>NC_056470.1:9311811-9639392 GCF_008729295.1 Plectropomus leopardus | reverse complement strand
TCCTTCTTCATATTTACATGGCCAGAATGACTATAAAGTTTCCTTGATCCTTGAAAAACCTTGAAACTAATCCATTTTGGTCTAGAAAAAACACAGGTTCAGAGCGGCCTGGCTTATTACACATTAACACATTTCGATTAACCTCTTTTGTATATAAGAGAAAAATCGCTCAAGGGAGAAGCAATGTTAGTTCGTCTTGAAAGGCTACAAGGCTACAACACCCAGTGGCACGCCCATCAAGTGTCCAATGGTGGAAAGCGATGCAACCCCAATCGTCCAAAATCATTTTGTAATCACGTGGGTAAAATATCTGCTCTACCCCATCTACGTGACGTGTCACATTTGTATCCGACATACTTTGGCCATGAGAGTACTAGAACCAACCAGTACAAATAGAGAGTATTCAGGAGAGGTGTGTGTTTTAAGTTCAACTTTTAAACAGCATTGTTGAGCTCTGCTCTGATTGGTCCAATGTGAAGGTATATTAAACTTAATTATAATTGTGTATATGCAGATCAAAATCACCCAAGTGATAAGTATGTTGGTGTCTTCTTTATGGTGATTTGATAATGTCTGAAGAAGATCTTTGTTAGATCAAAATGTTGACCAATTCAAAGAGTGGATGTTGCCTAAGTTACATAGAAACTTCTTAACGGCACCACAGTTTGGGCCGGTAATGCAAAGGTCCCTGGGTGAAAATAACATATTCTATGTAATGATGTATTTTACAACTACTGTATTTGTAAAAGTAGGTGAGCTTTGAAGTTTGTTGTGGGTCTGTTGTGTATTGTTGTGTTTTTAGTGGAGGCTGGCTTGTATAGTTCCTTGGAAATTTATGCTTACACCTCAATTTCTCTAAAGTGCTGATGAAAACAAATACATCAAGAAAGAAAGTTGGTGCAAGTGTAACAGATGACCTTTCTAGGTTTCCATTTAATTTGATTTACTATATTATTTTGTAGAGAGGTGTCACGCTGAATAATGGCCTCTTATTGATTTGTGTTGAGTTGCACACCTATAGTGATTTAGGGAGGGGGGTAAGCAGAACAGCAGTCATACTGTACATGAAGCCTGCTCAGATAAAACAGTCCATAACTTACATTAATATAAGGGTATTAGCATACCTACTTCTACACTCCTTATATTTACCACGGAAACCATACAGCATGTTATGGAAATCTGACAGAATCACTATATCTCATGCACCAAAAGATGTGGAGCATCTGACTGAGAAAGCTGATGTGTTACTATGGCAACATCATTTGGATGAACATTTCAGTGGCAGCTGGGATGAACAGTCTAACTTTCTAGGGATTCTGCTTTTTTTTTTTTTTGCTTTCAACACATGACACTTGTACCAAAAAAGGCCATATTTTTATAAAATAAAATACAAAACAGTGGAAGAAACTGGGTAAAAGATTTGAGATGTTGGTACATGTATTAAATCTTTAACACTGGGCTGTAACTGTCACCATCGGCTCAAAGTACTTATAGAAGCACTCTGATCTGTAGGTCTTCATCTCTTGGTTATTCATGGAGAGGTTGAGCCCCACAAAGTGGAGAGCTTGTGTGAATTTTGAGAATCAGGTTTGGCTCTTAGCCATGACTGAGGGAATTCAGCTGAACAGAGCAAACAAAGGATCTGTCTACTCCACTTCTTCATCTACCGAGTTGTCTGTTAGCTAATTACTAAATACGGATGTTTAACATGAAAGCAGCTTTCAAGTGCTTAAACATGAAGGCAGGACTTCTACCTTTACATCAACTGACAGGAGGCATTACCTGCGTTGTCTACTGCCCACTCACTGTTCTGTGAGAGAGCCTAAATGGAGCTTACTGACAGTCTAGTCAGGGAGACTACTTCATGGTGAATATTTTTCTTCTAATACTCCCTCTAAGCAATGCCTCTTGGCTCCTTTTCACTCATATATTTTCACTTGCTTTTACAGTCCTGTCAGAATACAATTTAAGAAGCAGCTCCCTCTTGGTTAACAACGTCAAATCAAATACACCTAAAACTACAGCTCTCTTCTCCACACAGGAGCCACAGTATTATTGACCAGCTGACTCTGTGTATGGAAGATTACGGAAACTAAAACACAGATAAAGAAAATAAAATCTAATACAAGACAGGTTGTTATATGCATCTCCTTTTTTATGTCCTTTTTTTAATGGGCCATGCTTTATTCAAAAAAGGACAAGTATTTGGCCTTTTGTCGTGAATAGCTGAATTAATTATTTTCCATAACACATTAAAATGAAATCACAACCCAGAAAAAAAGTGCAGACCCTCTACCTTACTATTTCTTCACCAGGAGAAGAGCTTGCTAAAGTTTGGGAGACAGACCATCAGTTAGTGGCTGTAGCTCAAACTCAAATTCAGTTAGCATAAGCCCTAGAGCGATCAGTGATAGCAGGCTAGGGCAAACTAGTGTAATGGCAGCAACATAAAGTTTTCTGAGCCAGTCCGAGCAGTCCAGGATAAGACCCCCAGCGCTAAGGTTTGCACTGACTAAATTTAAGTTGCTACAGCAGCAAACTGAAGATCCATCTCAGGAACTCACTTGCAGACGAAATAGTCTCCTGACAATGGGTAGTGAGAAGGATGGACAGCAGTGTTTGCTCGCTAGCTAGTTCATGTCTCATTTGTGGTCTGATAAACAGTAAATTAATCAAAATCATTGAATAATATCATTATTTTCCTATTTATGTTACTATGGTTTCCATGGTTTCCTATAAAGTAGGTTGGAAAAACATCCTGTCTGCGAGTGTGTGTGGGCATATATCACTACCTGCTGGCGAAGATACTTACTGCACCTCAAATTTATGTTTTATTTTCACTGATCTGCTGCAGTACAAAATGTAAAAAGATCTGCAAACAAATTCGAGTCAAGTTACAAATGTCATGTAGCCCACAAAATAACATGAAGTGATCCACAAATGTGCAAAACCAGTTTCAAATGTACAAATAGATCCACAGATGCGTAAATATGACTTGACGTGTATTTGTTGTGGTGAAATTATTTCCATTTTTAAAACCTTTCCTATTTTTATGTGAAATTGAAATATGTCTTTACAGAGTAAGTCAGGAATATTTGCAAATTGTTCTGTATTTTTTCTGGATATGACTTGACATAACACAAATACAAAAAGTACATTTTGTGAAAAGTTAGATATTTGTTGATCCTTGTGCATGTTTGTGGATTGTCTTCTGTTTATTACTATTAGAAGTATTAGAGTTCAATAAAAACTTAGCTTCACTGCATTCCACATTAAAACAGTTTCCTTTCGGGGTCCCCAGGTTATGATTGGAGAATTGGACAAATACATGTAACAATGTGTATTTTTTTTTGCTTGTTTGTTTTTTTTTTTACTATATTTCTGTAGTTAAGTGGTCTTAATTTTGGCATTTTTAATCTTCCATATCGTGACACTGCCAACATTAAATCATGTGGCATAGCTGCGGTGTCAACAGGATTTATCCCATAAACATATAAAGTAATGCACTGTATAAAGGGTGTATGGATGGGTATATAATTTACCATACAACTGCGTACAATCAATTACAACACCACAAAGTTACAGCCTGCTGAGCTGAGCTGAATCAATACCTCTCCAACACAAACATGTGTGTTACACTGCTGTTTGCATTCCCTTTTAAGAGGGTTAATACATAAAGTTTTATAAGGATGGCTCATTTTGGCCCATTGGTTACAAGGGGGAGTCAATAGGGCAAACAAAGTGTTAGTTGATCATCAGGCAGTAAGTCTGATATTGCTAAACAGGGATAGTTTAAGTGCAACATTAGTTACACAACACACCCAATCAGGCCACAGTACGTGTGGGAAACTGTCTGTGGATCTACTGAGGAGCTAACGAGAAAACGAGAAACAGCTGTGCGGGGACTTGGCTGATGACAAGTGCAGTCAGGTGAATCTGTAGTGGACAGGTGCGGTAGAGCAGTTTCGGAGAAACACATTGAAACACACAGATGAGGGAAAAGGGGGGAAAAAGAAGGAGCGAAGCAGAAGAGTTGGCACAGGGAGAAGATAGAGATTTGTCATGAAAAGTTGATGATGATGAGTGAAAATGAATTCTCTAGTCATGGGGAGTACAGTAATACACAGCCTTTGAAAAGGAAATGTCTACAGTGGCTTTGGAGTAGTTTTGTCAGTTTTGAGAAAATTGGAGTATTGGAGAATTTTTTTACGAGAGAGCTTGTGTTACTAACTGGGCCGTGGAGCTCAGAGAATGTGAGATTTTGCCAGGCACAAAGGGGCTAACAAAAGCATTGATTTATTAAGAGAGTTTGATGCTGTATTCCAAAAAAGTCATTTAAGGCTTTGTTTGGCTTCCACATTTTTGGGGTCTATAGAGCGTGTTTTGCGAAATTCGTTCTCTGGCTGAGGAAATTCCTGCAGCTCTCAGCACATGTGAACAAAAATAATGATTTAGGGTACAGCTCTTTGGGTTCTTTTACTTTTTCATTATAGTGATGGATCAAATTCTGAGAGTAATTTCGGGTTGTTTGTGATCTTCCAGTGTGTTTGTGCAATACCGACGGTGGCCTCTACATCATAATCGCTCACAGTCTAAGGGTACCGTCGCACATAAGCGAAATACACACTTGCAGTAAAACATTCACTTTCGAAGGAAAAACAAATGCATGGGGTGGAGTTCAACTTTTGGTATTTATTGTCTATACATTCGTCACATAAGGCACAGCCCACTTTCAGCATGAATATCAGCCCCTCAGTCACTTGCCTGTATTTGCAAATGTGCGACCATGCAGTAACTCTGCGTTCACATGCCTCACGGATGGTTCCATTTCCTGAGATGGAGAGTCAGTTTTCTGACTTAAGTGTTCATGAGCTTTTGAGTTTAAATGTGAAAACAGCATGGATGCTAAAAAAATGTGGTGTATTCTATTACTCAGAGCATTTAACAACCCGGTGAAGATTCATGTCGCTATCCAAGTGCAGTGAAACAGTTTCCAACTTCAAATCACATAATATCTATTCACATACATGTATTCTGTGATTTGTTGCTGCACCAGTAAAACCACAAAAATATGTATTTCTGTTTATTATCAGGGTCAATGCCAATGAACAACATTTCTAACTCATCTATGGCACTCCACATCAACAATAAGCAGCGATTATATTGAATACTATATTACAAATAACAAAGGGCAAAAGTTAATATGTGATAGGTGAATTGATGAAAAGTTTCCTAAAATCAGCCAAACATTTACTTTGGTTTCTGTGTAATATGACTTGGCAAGTCACGTACCAACATTTTAGCTGTCTTTCCGAGTAGAAAGAGAGTGACTTGAGGGGGCACTTGTGAATTTTCCCAATAGGGAACTTATTTTTTCAATGTTTCTGACGCCACGTGCATGCAGGGTGAGTTCCTTGGAGCCTGAATGAAAGTTGCATTATGGGAAGTGTGTGTGCCAGTTCTTTTGGATCTCAAAAGTCAGGCTAACTCGACCTCTGATGCATCGATTTTGACCATTCTTTTTTTCATCTGTCCCTTGCAAATCTTTCAGTGCCAAAAATCTTTCGGTGTTTTGGTAGTGTTATAGTAATTTGCTGTGGGAGCCCTTTAAAAAGGACTGCCTTGGCCAATTTTATACATGCAGGTATTGTTAAATTATTTAAAAAAAACATTTTTATTAAATTATTATTAGTAATTATTGCTGTAGTAGCCCTTTAATGTAGGAAATTGGCCCACGCAGTCCATTTTATGCAGTTATAATAAAGAAAAGATTACAATAATAATTTCTGATGACAGACTAAACTTCAAGCAGAAAATGAGGGCTATACTTATTTTCAACTCTCATTTAAAATGTTATTGAATGCACAAATTACTCTCAGTTGTCTCCCTACATTTAGGCTGAGTATGATTTACTTGACATTATTTCTGGGACGGTATTTGCTCTCAGGGTCTGTGAGTGAGGAGATAAAAGGATGAACAAAGTGTGTGCAGGGCGGCCATTAGAGTGTGTGGATGAGCCACCTCCATTGATCTCCTGCCATCCAGAGCTGTGATACTCGACACTCCCCAACAAGCTGGACATGCACTTATTCTGTCTCTTATTAAATACAGCCCCCTCCCATACACACACACACACAGAAACAGACAAAGGCTTCCTGTCAGCACACTGGGCCGTTGGCCAGCACCGCTCGACTATTTTCAGGGAAATGTCACATCTTTTCAATTCAAAGACAAGTAGCAAATTTTCAACTCCCATTCACCTTAGTTTACATATTACGTATTTGGTGTGAAAAGGGAAACAAAAATGGTATTTTTATGGTGCAAGAGGAGATGCCTGAAAGAGAACTGGCAGTTTATGTCTTGACAGATAGCGTGAAGATGAATGTTGAAGGAGGAGGGAAGGAATTGCACACTTACAAAATGTACCTGCTCACCTGCTCCGTCTGTCTGGAACAGCTACTGTCTACATGATACACCGCTTTCAGCTTTCTCATGTGCTTTCACACAGCTGCCGTGAAGTCACACACATTTTTTCAAGTGCCAACCAGACTGACACCCTTGAGTTGCAAATTTGATGACGTAGGCAAAATTTTTAGCAAGGTGGCTCTTCAGATAGAGTTTAGCAAATTATAATAAGTGCAACAACAACAAAAAAACTGTAAAGAAAGGGAAAGTTGAGATTGAGGAGACTGTGAAATCGAGTATACAATGATGAACAATTTTTGTCTTTGAGCCATATATGCTCTCCAAACAAAACAGACGGGGGGTTCTTTTTTATTTGGCACCTATGGATGGGCAGACATATGCCTGGAATAAGCAAAGAAACGAAAACAACAAAGTGACTTGATCCATTTCACACACTGTGCGGGCCTCACTGGAAGTGGGGAAGATTGGCACGTGATAAATCACCACAGCGCTCGAGTGTTTTGCATGATTAGATGGCAGAGGGAACATTAAATCAAGCTGGATTTGCTAATTGACTTTCTGCAAGACCCTTATCCCTGTGCATTCTGGCTGCAAGCATTTGCAGCACGTAAACCAAAAAAATGATTGTCCAAAATAAAAATGAGTCACTGCCAAAAACCCTATCGAGAGCTTATTGTCATAATGCATGGCTTTGGAGGAGGCTGTTGTATGTGGCAGCACGTCTCTCCGGCTCCAGCTTCTCATATTTTGTCGTTTTGTTGAATCATACAAAGGCAGTCAGATAAATCAGTTAGAATTTGAGCAACGTCAGCAGAGCCGGGCGATGAGGGGGTGCAGTGATGTGAAATGTGGGGGAGCTGACCTTGAAGAAATGTTCAATTTGTGTTAGCGGTGGGGGCTAAATTCTGGCTAAGCAGCGTATTCACCGAGCCCAGAGGATGCCAAAAATATCCAGCGGTTAATGTTAAAATCTGTGACATAAGAATGTGGAATGGAATGATCATGACACAATACTATTTATAGAAACGTAATTCTGTGCTCGATTAGTTCTTTCTCATTTCCACTTGATATTTATCATGTGTGGAGTAAAAGAATCCACCCAGTCTGTTTCCTCTTCTGCGACTCTTTTTTTTCTCAACACACAGACAGAAGTGTAAAGCCACTGTGGTATGTCGAATGTTAACGCCTGAGCCTCCCAACGAGATATCAATGAAAATTTATTGGAGCACACTCAAGGACAATTGACTTACTGCTAGAATCTCACTCTTTAGTCTAGCAGAGGAGCTATAATGATGAGAAATTCTTCAGTGAAGCATTGTCACCCCGGCAGTGCCTACCTGGAAGTAGAGAGTGTGGGAGCACGGGAGTCATTGCTATGGAAACAAGCATAACACTGAGAGAAAAGAGGCATACACAGGGCATATTTTAAAAGCAGAAACTGCATCGCGAAGGGAGGAATGCTCTAATTGATTGGTCGATCGTGCCGACGGAAGTACAGAGAAATAACTTGTTCCATTTTCCCAGGTTGCACATTTGCGGAACATTTTTCCCCCGTCTGGGCTGAATATTAAAAAAAAAAAGTTGTTGTAACAAATGGCAACACTGCTGTACAGAAACAGTGGATAAAAGCCTAAAGGGGGGAGCACTGTCTGCGCAGAAGCTTCAAGCAGGAGTCTAAATGCCCATAGCAAATTCAGACAAAACAAGGAAATGACCTGGAAGAAAAGTGCTTAAAAATGATCAGAGTTTTCTAATATAATTTTAAATTCATAATTATGATATAATTTTTTCAAAGGTAATTTTCTAATTCTACTATTTGCTTGCAATCTGTGGAATATTTCTTACCCAGTTCCTCATTGCGATTTCCCCCATGTTTTTGGAAAGAAATTGCACCAACTTTCTCCGATTTAAAAGGGTTAATTAATCCCGTTATGTTACCTGGAGGAGTATGAAACATTTCTAAGAATACAGTGTCAGCCTTTATGGGGAGCTTGCCTCCTTATTGCACCATGTTGAGAGAGTAAGACTAAAGAAGATATTAGAAAGACATTTCTGTCGTCTTTAATAAAGTACAACAGGATCCACGGGCATCGTGATTTCTTTTTCCTTGGTGAGGCAGAACACGGGTCAGGAAGACAAGCTCCTCACCTCCATCTTGAGAGACAGAGCATGATGACCGGCAGGGTAATTTGATTTATTTCAAGTCACTCCTGTGGCCCCCTGTCAACTAGAATAATGCTGTCCTCTTGTGAGAAAATTTGAGCCAGAATAACCACGGTTTCCTGACTATTGGTGAAGCAAAATGCTGCTGGAGTGCAGTGGATGGATCATGGCCATTGGAAAGCCAGCACAGCCAATATCACACATGGTTGGCTTTGGTATTAAGTAGGATGAGATATCTATGGAGAGGGAGGGAGGGAGCCGAAATGGACAGACCACAGTGTACCAGTAGTTGGCATTCTGGGAAAAAGGTGATAAAGGACTGGCTTTTACTTAAAGAAAACAGCCCAGACTATGGAGAGATATTACCAACATTAAGAGGAATACAATTGTAGCTACTAAAGCTTTAAGAAGTCACTGAAGGAAGTAGTTGCATATCTTAGAAATGGATCTTTAAAGCTGCACTGAGAACAGTTTGTATGTTAAAAGGTACTGGGGCATCCCTGTAGCCAAACAGTCACGCTGAAGCAGCATCACCCCTGGTTTGAGGCTGAGGACGTTAATCACATGTCATCCTCGAATATCTTCAACTGTTTGTTATGACTCTCTACTTGCTCAACTAGCATTCACATTTCCATTGGTCAAAAGATAGCAGGTTAATTTTGAACAGTAAATTGGAGATATCAGTCTTACAAATCTTACAAATTTGCCCAGTTGTCATGGAATTGAAAAATGAATCTAAAGCACTAATTTTGGGAACGTCGCATTCATTTCTGACTACTGATGAGGGTAATGTGATATGATCAAAAGCTCCAGAACAGCCACTAAATTGACCTTGCTATCTGTTTTGTTTTCTCAGTTTGTGTTTCTGTCAAGAATGAACTTTGGACCTCAGTTTTTAAAGTTTCTGTATGTGACATTCAGAATATGGCAGCAAATAACTAAAGATTTAGTGAAGTAATGGCATCCTGAGCAGAGAATGAAGTCTTACCACTTGTGTGTGTGTGTGTGTGTGTGTGTGTGTGTGTGTGTGTGTGGTGTAATCATAGACTCTAAAAACAGTGGATGTAGCTACAGTGATGTCACCCACTGATCTGTGGTGTCTGTGGATCTGACAATGTGGCTGGACAGAATTGTTCCAAGTGTTATTATATGCTGTCAGGTGGCCAAATGGCATCTGCAGTGGCAGCATGATACGTGGAAGGACAGACGTCAGTTGAGAACATGGCCGGATGGAACCTGACGTGTCCGCATGATATGGCACTATATGGCGTCAGTTGAAACGCTGTCGGTAACAATGCAATATAAGGAGCGATGTTTTTTTCTACAAATACCATGTGCCTCTATTGCCTAATCCTAACCATCTGTGCCAGCATGTGCTTTTGTTGTCGGCCCAGCGTTGGTTGCCATATGCTTTTGTTGCCTAAACAAACCACATGTATGTCCTCCCACCATGTGCTTTTGTTGACATCACGGTAGCACCAACGCAGAGCATTAACACCAGACGAAGAAAGATACCTAGAGCGTAATATGTAGATGTGGAATTCTACTGCAAAGTGGCAATATGTAACCACTTGGGTTGAGAATGTGGTGTCATTTTACTGATACACAAAAGGTTTTCATAGTTGTGGATGTGTTTTGGAGCCACCATGGCACCAAATGTTGTCCTAACTGCCTCTTGTTGGGATCATTCCTTTTTTTTCAGTATACTGACTTCAAAAATGGTTGTCATGTTGTCACTTTGGGACACTGGGCTTTGTGCTGCAAACCCACTCTCTTAAGTGCCGGCCGCTTCAGCAGTGAGGTGATCAGAGGGAATAGGTTTACCCAGTGTGAGAGGTTTGTCACTGAAACTGAATTGGGGCAAATTGATGGTATTACTCCTCAGGCTGCACTACTGGGATGGTGTAAATCACTTCGCTGCTGAGCAATAAAAAAAATGTCATCCAATGGATTAAAGACATTCCGGCTATGAACTTTTCTTTTCTCTTCCCAAGCTACGCAAATACGACATTTGGAGAGAACAGGACCCTTAAAGCAAAAGCAGCAATCATCCCTGTAACATATCCGGCCATACCATACCACTACCATTGTCTGCCAGGGGCTGAATAATAGTGTGTTTTGATAAGAGCCTGTGTGCCACCAGCGTATTATGAGACAGTTAATAGGTTTTACTTGCTTTCATCTGCAATTCAAAGGATTTTGCTGTACGAACATAATAATTTGCTTTTTCTGTCCTAATGCCGCCGTTCTGTCTCCTGAGTAAATGCAGATTTAACGCACATTCAGTCATTCCGGATTTCAAGGGGGGCATTTAAGGTAGTGTTGTTTGTTTGATCTAGTCTTGCCCCTCATCTCCACACCTATTTTCCTCTTTAGTGCTCCCCTGCCTCAGCGGGTTATGGCATTGCTGCACAAATCCAATAAGATTCATCACAGGCTCAAATCAGATTAGTTTAATCCAGTGTAAAGCAGGAGCCAAACGCACTTCCGCTCAATATGGAGCGTCAGAATCCTGACAGAACAATGACAGCTCTTAATATTATGATTAAGCTTGAGCATATACTGTATACAAGCATAGAGGCGATATATATATGCTCTGTTTTTGAGACGCCGTTTAGCATTAATTCTCACTTTGCTCATCACTAAGCTGTGTGTGCTGCTACTTGTCAAGGGGTTGGAAAATTTGGATAAACGCCGAAAAAAGCATCTGAGTATTATGTTCAAAGGAAACCGTTAGAGTCCCGATTGTGCTGACGCATGAGTCCACCAGTATGTAGAACACTTTTTACCAGACACTTTACAAACACTAAAATGTAAAAGCTGAAATCGGCACATTCGGAGAGAAAAAAAAAAAAGAGCTTCCTCGACAAATCAGGGTTAAAAGATAGCCTCCTGCCTTTTTCTTTTACACCCTTGTTCCTCATTGTTCGCCAGCCTCCCAGCGTAGCAATTCACAGAGACACTGTTTTAATCACCTTGTAATATTGCCTCAGTTCGGCTCCTTCTTTCTCCGCTTACTCATTCCCCTCTCTGTGGCATTTAATTTATCCTCAATGCATCGATTTAAGATCAAGGGTACGGGCGGCTCCCGATGACTCTCCCGAAATTATTCATATGTTTACTGAGAGGCTTGTAAAGCTCTCTCCGACAGCCCCGCTGCTGCTGCCGCCACGCCGCCGCCACCAACTTCCCATTCAACACTCAGCGATAAATTCCTCCCAGGTTTCAAGACAGGTGATTTGAATGATTTATATCTCCCCTTACTTACACATTGCCTTAGTTTCCTTGTTAATGTAAAACACTGTGGTGTACCCTGGCACTTTGCTGATTGGAGATCCACTTCTGCTGAAAACCTCTGCTGTGGTCGGGTGTGGGGGTTATATTTTAGCATTTGCTAATTGGCAACTGAATATCTGCAAACTTTAAAGAGGCTGTGTGACTCGGCTCATGTTCCATTTGCATGATAATGGCATTTGATCATCGCTACTGGGGAAAAAAAAAGACATGGAGTTAAGAAAAGCCTTTGGTTATGACTCAAATGTCATGCTCTATGTGTACTGATGATGATATAGCAAGCTAGGACACTTACATCACCACAGTAATGCAGGAGCTGTGAGCTTCACATACAGTAACATTAGTTTGTCCTTTTCCTCTCTGGTACTTCCACTCGTGGATGACCTCAGGGCTCCCTTTGTATTTGTCTCACATAGGGTCCACTTGTCAGAGGGACGGCGAACATACGGTAATGATGCCGAGACAGGGCTTGGTAAGTGGTCAGACAGCTGCGAACTGCAAAGCAGATGGACTGATGTACCCTTTACTGAGCTGAATGTCATTGGCTGGCATTTCCCATCATGGCTCATGGATAAGACTGCTGAAAATGGCCCTAGAGCCAGAAGGAAAGGCCCACCTCAGTCTAACAATGTATAAGGAAAGGAATGCTTAGGGTTTTGATCAGATGCTTAGAATTTATATCATTGCATGAGAAAGTGGACATGCATTTCTACTAAAAAACCACTGGCATGAAACGGTCGGATGCTTTGGAGAAAAAAAGGCTGCTTGTAGAACATATCTGCTTATTATGACTACAAATTAATAATAATTAAGCACTTAAGTGTACTTGATAGCTGGAAGTTAGTTTGTGTAGGTTATTTTATCAGAGTCGACTCGCTATCCCAAAATTCACCGGGCTTCCTCAATTGAATCCAACGTGCTGACCTGTCCTGCACTTGCAGATGTATGGACTTGAGGAATACCTATTTGTGATGTCCAGAGTGCCATGGGCTCTCCAAATCCATATATTTTTCAATTCCTTAAAGTGACTTAATGCAAACATCCCACAAACATCCACTCATACTATTAGCTCATTTATACACATTTACATACGAAAATAAACGTTGCTGCCCTATTATAAGTGTCCCTAAGCCGGCCAATAGACAGAGCCAATAGATGGCACTAGAGGGCAGAGTCAAATGAGGTTATTGTTGACAAGGTTGAGATATTGTACCCTTTAACAGAGGCACATAGGTTGGCCGGGGGCAGTCTGTCAGGCCATTAAATACAACATGGCAACATGAATGGAGAATTCTTTTCACTAATCTGCTGATTCATTCCGTTCTGCCATTTTTAAACATTTACATCATCTACAACGGCTTGCTTGAACTAAGCTGCACTGCCCCCATGCTCTCCAGTGGCACAGCTACATTTTGTCCATGCCCGTAAGCTTTCAGAAAAGGTGTGAAAATACAGATAAAATGAACACAGAGTACAGACAGATGGCTCCATCCATGTCCCTCTGTATCTAACATTGAGCTGTACTTAAGCTAAATGCCAAAGTCAGAATGCTAGCATGTTCACAAAAAAATGCTAGTTAACATACTGATAATCCTGCAAATAATATGTTTACCATGTTCAGTGTCTTAGTTTAGTGTGTCGGCATGCTCGTGTTTGTTGATTAGCACTGAACACAAAGTACAGCAGATGGAGAAGTCATCATATCATCCATATCTTCCAAAGTACCAATTAAAATTTGAAGCAGTGATGGCACTAAAGGAAACATGAAAGGATCACTACAGTGATTATCCTTAAGGGGGACATGAATGTGTGCTCCAAATTTCATAGCATTCAATTTAACAGCTGTTGAGGCATTTCACCCAAACGTAATGTTCAGCTCATGATGGCATTTAAGGAAAAATCAAGGGACTACCAAAATCGGTATGATAAATCATCAGGGAACCATGAATGTCTGTACAAAATATTATGCCAATGCAATTAGTAGATGTTGAAATATTTCATAGTATTGGCAAGAAATCGTACCTGTTGGTGGAGGAAAAGTCTGGAGATCACTATAGTAAGTGGGCTTAGTCCTCTGGAGACCATGACTGTGCATACCAAGCTCCATACAAACCAATCTATCCAACAGATATTTCAGTGTCAATCAAAGTATTGACCGACCAACACATTGCCACGAATCTTATCCCTAAGTCAGTGTACCAGCTTTTCTGTAGCTTTTAAATGTCTGCTTTATAAGCAGATGGTGCTTGCTCAGTTGTTACCAGGCCTACTGTAAGGACATGTGATGAGAGGTCACGGTGTAAGGAGGGGAAGTTGTAACCTTTGTACAACCATGAGCTCCAGATGCTAATGAAGATTGTGAACTGTGGTTCAAAGCCCAGAGGCAAAGCTAGCATTTCAGATATACATATTATTCAAACAATACATTGGTTTGCCATACATTTTGGGTTTTTTCTTTTGTTTTTTTTACACATTTACCAGCATTATTTTCTTTATTTTTCATGTTTATTTATGCATTCGAGCAAACTTCAATGTCCTAATTTCAACTCAGAACTGTTTAAAACAAAAACTCTGAGATGTATTACTGGGTCAGGATCTCTGCATCAGTTATATCCCTGGCAACGATTCAGTTCCTAAGTCCTTTTAATGCATTCGATCCCCTCAAGCTTGCTTGCTCAGACTTCAGGTACATCACAGTATGTATGACTAAACCCTGCAAGGGACAAGTCTGCGCGTCTGGTGGGCGGACATTTGAAAATCAGACCTTCTCTTTGCCTGTGTTTGGATTTTGTTGGCCTCAGACAGTAACTGGCTGAGGTGTTGGTGATACACAAAAGCTCTGAAACGCTCCTCCAACGACCATTAACCAAGAATCAAAAGAAAGCGTTCTTTTCCTCTGAGTCATAAGCTCTGCCTTTTCTCATTCAGAAATTTTAAGCCAACGAGGAGCCAAATAATGCCACCTGCAAGGCATCTAACACAGAAAAGGAAAAGTGTTTAGAACAACGAGTAGTGGAGGGACGATAAGGTCTAAGTGTTTTTTATCCCCCTCCCTTCTTTAATTTGGAGACTGCCGTCGGCAGTAGCAATAACTGTAGATTAGCAGTAGGGGGATTTCTCTGGGGAGAGAGGCTACGGAGGAAATCGTTCCAGGCCGTTCCTCAGCAAATGTTTTTCTTTCCAAAGGCCAGATCTCTCTGCTTCATTGTCTTTGCAGCCCCCGTATTTCCCCCAGTTTTACGGCTCTTCTGAGGGACAATTTGTGTGTTGGGCCCTGGTTTTATTTGTTGGTGCTCGGCGAAGGGTAGGAGAGGACGTCAAATGAAACCCATTAATCACCTCACAGGCTATAAGAGATAATTGTGAAGGGAGAGCGAGAAAGACATTGAGAGAGGGAGAATGAGTGAGCGGGAAAGGAGAGGTAAGTGAGGGAGAGGAGTCGAGGGAGCGCAAACAAAATAAATCAGGAAGTGTGGTGTGGGGATTCTTACATATAACAGCCTTTGCCTTCAATTTCCTCACTCACTCTTTCTCCCGCAGCGCTATGGGAGCGGGTTGATTGAGTGCAGCAGAAAAGTGAAATATTAGAGTAAATACATGACTTTTCAAGCCCCCATGATGCTCAATTGATGGCGCCTTGTACCATTTGTTTATATTACACGGCTGCATTGGACCTAAATTTAGAGCCAGCTGACATGGCACAGACATGTAGGCCCTACTTTATGAATGAGTTGTGAATCTGTGGTCGCACTCTGGAACAAAGCAACAATAAAACGTGTCACCTGCTGTGAACGATACTCTTTGGGACAATCAATCACAATTATGGTCAAACGACAATTACTCCCTAGAGAATAATAATACACTGTTTAGGGAACACATATGTGGTACAAGGGGCTGAACATTAATGCTGGCAGATGTGTTTGCTCAAAATGTCTTTAATGAAGCAAATGACAAACAAAAATCAATCAAATGAGATCAAATACGAGAGTGATCTGAGAGCAGGGGTATTTATCCTGGCGTCATGAATGAATCATGTCTTGTCCCAGTGATGGGGAAGTGAATGGGTCATGTTGGAGACTTTAAATGGAATGCAAATGGCTGATAAAATGAGTGATTTCTCCAATTATCTCATCCTTCGCTGCCAACTCTCCCTGAACTTCTGATGAACTAAAAATGTAATTTACATAATTAGTCAACACAGAAGACAGAAATCCACACAGTTCACTAGATTAGTTACAAAAATATTTCAATATGCAGCCCAAAAAATTAAAAAAAAACAACATTTTTTTTATTGTTTCTTAATATTCAGATAAGGCGCAGTTACAGTGGATTGTGATTATTTGTAGGGGGCATTAACATGTAAGTGATGTAACGCAGACTAAAGATCACTTTAATTAAATTTTACAAAGTTCCATAACCCTCAGAGGATATGCAACGCCTGGCTTCAAATCACAAGATACATAAAGCTCATGAGTTTTTAGTGTCACCCGGAAACTCTTGTTGGGTTGTGTTTAGTTTTCTGTGTTTCCATGTTTGCTTGGGTTTTTAGTGCATTGAATAACAGCCCAGCCAGAAGAAAAGGTTGGCACTGAATGTTTTTGCAATCTGTGAGCGTGTTAAATTTGCACGTTTCATAAGGATCATATCAACGATTCTAATGTGACACAGTGTATAAGCTGACTTTGTCATCAGGAGGTGACAAGCGAGGTGACATTGAGTGGATTGCGTGGCACTGATGTGAGACACGCCAAGCTGTAGAGTGTGTAAGACCAAAGGACAATAAAATCGGTTGAGCTTTAACGAGTCTTTGCCACATTTCCAGTGGCTTTTTAGACACCAATCAGGGGTGTTCTGAAGAAATTGCTGCTTTTTCTCCTGTAATAGTTGCCCAAGAAATGGTTGTTTTTGACCGAGCCAGAATGTTGGCCTGGACAGCAGTTGTTTGCTATGGAGACATTGTTTCCTTTTCTTTTTTATTTTGCCAGAATTGTGGTTGAAAAGTGATCATTTTTACTGAGACATAGTTGCTTTTTCAGACTTGTGGCCCAAAAAGTGGTTGTTTTATACGAAGCCATAGCTGTTTTTCCAGTTGGAATAATTTTCCAAAAAGAAATTGTTTTTTACCAAGACATGCAGTAGCGGCCTTTTCAGCCAGGATTGTGGCTTGAATAATGTTTGGGGGTTTTTTGGACATTGCAGATTTTCCAGCTGGAATTGTGGCCTGAAAAGTTTTGTTTTTTTGTTTTTTTTTAACAATACTTCGTCGCTTTTACAGCTAGAATAGTGTTTTCTAACTAGGCATCTCTGCTTTTGCAGCCTGAATTGTGGCCTCAGACACTGCTGCTTTTACAGCCGGGATAGTGGACTGAAAAGCAGTTGTTTTCTTTACTGAGCTACCCCAAAATGGGGTATTTTAAAACAAAACACAATCTTTTCCAAACCACAACCAAAAGGTTTTTGTGCCTAAAACCTAACCGCACATTAACCACTGTTTTGTTGAAATGTGAAGGTCCAATGTGTTTGCTTAATGCAAATATAACATATCCATGATTTGCAGAAACGTTCAATGCCAATATTTTTTTCTGGAGATTTGATTATCTTTGATTTCCTTTTTGTTGCATAGGATTTACAGAATCAGAATCAGAAAATCTTTATTGTCTGTCATGAGAAAAAATGGTCTTGGACGTCGCTCATACAACAAACAACACTATAAAAGACTAAGACTAAAAGACAGACAATTCCTAAAACCAAGTGAAATAAAAATACTGTGTAAATAATTTAAACAGGATTAAACATCTTAATGTGCAAAGTGATAACGTGCACAGGTTAATTAGAGTTAATTTTGAATCATTGTTTGTTTATGGCAGTGGGGATAAAAGAGTTGCGGTAAATGTTTTTCTTGGACTGGGAGCTCTCTCAGAAAATGTAGAGATGACAATGGTGACTGTGAATGCCTCGCTGTAGCAATTAAATCGCATTATTTTTGTAGTCATCAAACCACTAAGTAACCTCTTTGTCTCTCTTCTCATTTATCCAAGGTCTCGCCTTAGCAACAGATTTAAAGCTCATGCTGCCTTATGCACAGGCAAGTGTACAAATGAGTACAAAGCGATGCAGGAGAGAGGGTGCTACGCTGTGTTCGCTTAGAGTGAAAGCTGAAGTTTGCATGCAAGCATAGAAAAGTTTATCCTTGCATTCAATTCCTGTATGAACACAGCGACACTGGCAAGACAAAATATGATGAGAGCACCACTGGATGTTTGCAATGTCAACAGCAAACTTTAGAAAATCTACTAATGCGTTTGGTGTTTGCTCCATTTTTTGTCCATTGTTTGGTTACCTGTGCAATGGATATACTTTAATACCCACTCCACATCACAGTGGTCTGAGGCTCCGTCCATCTTTCAAAGGCTAAAACAATGTCCACTCAGGCGCTATGCACCTGAGACCAACAGGATGGATAGTTCAGGGGGTCTGAGAGTGTGGACCATTTCCAGAATAAACACAGTGCCAGGTCAGGCCAGCGCTGCCTGCCTGAAAATGTTAAATCTTTAGCAGAAATTGAGGTAATCAGAAACACTTACTTGGCAGCACTTGCAGTAAAACCGATTGACAAATTACATCAATTTTGTGCAAAGCACCATTAAAATATTACTAATTGCACCTTTAATAATTATGCTCAATTTATCGGGTGGCTCTTTTCAAGTGTCAGAACAGAAAATCAAGCCTCTTTATCCTAATCTGCTCTCTTAATGAGGACACGCGCGTCTATTGACCACCTGCACACTGTATTCAATACATCATCATCCTGTTTTAATCTTCAGAAATGCTTGACTGGTATTGATCATTCTGCATATGAGTCAACGACAGTGTTATTTGGTGATATAAGAGTCTCCCACTTACTGTGCGTTGTGCCAGCGCGCAGCACGGAGAAAACACACATTTGATTCAGACAGAGATGTTTCACAACAGATTTAGAAGGCTGTCAGTGGCTGCCAAACTTTCGCAATAGGATATGCAAATGTGCTGATGAGCTGCAGGGAGAGAGGTGGAAAATGATCTTGAAATACAACACTCTGAAGCAAAATAAGTGTGAACTGTCACGGCTCGCTCCAAGAGTCCCCGTTCCCATGTTACTCCCATCATTCAAATTGGCTAGAGCCTCCTGGTTTTCTGCCACTTTTATGGTGTCTATTTATTGTTGGCTGTTGAAGCATTTTACCTACCCACCCTCTAGATATGTCGCTGTATTCACTGTAAGGCTTTTGATTTAAGGCCCAATTAACAAAAAAGCACCACAGTTGCCTGTTTATGCCTCTATGCGTCAATGATGCATTGACTTTAGGCTCAATAGGATTTTTTTTTTTTTTTACAGTTACCTCGTAGTGTATATATATACACTGCATTCTGCAAACTGGACTAAGACAAAATCAGAGACCTTATCTCATAACTGCGGCTTCCGTATCTTTATATGTATCTTCATTTTAACTTTATCGAGTGAAAACAGATATCATAATTATGACATCCTAATTTTGTACTCACGTTGATTGCTGCTTTCATAATTATGTGATCTGTATCTTCTACACACATAATTATAAGATAAGATCCCCTAACTTTTTTTTTTAATTTAGTGGATTCAACACACATCTGTTGAAGTGCAGTGTGAGATTTTGTGTTTCCACCATACTGACGACAATAAATGCTGATACAGAGCAATTCACTATTAAACATGCGCTCATTTAAATCTTGGTGGTACATTTGTGTAAGCAAAGTCATTATGATCATTTATTTACAAGACATAAATAAAAAATGTATTCATTATTATGTGTAGGATGTGTTTGGTGTGTATGCTGTTATCATGACATCCAAACCAGAAAAATGTCACCTTAGTTGTAAAAAACAAAAGTAATTGCTGATCTCTGTGACGACAGCAATATTGCTGAAACGCAGTTCATCAGGAAACAGCTTATTAAAACCACTTTATTTAGACATGAAAATGTCTAAATAAAGTGGTTTTAATAAGCTGTGGCTTACATGTCAGCCACGGTAGTTCTCCTACACGCTTAGCACACAGGAGAAGTTTCAGTTTGCTGCAGTCTGTAGTTGCACCACTAGATGCCACTAAATCCCGCACATGCAACCTTTAATATTGTGTTTGCATAGGAAAAATATCTTTTGCTGGTTTTTTTTGAGTGGAGCGGGAAATTTCTGCTCTCTATAGTACCCTCAGAACTTCCCACAATGCGACAAAAAAGTGGTGTCAAGGGTGCACTAACAATCCCACAAATAAATGTATTATTGGTGAATAATTGGCCTAACACAAGCAGGTACATAACACATTACAACTGGATTATTGTGAAACTCAAAATGTTATTCGTAGTCTACAGGTATTACTCTGTGCACATCAGATACTTAGTAATATTAACTGTAAACTCAGATCCCAAAGTATATCTGAATGAAATTCTTAACTCCCAATTTTGACATAGTTTCAAACTAGCCTACACACTTCAGTTATATAATCAAAGTCCTGAAATTCAGTGATGGATTTTGATGTTGGTGTCCCGGGTGGCACTGATGAGTAGAATAAATTACTGAGTATCTGGGAGTATTCTGGTGTTTTGTATTCTGTTTTAGTGTGTTAGTTATCAATCTAAGATTACCCAAAGAGAAACTGTAGCTTGACTAACACCAACAGATGGACTAAATAGAACAAGTTAACCTTCAAAACTGTGGGGTTACATTTGCATAAACTGACAACTTTAACCAAAAAAATACTGACTCCTTGATTTTTAATATGTAAATCTGTATCCATTGTCCGCTGAGCAGCACCACACTGCACATTATCATGACACATCTCAGAGATTTGTTTTCGAGTTTTGTGGCTCGGGGGGAGTTGTTGGACTCATACTTACACATACTGATTGGGCATCCAGAGGCCATCAGAATATGATTTCAGTTTGTTTCGGTTGTGTGGTATTCCACTTAAAGTCCTTATGCCTCCTCCAAGGCTATGGCAGCGGCTCATTTTAAAATTTACATCACGTGTTTTGTGAAAGGCCGAAAGCTGTGATTAAATTCGCTCATTACCATCACTCTATGACTGAGTACCACGTCGTTATTTTTGCACAGGTCAGGCTGCCTGAGAGCAATATTCATAAGAGAATAATGTCGGTGGTGCGCTCATTAAGAGGAGGACAGACATCACCATTTGCCCACTTTTAGAATTGTAAAGACTTTCTTGAGGGGCGCAGGATCAAAAGCATATTAAAAGAACACTCAGCCAGTGCCAACCTTTTAAGTAATGGCCAGGGTTTTTAAGGAAGCCAGCCGCTGGGCTCAACAAGGACGATACTGGACTGCCGTTGGACATATCAGCTGTTTTTCATGCATGTTAGTTGGTTTAGTTTCACTGGGGCGCACTTGTCTTATATGTTTGGCGTTAATTGGATATGCTGTCTTTCCTGCACTGTGGGATCGACACAGAATGCAGAAGTGGGGTTTTCACCGTGTCAGCTTTGTGTGTGGATAGTATTCTTAACGAAAGACGAGGTAACTCTCATCTGTAACTACAATCTGCTTTAATTGTGAATCTGGAATAAAGCTGTCTCTGGGAAGTCAATTAACTGGACTATACACATGGGCTCACTTTGAACTCATCAAGTATAGATGCTTGGTCAATGGCGTCAGACATCAATGCACCAAGGCACCTTTAGTGGCGGAATGAGATGCACCTAGCTGCAGTGTTTTTTCTTTCTTTCTTTCAAATGGTTTTAATTCATTGACAATATTAAATAAAACAGTAACTGTACAGACATTTTTTTCCCCCAAACATTTACCTACATAGCAGCGTTTTTTTTAATATTGCGAGCTGCTGCCAGAGCAAGAGAGTCAGCTAAAGATGGGTGAAAGGGGAGTTGGATGCATCAAATAAACTGTGGACTTTTACCCAGGAGACAGCTGTTTGTGTCCCATGTGAAATCAAAAGTCAGTTATGACTTGGGATGGTATGAACAGCATACTTCAGTAGTAACATGAGTTACATGACATATGTGGCATATGTTAGCCTATGTGATGTTACATTATGTTTGAAACAAACATTTCAAGCCAAATCATAATGGCAGCATGTCTAAATGCAGCAGCCCTCCACTCTTAGACAGCTGTTGCCATTATCGATTGTTATATATTAATAAGGAATGGGTAAAAAAAGATTTTAGAAAATGCATTGCAATATGTTTTTTGTCAAGTCAATATCGATTCATAAAATCCTAAAATCGATTATTCCTGTTGTAATGATGCCCCACTCCTGTGGGGGCAGTGTGAGTGCCACCAGAGTATGATTGACATTGACATTCAGAGGCCCCGCTGGACCCCCAAACGTCTGGTGTTTATTCATTAAAATGGCGACAAACGTGCAAGGTAGCCGTGTGTTATAACCAGCACCAACAACATTAAAAGTTGACGTTTGGATACACAAAGTTGATAGTAGTTATGTCGTGTGTGAGCCTGCTGAGTTAGTGTTAAAACACTGCAGCAATACGACCTACGTAACCATTTGAGCCGACAACATCTAGATGTTTTGCAACCTGTTGCTAACGCTAAAGCTGTGGATCACACACAAATGCAGGTTGACGAATCCTGCAAGAATGTTTATTACTTTAGTTAAGTTCGGCTCAGGCAAAAATGTGCACTTTTCTGTACTTTAAATTTATTTAAGCATTCATTTTTATTTGACAAAGAATAATGCAATGGTAAAACAAGTTTTGGTGTCAGTTTGTTCTAAATCAATACAGATAATGAACGCTTTATTGAACACATATCAGAAAGTATTTGAATGAATTATCTCGGTATATCTGACATAACTGAATCGTTATCGATGCAACTGGATCAATATTGAATCGAATCGAAATCAAATTGTGACCTTAAGAATCGAAATTGAATTGAATTGTGAGGTTCTTGACAATACTCAGCTCTAACATTAATGTTTCATTTTTTAAGATTGTTTTTCAACTGCTTGTAGCTGGTGGATGGTTACCGAGAGCTTCTTGTGTAAACCAAAGAAGTCAGGGGTGGGTTTTCCTGAAAAGAACTCAGTGCTCTGTTGACACCAAGGCTTAAAGTATAATTCTGATTTGTCAAAACTTAGGTCTTGTTTTTGAGGTTTTTCGTTATTGGTTTTTTAATCAGTTATAATGAGCTGGTACTCACTGAAGTACAAGGGAACAACAAGGTGCCATTGCTACAAAAAAGTCAGAAAGATTTTAGGGGTCAAACAATAAAGCTTGATTATCTAAGCACTTGATTTAGATTCATAAAGGTAAAAAAAAAAAAAAAAAAAAAAAAAAACTCAGCACATTAAAACTATGCCAAGCACATAGGATCAAGGTTGAACTAGGAAGTCTATGATCTGTGATGAATGTTCACAGAAGACAAATTTGGTCATATCTGTTCAATTGCCCAAAATTTTCTCTTCCAAAGAAGTTTATCTATCTTGGGGGATTTATTTACAACCTTTGAAAATATCAGACTGCTTGAGTTTCTTCGTAAAATATTTGTAGCATTAACTGTTCATTGTTTACATCCATGTCTCTTTGCTAGAAATCTTTGCCTTTGTTGTAGTGTTAACGCCTCCAACTGTCCATCAGCAAAATAATGCATTATTGACAGCAGGATGTGAATCCCATTCATAAAAATACACTGAACCGTAATACTACTAGTGGTCAGAACCTCCACAGGATATGTTTCTCTTGGTTAGTGCAGTGTTAAAACAGGAATGGTAACCAAAAGTAAAACAAAATAAAATCCAAGTCATTATAAATTGGATTTTCTTTTTGGATGGCAACATGGGTCGGTCCACTACTGGGTCGGTCCACTACTGGGCCAGTGCCAAATATCTCAACAACCACTGTCAAGATAAACATGAAATGTGGTTGTAGTCCCTTGTGGATGATTCCAAATGATTTCGGTGATCCTCTGACCTCTCATTGGGTGATCCCGTCAAACTGAAATCTATATCAACCATGAAGAAGTATCAACATTTGGCCATGTAATATTTTGTTTTCCTGAGGATAGGCGTCATCGTTTGTCTTTATCCACACATTTTGTTGAACATCTGTCCCTCTTGAGATGTCAGCTATATTTAAGTGCAGCTTTCTGTCATTTTGACCACAAAGACGGGGAACATCAGGTTTATCGCCCTATCTGTCTTACAGCTGCTTTGCAGTTCAACCTGTGAATGATGCTGTGGAAAAGAACCTGTTGGCAGTAAACCAGTAAAGCTGGCTGGCAGATATATTGCCATCGTGACCTTGTGGTGCCGCAAATCATGGGTGAAGGAGGTTGTGGAGGCGACACCAGATATTTCATTGTGACATGAGGTCATTAGATTTATCACGTGCTGTATGAATCTAACAGCGGGAGGGAAACCTCACTTTCACTGTCGGCACCACCGCACGTTGAACTCAAGACTCATCCATTCACAGTAATCACTCGCCTCACCCTCCCCTCACTCATCCACGTCTCTATTTAACACTATCTCGTTTTCACACCTCTCCATCGACACTAAGGTTAAAGCCATCAGCTGGAAATGTATGAGCGAGGTATGTGGCATGAGTCTGGTTCAATAATCAATCTCCCGTGTTATCAGAGTAAGAGTTTGCACTGGTCTTGGGTGGAATTACTTGGCATGTTCTGTGTGTGCTGGCAGCATAAATGAGTGTGGTGCAGAGCTCGGCAGCTGGGAAGACAGCGTTCAGCCGCAGTGGAATTGCATGTTCAACAGCAAATTATTTCCAAAAACTGAGAAACTGTTGGGTTGTTCAACCAACTTTGCATCGATTTTCTATCCACAGAACCTTAAACAAGGACTACAGAAATCCCTCAGTCAATTAAAAATGTCTTTTTCTTTCAGTTCAGTTCTACAGCTTTGATGTTGTTGTGCACATAGGGCCCAAAAATGACACTTGATTTTAAAGAATTTATGAATGGATTTCTAGAGATTGTGTTCCCTTATTAGGAAAAGAGAAAACTCATTGTGTTTTTGCTCATATGCTAGCAGCAGGACTGTACTTAGGCACAGAAGAGCTTTAAGCTTTTTAGACTAAACTGGCATTGCATCAACACCAAGGCCACGTTGTCACATAAGGACAGCAACAAAAATGCCAAAAAGATGTTATGTAATGGGTTAACCAAGACATTCACTCTGAGATTTGTGGCAGATAAGATACGTAAATATTCACTGTCAGTGTAGTAAATTGCTAAATGATGCTAGTGACAGTTAGTACTGATGGATGGAAAGCTTGAGTGGGAGGCTGCTGCAGCACAGTCGTACAGTACAGCAGCATCAGACTGTCGTCTCCAACTTAATCTCATCTAGATCAAACAGTTGGCTATTAACAGGTTGCTTATATCCAAACACTTAGTCTAATGATACCCGCTTATTAAATCAAATATGTATAGATGTCCAGATAAGCAATTTCTGGCCTCATTGATCTGCTTGGATGGGGGAAGACAGAAGGGGCATGATGGCAATCAACCTTGATTTATTAAAGTATTGCAAGCAGTCAGGTACAGGCAAGGTTGCAAAACAAATATTATACATGTGTTTAAAATAAACATTTGTTTTACATGTCATAATTGCATACAGACATGTCAAAGTTATAATCTAAACATTTGACATCTACAAATATGATCTTTGCTTTTCTATGCCCGAAAAAGGGACGTGGTGTTGATGTTTTGCAGAACACAACTTATGTGCTGGTAAGGTGTATTGCTAACTCTAGCATGACAACATGATCATTGTGAATGGGCTAACATGTTCAGCAGATCAACATATCCTCATACAATGGTTCATACAAATTTATACCAAACAAATGATGTTATGTCTTTAATGTAAAGTTATGTGTGTACAGTGAAGTTTTTTTCTTGTACAACAGTTTGTATGATATCTTCCAGTATTGCACATGCAGTTGTTCATATGATATCTAAGGGATTAGCGCGCTGCAAATTACGCACTAATTCATACTAAATGTAAAGCTATGCACTTAATATAGAGTTATGTAGGCGTGGTTTAGGCAAATAAAATTAGCTAGTGTGGTCAGGTTTAGGAAAAGAAACATGGTGATGACATGCCTTAGAATGACTCAAGGTTCAGACGACTTCAAACTCCAGTCTCCTGGAAAAAGTCCAGTGTTTCGTGAACCATTTAACACCCCAAACTGCCTCCTTACTAGAGGACTGGTACCTTCTTTACTAACATTAATGCACTGGTCATGCTACTGCAGCCTTCCAAAATTTGTGGGTTATGCACTAATTACTGGCTTAACATTACGTAGGTTGTGTATAAGTTTTGATGCATTACTTTTTGTTGGAAATTATATGACAAACTGAGCAGGTTTAATGTTCACCTTCTTAGTTTAGCGTGTTAACGTTTGCTAAGTAGCACCAAAGACAAAGAAAATCTGAGGCTGGTGGGAATCTCTTTGGTTTTTAGGGTATTTTTGAACCAAAGTATTGGAAAAAAATGAAATTTGGACTTGATGATACTGTCAGAAAAAGTGTAAAGTGGTCGCCAAAATTATTACAATTCATCTCATGGGGAATTGTTTTGTTTGTGCCAAACTTCTTTGTGATCCACCCAATAGTTGTTGAAACACTTCACACAAAACCACAAATGTCACCCTGCCATTTGGTGCTGGTCAGGAAGGTTAAAATGGGCTTTTAGAGCTTTTCCCCAAAAAACAGCTGCCTGCTGCTTTGGAATCAAATTCAGTTGGTAAGAGTGAACCAAACACTGAAATTGTGGTCTGAAAAATCAATACAGTGAGCCAAAAGATGCCCCATAGAGCTGAGGTGAATGGCAAAGCCGTCATTAATTCTCAGTGTGCTGTCACTACATTCAACACCTTTTACTTGTAGTCATATGATCAATGACTAATATAAAAATATTGATTGAAGCAGCTTGAAAGCTAATATCCTTCCTTTTATTACTTCACATCACTGTGTTCTTTGAATATTTTGATTGATACATTGATCTAGTGGTCATTTTTATTGTACATTGTTTATGTAACTGCATTTATTATTAGTATTTAATGGTACCATCTGGGAACTTACATTAATATGTGTCTACCAACAGCTTGTGAAATTGTGCGGCAATGTTAACATGTGTTTCAGTCAACAAAGGACAGCAGTTTTATCTGATTTCCTTCAGCACCCTGTCAGTCCGCCTCTCTCCGAGTCCGTCTGAAGTTGCTTCAGCTCATTTTGTGTTGCTACCATGAAAAGACGTTGATGCATTTAGGAGAGCGAATACAGAAAACATTTTTTCATACATTGTTGATATTGTTTGCTGACAGAAAAAAAATTCGACAACTTTCTCTGAAGTTATTTTTCTATCTGTCTTCTTTGTTGCAGAGCGGCTGATGTTGTGTATAATTTTTTACAGAGTTTCGTTGATGAGAGCAGTCAGATCTGTGGTGAGATAGCTCTAAAACCTCGACCTAAACGCTGCTGGAATATTCATGAGTATAGGAATAATTTCTTCTGTAATGTAGGCATGTAATATCAATACTTGCCTAATGGGCTGAAATGGAGAAAAAGCAAAACAAAACTCCTGTGTAAAATCCCGAACCTCTAAATAGCCTATATGAGCCTGATGAAAACTTACTCCGTCCTTTGAGGGTGAATTGATTATGGAGTCTCTCTGGAGCGGCTTGTACATTTCCCCTGTTAGTGAATGTTTTGGCCTGCTAACAGTGAGAATTCTCTGATGTCTGTGTGTCCATTCAGTTGTCAGAATGCATTAACTTCCCCTCGAACCATTTGCAAAACCGTTTTCCTGTATTATTTACATCCATGTTTGCTAACTAGCAGTCTTCTTCCTTGCTGTCTTTGCTGGTGCATTACTGTGTTTCTTTGCACATCACTGCAGCCAGCAAAAACAATTCAACCTTTTGCAGGAATGTGTGTTCCATCTTTGCATGCTCCTGCAAATGCACGTGTCCAAATGCACATGCACAAGATACAAACAGAACGAAACAGGTCAAAGCTCCATACCTTTAGCTGCGTGCATCGCAAAGAAAATAATGTAATAATAATGTGGTCTGATAAACCGTAAATGAAACAAGCACCCAGCAAACATTTTCATGTTTAATTGATTTTATAATATCAACCTGCTATTGCACTGCTTTATACAGTTAGATCCGTAATATGTCTCTCATCTCTCTCATCTGAACTACACTTGGCTCAGTTTTTGGGGGGTTAAAATTGTATTAACACACACTGCCAAATCATTTTATTTAAGATTACATTAATGTTTTCACAATCATAAGGGTGTGCTGCTGCTACCAGCCAACTGAGTGTTCAACTAACAGTTGTGCCAAATGTGATAAAACTGTCTGGCAACCATGACGACTTTTATACTGCAGTGCAGGGCCCTAATCACCTATGTAATATTGTAGGGGGAACCAATCCACAAGGGCCATCTTTGGCAAATTTCAGCATATTTTTGAATATATTTGAGAAATGAATGTGCCTGAGGCCCCCAAATTACTGAATCTAGTTTTGAAAAATCC
Source organism: Plectropomus leopardus (assembly GCF_008729295.1). Taxonomy (NCBI): domain Eukaryota; kingdom Metazoa; phylum Chordata; class Actinopteri; order Perciformes; family Serranidae; genus Plectropomus; species Plectropomus leopardus. The sequence continues at coordinate 9,610,941 of NC_056470.1, read as the reverse complement.
ATGTAGGATGCAGCTACTAGTGGTCAGAGACATGGTGAAATACACTGTGTGGTCCACCTCAAAATTGTGCAACCACTTCAATAATAATAATAATGATAATAATAAAAATAATAATAAACTTTATTATCTGGACAGTCATTTTCTGTTATTTACAATATTATTTGTGATACTGCAATAATAATAATAAAAATAATAATAATAATAATAATAATAAAAACTTTATTTATGTAGCATCTTTGTACAAGAAATGCAGCCCAATGTGCTTTACAACAAAGTTTACAATTACATGTACCAAGTGCTTGACATGAAAGCATAGAAATCATAATAAAACCTGCATGTAAGAATAAGATGAGATTAAAATGGAGGACATTGAATGCATTTTCACATAGATAAAACCCACTTGATAATACTAGTAAAGGTAAGATAAAAATAAGGATAGAAATAGAACACAGAATGCATAACATAGAAAACAATACTCTTGAGATAATATTAATAGAAATAAACCTAAAAAAACAGTGTATAAAATGCATAAAATTGAGGAAATTACAACAATTTAATTAGTGCAGCAGTGAGTGACAACCATGTTATTTTATTTTCATATGTAATGTGGAGGAAAATTATAACTGTCAGCAGCACCATGGTGGAACTTTGGTTAGGGGAGCGGTGCGCCCCGCTTTGTCTTTCGGGGGAAACTTTCGCCTGCACACCTGAATAACGAACTGAGCTCTTTTTCGTGTCTGCGCTGCTGCTGCGTTCTGTCTGCGTTTCACAGGTCAGTAGTTGGGGTAAATTACCAATTTCAACTTCATAAAGTGTAATTTGATGTATTTTGAGATTGTTTTGAGCATTTCTGTCGAATTTTAGAAACTTTGAAATACGTCATTGTGCGAGGCGGCAGGTTCACAGCGCAGCGGGTGTGGTTTATTTTACCTGTGGATTGCCTTGCAGGCGAGTCGGAACATTTTCGGTTTCAATGCTTTACGTATTGTTTTATTTTGGCTCTGACACGCTTTAGAACAGGTTTCGAAGGAAAATGGTTTATAATAAATTCCTTTATAGTACAAAAGAGTTTTTTCTTAAGGAGGTCTATATGTTTATTGGGAATGTTTATATGGCGATGTGTACATTTTAAAGGTACAGTACATGTTGATGTTTCGTTAATACCTTATGGATTTTTTATGTGAAAGAAGAGTAGAGTTTGCATTGTTTTAATATACTGGCCCTGATTCATTGATACAGTGGTGATAATGAGTAGTGGGATGTTTTTTCAAGTAGAACACTGAAAGTACACAAGGAATGTGAGATATTATAGGACAGCTGGGTATATGAACTATTTTACGCACTTAAAATATGGACTGGGGCAAAGACCTAAAATATGGATTGGAGCAGAGACTGACACTTGGGACAATGTTATGTAATGAAAATGTTTAAATTGAATAGATGCGATCTGGATGATGAACTGAGCACTCACCTGTGTCTTCATTGCTGCTTCATTCTATCTGTATTTTACATAATCTCTTTATTGTTACCATGGTTCTGATTCTGGGACCTGTAACAACTAGTATCACCTAGGGACTTTAAGGAATTTATTATAATTGCAGATGCATTTTGTAACTCAATCCCATGTGAATCCACCATGTCCATAAACTGTCAAGTAAAAAAAACTACCATCAATTACCTACTATATTTTGCAAAATGCAGAGGTCATGTGATAATATTACTCCAAAGTCTTATTATGTTTTTTTTGTTTTCTCTGGTCCTCTTTCAGCATCTTTCCCAATCAAGAGTTGCTTAAACTGGGCACATTTCCCTCTGCATAGTGATGCAGATGGCAAATATTGTTCAGTTGAAAGAAAATGACAACTCCTCACGTCAAGGTCAGTGCATTATGTTGAGTAACAGGGTCATGGTTTCTGAAAAGAGACATTGCATTGCTGTAAAGTTTTTTTTAAAAATGCTTAATTGGGGGGGGGGGGTGTCTCTTTGAGCGTCACAATCCGAGTGCCATCTCCTCTTCAAACATACAGGAGAAAAGGCAGACATGTCTATGACAAATATCTCCAACATTCTGCAGCAAGAAAATGATCTAGATTGATAAAGCGCACTGCTTAAGTTGTGTCTGTAGTGCTAATATGTATTTCATTTTTTTTGCCTTGGCACTTTCTGAATGCACTCTTGCAACCTTTGCTGACTTTATTCTAATGTGTCTTCCAAAGCAAAAATACATAAAAAGTTAAAGAAACTTTCTGTGTTTGTTAGTCAGAACTTTTCCTAATGCAAGACTTTTTTCACTCCCCGCTGAAAACATTTCTGTTCGGCCCTCGCCACATATCATATAGTCTGCACAATGGTAATTCCCCCGGCTTATTGGTGCTGGCTGCTCTGTCCAAATTGATTTTGTCCTCTTTTCTCATCAGAAAGATAAATTATTTGACTCTCTCAACGACGGCAAAAGCAGGGCCCGTGGCGTTTTTAATGGACACCTTCTTTATCCGCGGCTTTGTCAATAGTCCACGTAAACACTCAGACAACAAATCTCTGTGTACACTCTGTCTCCCCTGCCAGCTGAGCGCTGAAAACACACCAAACAGAAGGTCATGATAATATACCTCAAGTCTTATCCCTCATTTTCTGCTGACTTGATACCCACTGTTGTTTGCTGCGACGTCTCGGGCAAGTTGGCATGTTGACAGACCCTGAAATTACCTTTGTCAAGTCTGTGCCGCTTTCTGCTTGTTTAGATGATATTTTCTTTTGTTATCACCAAATACAGGAATCGGTAATGGAACGTCTGAGAGAAATTTTACAGGAGCGAGAGGACACCCTGTGCTAACAACTTCTCAGTGTATGGGGGGAGGAATAAACTCTAATTAGCCAATACAGATCCACGGCGAGTGTACTGCTGTAGTAGTGCTACCTGCGTCTAAGAGAACAGGGATGATCAAAGACTGCACCGGCTCTCCCAAGCCCACATTTCTAGTCTGGTTAATTAGGGAAATGTGTTTTCTGTTCAAATAATCTCAACTACCAAGATCAGTTGACACAATAATACAAAGAGGCAAAGACTTCAGACAGAGATTTTGCTACAACAGTAATTGGTGATCGCAACTGGGTTATATTTCATGTTGCGTCTCTGTTTGCTTAAATTGAAGAAAGTGTTTATTTTTAAAAACTCTGCTAATGTCTTTGAGGAAAAAGAAAGTTAAAGTTCATCTTGGTACTTTTACTTTAATATATTCACTGTGTATTGCCACTGTTGAATAATGTTTTTTTTTTTCTGTAGTGGTGGATAAAGTATGTCTTACTTAAGTACTTATTAAAGTACTTGAGAATTATTTTGTATGAAAGTAGACCGCAAGTAGTACTTATTACTTCACCACATTTATGTCACTGCTACTGTAGAGTTTTGAAGTGGATCATTGATTGTTTTTTTCCATTCTGTATCCCCATGACAACTTTTTTCGTGAAACAGCATGTTAATGTAATAATAATCATAATGTAAGAGCCTTTGAGGTTTATGTAATCACCACCAGTTTGACTCTTGTAACTTTTACGAGAAATCATGTTTGAACATTGTCATTTGGGCATGGCTCTACATACTACAATACCCATCAGTCTCGGTTTCCATGAGGAAGAAGCCAGTCAAAGGCCTAAAACTGAGCTGTGAGGGAAAACTACAAACTACAAATTGACCCAGCTAATTTTGGTACATTCGGCAACCTAGGCATCCACCACCAGCAGCAGTTATCATTATATTATTATTATCACTATCTTTACCATTATCATTATATTATTATTATTATTATCACTATCATTATCATTATCATTGTATTAATTTTAACATAAACCAGAGCTACTGAAAAATCCAAAACAACTTGACTGACAAGACATTGCCTTTTAATTTCTCTTTCTTAACTCGATTTATTTTGGAATATAAAAGTAAAAATTAAAAAAAAAAAAAAAAAGAAAAAAAAAAGGGAAATAAGGCCCCCACAAGGTGGCAGCCGCCTATGTCACCTATGGGATGATCCACCATTGACCATAATCCTAAACTCCTGACAAGAATTTCAAACTCAGTAACTGAACATTGCTTGTAGGAGTGTAGTCTTAATCCTTTTTTTACACAAACCAGGCCCAAAGGATGTAGCTCAGCTCTGCTTTTCCCAGTGGCCACTCACTGTATTGCATTGAAAAAAAATCCCCTGTGTCCAAAAAACCTTTTTGCCTACAGACCACAATTGTAAAAGAGCTGTCTGTATAACTCTTGACAGGACACCTACAACTGTAAACAAGGCAATTATGATTCTCTCTATTATACATTTTTGATCCACAAAGGTTTTTTTATTTGTAAAACTTTCCTAGAGCCGAGAAAAACAATTTGAAAATCTGTGACATCATCACAGAGAGAAGTCTACGAGCTGAGCGAGAAACACTACTGCACATAGTCAGTGGGCCGCACACCGCCAGAAGTAAACCTGGAGGCCAGAAACGTTTTTGACCTGTGCGCCAGGCGAGCAACTGTGTTGATTTTATTCGCGCCATCTTGGCAACTAGTTATTATTATACAGACACAAACTTGTACCTCCACTTTTTTTTTAATCAAACAACCAGATATTTTCTGACACATCTTTGTTCATGTTTTGGACTGATTAGCGTTTTATGTTGCTCCAAGCCATAAAGAGCTCCAACTGTGAGTCATGTAGCATTGTGTATGGGAAAATTGAATGGGGCTTTTATATTGGGGATGCCCAAAATAAAACATCCCACTTTGCAAATGTACTAAAGAAATTGAGATTTTGCATATAAACGGGTTATGCAAAAACATTCTTTGAATTCTATGCTAAATCTTGGGTAATGCCTTAGTAAGAATAATAAAGCGTTATATGTATATGTATATTAATATAAGAACTGCTTGAGGCCAATTTGCCTGCAGTATTTTATTGTTTTTACTTTTGATGCATTATTTAAAGTATCTAATGATACTTGTTTACTTTTACCTAAATGACGTTCTGACGTACTTGCATTTAAATTTACTTACCTAAAGGAGCCGCATACCTGCTACCACTGACTTTCAGTGTTTCTCTGTTTTGTGGTGTTTATGGTATTTTCCAGGATTAAGGTTTAATCCGACGTATGTTTTGTATTACTGCATGCCAACAAATGTATGTCATGTGTAAAGAGCCGTGTTGCAACTCTATTTTCAACATTAAATCCCATCAAACAGACAGCAAAAGGGGCACATGTTTAAAAACTATGCATTTTATAATGAGCAAATAAAACCATTGTGACAGAGGAATACAAATACCCTTATTAGCAGATTATCTTCAAGCAGACAACATTCAAATAGTTTCCCGTCCTGTGTTCCAAGTGATGCAACAACAACCACAGGCAAGCTATTAAAACACTGATACACTTTTTAGCTGCACGAATGCTACCAGGCGAGGGACAGAGGAAATTCGTTTTCTTGTTATTGCAAAATTATTCAAATGAGAAAACCGTCAATAATAAGATTCCCACAGAGAAAATCCCCCATAACAGGTCCAGTGGGATGAGAGATGTGATAAGAGGCCGCGTCCTGCTGGCACAACATAATAAAAGGATTTCTGGAGCCCTGCGAGTTCAGTGTCAAAGATGCTCAAGTTCATGATGGATGCAGAGCAGCTGACTCTTCTTTCTATGCACGTCTGTGTTTTATTTTATTTTTTTAAATAACAGTTTTAACAATCAAATGAGGTGATTCACTGTACCCATGACAATTTTTTCCTCACCTCTTCAGGCCGCGGTGACAACCCAATTTTCATTAAATATAATCTGGCAGTTTAACATTCGCTATAAAACTCAATGGCGCAGAGACAGGTATTGTGCGGGTTTTAATTATCTCACGATAGCCTCCAACAGCTGCTGTGTGTTTATTTCTCTTAACACTTAAAGAAACACTCTCTATTCTCCTGAACCCCCCCCCCTTTCCTAAACAGTTTTTCCCCATAGACACCCCACTGTCATGTCATGTGGATTTTCTTAATATTATCCCTTCCCGTTTTGTGAAAAAAAAAAAATAAAAAAAAATAGACAGAGCCATTATGATCATCATGCTCAGCTTGCGACTGACCTCATTGTATCACATCGTCAGGGCTGCAGGCAGGATTGAAGGGGTCCACACTACCGAATTGCAGATTCTGTTGTTGCAGCTTTTAATTGGTGTGAAATTACTTTTTTGGTGGAGGCATAAGTATCCGACTTCACTGGGAATAATTGAGTTTGATATGGTTGACAGACACCCCCATGAAAGTTGTAGGCAGTTTGATAGCGGCCCGACATAAACAAAGAAATGTCAATGGATTCCAGCAGAGGCGCCGTGAGGAAACAAGGAGATTGTTGCTCACCCAGATGGCCAACCACGGCCCAGTGTGTCCCAGTACATGCGTAGGTAATAGGCCAAAGTGGGCAGCCTGCCAGTGCAGTCATAAATACTCGATTATATATTCACCTTTTTAGTACAACAACATGTCTAACTGCAGAATGAGAGGAGAGAAGTTGCTTTGGGTCATCCTGAGTCTTAGAAAAATCTGTCCTTTTAGTTAGATAAAGACATCAGATGTTTAAAGATGGCTGTTAGCAATAAATACAAGAGAGAACAGCAACATGCTGACCTTCGCTGCATATGTACTTAGCTGTACAAAAGCCCAGTTTGACTTGAATTGCTGCTGTAGAGCATGTCGACTTATTTGCACTGGATTATGGGAGGTGCTTGACCTCCGGTATTGAATCAGTCTGAACGCTTGTTTGACAGGGCACTCAGACTGTGTTCTCGGAGAATATGCAATCTGCTGGGGGTTTGAAAGTTAAGTGGAAAGAAAATCACTCAATAGCAAGAGTAACATTTTCTGCTTAAGGAGAGTAACAGGTTTTTTAGACTCAGCTTGAAAAAAAGGCTGCACAACTTGTTCTTCAATCAGTCCCTCAAGGATTTTGGGATGTTGTGATCACATCATTCATTCATTCATTCATTCATTGTCCGTAACCGCTTGTCTTTGTAAGGGTCGGGGGGGGGGGGCTGACACATAGAGACAGACAACCAGTCAAGCTCACATGCACATCTATAAATATGGGAGTAAGAGGGGGAATGACATGCAGCAAAGGGCCGTGGATTGGAATCGAATTGAAGCTGCAAAGACCTCAGTTTTTATGGGGCTCACACTCTGTCAGGTCACTCTGTTGTTAAAGTGGCATTACATTTGGTGAAACGCATATTCTGACTTGTTTAGGACTCAAAACTCAAAGTTTAGGACTTTGTAACGCAACATGGGAGTTGTCCATCTTGACTCAGGACTTGACTTGAGGCTTGCCTCACTTGACTTGGGACTTGAGGGCAAAGACTAAAGACTTACTTGTGACTTTGCAAAACAATGATTTGGTCCCACCTCTGTAGAGGTGTAAGCTGAGCTCTTTCTTGAGCAGATGCATATGTTCATTAAATATGATTTAACCAGCAGGTATAGAGCTCCTCAAGCTCAGATCTTTGTTGATGGAATAGAAAATGTAGCCTTGTAAAGCTGTCATGCACAGAAAAGCACTGTGTACCAGGTCATGTACTTCAAATGTCTAGTACATCTTAGTACATCTTTTATGTTTGAAGTGGTGGGCAAGAGAAGCTTGTGTTGGATTTCTTTCTTTTTCCTTTTTTTCACTTTTTGGAGCATAAAATTGAGACCGCGTTGTCATATCAGAAACAGAACCCCCATTATGGCGTTAGCATAGATTTTCGCTGTCAGAATAATGGAGTAGCCTGTGGAGCCTGAAATAGAGCGAGGCATCGAGGGAAGCCACCTGGAAGTCTGCTGGTACGAAGAGAAACACTGCTGCTGCATATCACAACATTAACGTGAAGAAAAGAAAAAAAAAACACCAAGCCGCTAATCAAACACCCGGTCCAGGTGGCCAAATGTAGGTTACATTTAAAATCCTGGATATCCTCCGACACCTTTAAATAGCACTAGGTGTAGTGAGATGTAGAGTAACACTGCAGTCCCAAATGAGCCTTTACTTGAGCCTTTTTTTATGATTTTTATTTACAGTGGGATTCATTTTTCTTTTTAAATATTAATGCCCTTTTCCTTTTGTATCAAGAGGCAATGCAAAAATCCCAAAATCTGCCCCTATACAGGGTGAAATATTCATAATAATCCACAAGACATTGGAGATAGCCTCTGGGTCTGAAAATTGCTGAAATGCCTTAAACCTGCAATTGTTCTAATGGCCAGCAGGGGACAACTCTGCCGTTTGCAATTGTATATGATCGCCTGGTTTCAGGGCTTCTTCAATACAGCATAAAGATGGTTCAGTTTAGACTAGAGTCGCTAGACAAGCGTGGGTATTTGACAAGCTGGGAGTGAGAATGTGTTGTCACTTATCACTTGAACCGTGATATTTTCCTTGTCCTTATTATGTAGTTTTGTTGCCTGAACACAGCCAGTTTTCCAACAGTTTAAAACTATGACCATTATCGGTCACATGTGTTGGTTTTTGTTGATCTCCTGATACCAGTGAGGGTGCTACTGTGGGAAATGCCCCTGTGGGTCGTATCAGAGCGTAGAAACAAACCACCCATGTGGTCATATGGGGTGGAGAAATTGTGTATTGTGACTCTGAAAAAAAGTGCAATGCTAAACTGGCAAAGTACTCTTTGATTGGCGAAAGATTGTGATTATGGTTAAAATAAACCCATAATGATTGTTGGGATGAGGGATGACACAATCAGAATCCTCAAGTGTCACAACCCCAAAAGTCCCCCAACCCCCAAGTCTTTTTTGCTATATAATATTGTAACTGTACTTTTGATTTTGCATTCAAGAGACCAAAGTTCTAATTTGCATGGTTATTAAAAAGCAGACAGCTGAGAAATTACAGAAAATTAGTCAAAAAAATAGATGAGGAACAACATGAAACAGAGGTCCCCAGTTGGACACCAACCAGATGCTGCTATTTTGGCACATATGGCAATGAAAACCTGAATTTGGCAAAAGAAAAAGTGGAGACTTTGGCAAGACAAGTATACACAAGCTACCACAATCATTCCTGTGGTTAAACTTGAATACTAATAAAAAAATGTCCAAAATATTCACCGAGACTAACACCTGTCACTTCAATTCATTATAAGCCCTTTTTGGTGCCGGGATGCAGTGGCCATCAGCAGGACTGTATCTGAGCCACTGTCACTTGATTGAACCACGTCACACATATTTATTCATGTATTTATCACCTATATAACCGAGCCCTTATCTGCCGTCCTGCTGTCATTTTAATCCGGTGTTGGTGCCACTGAACCACCAGCTACAGTGCAGAACAGACCTGGCACATACCCATTTAGCAAAGCCTTTTATCTGTGTCCAATCAAAAATAATTGCCTCCTCCTTCCAGATCAAGCCACCTATACAGAGAGAGGAACCTTAAAACACCCCAGCGGTTGGAAGCACATATCTGAATATGAATGTGTCGAAGTTAAATAGCTGCCAGAGATTAAACACAAAGCACATGCGCACACACACAAAAACACAAACACACACACATATACACACATAAACAAAAAGGTCCACCTCCTCACACCCACTCCAGCATGGATTCCTTTATAAACAACATGAGTCAGTCAGGTTGGCTTTTTATTACCGCTGTAGCTCTCCACATCCCCGTCCTTGGACCAGACTCAGCCAATCACGCCTGCAGGATGGAGGAAGATGGAAGCAAGCCGCAGTCATCAACAGCTGACCAGAAATGGGCCGAGGACAGACTGACCAGGGGCTGTGTTTCTCTCTGGTAATTGGCTGGGTTTTAGATCTTAATACATTCAACAGATGTTTGCCTGAGCCCTGAGCCATGGAACAGCCAACTGTGGAGGAATTCGCCCTCTGTGCCGTGGCGTCCTTGTTTTTAGCTGCTCTGACGCCTTTCTCTCTGCTTGACGTAATTGCAGTGTGCATGATGTACTATACATCACAGTCCAATTCAGTCACACGTAAACTCAAGCAGAATAAACCACCCTGTCATCACACGCTGCAAACAATAATAGGCTGTTATAGCAGCGGCTCTCAAAGTGGCATCCTGGATCTTGCCAGAGGTTCCTCTCGCAAAATGTATTTTTAAAGGCGTTAATTCAGTGGAAATAATACCAGCAAGAAAGTGCGTGAGCACTAAAATCTGCTTTACAATTCAGCAACAGAAACCTTTTAATACACCAATAATGTTAGAAAATTGGGGTCAATGGCCCTTATTCACTGTAATCTATTTGGCCATCCAGAATACTGAAATGTTTTATATCATATATTTTATAACACAACATACTTTGTATGATACATAATGGTTTTTTGATTTTTTTTTGCAGTGCTGAAAAGAGTCACTTTCAGAGTGCATTAAATTGCAGTATCAGAATTTCAGTATGAAACCTTGAACCAGAAATCTGTCTGGATAAACTTGAAAGGTGGCTATGAAAAGTTTCATGCTCTCATGGAAGATGGCAGCTCTAGGGGTCTCAGCTTCATGTCATCTTGACTGGATTACAATACAGATTCAGTTACTGCTGGAATAAAAATAAATGTAATAATTTATCAAAAGAAACTCACAATCCACTTCTCTGCTGTTCCTCCATATGCTCAGTGTTCGGGTTGGGCGGTACGTAATATTGCATACCTTCCTAATATTTCACCGGGGACTGTAAACAGCCGGTGGTGAGTAACAGCAGAGAGAGGCTGTGGGTGAAAAATGGCATGTTGTGTACATCTAATTTAGTAAATTAAGGATGTAGACCGACCAAACCGGAGCTTGAGATTGTTGAAAGTAACTCAGATTGTTTGGGTGAGTTTTATTTTGTTTCTGTCGAGTTTGAATTACGAATCAAGCTTATCCAGATTCAACAGTTTGATGTAGAGGAACTTGAGCCCTGACATCCAACTCCTCTGGAAGAACTTGAACCTTGACAGATCACAGTTTGGGTTAAAAAGACTAGATTGCTAAATGAGTATGTTTAGTTTCCCCTTGATAAAAACGCCACCCAATTTCCTCCTTTGCTCCCGACAGAGACTCACGATTCTTACGGCCGCTAGAGGTCTGTGTCACTTGAATGTAAATGTCACTTTCAGAAACAACCGGAGATGTTGTTTTTCTTGGCAGAACAGTCTAGAAAACAGGACTCAACTGTGGAGATCTGGCTTATCCAGCAGGAGTGTTTGTTTTTTTATGGACATTTTGACACATTTTTTTTTTCTGCTGTGGCTCTGATCCAAGCTGATGGCAGGTGCCATCCTCTGCAAAAGGGCAAGCTGTAAACTCTCAGGCGGCAAGTATTTTATGCTATGACTGATCTTTTAAAAAGATTTTTGAAAAACCCTCAAGGGCACTTCATATAAATTTTCAGGTTTCTTTAAATTATTACTGCTCAATATAGACCTGTGCCATGCCTTAAGTATCCTCGAGGAACCTTCCTTTTTCTGTGTGCAGGGCAGTTAGTAATGAAGTGGCAAACTCTTGATAAGGGCAGCCCGTTAAAAGCGCGACTCTTTTAAAGCCCTATAAACACTCTCCCTCCAACAAAAGACACAGTTGTTTAGTAGCGTTTTTCCTCCATCATGGCCCTCTCAGTTGTGGGTGGTAATTAATTCTTCATGAACAACACGCATTTTTATCAGCGCCACAAGATCCATTAAACAGTGCCACACAAAATAAAGTTCAGTTATCATGAGCGCTTGCTTATTTTCTGGCTGTAATGTGAATTTTAATGACAAGAAGAAATTATATCTTGCCCGCTGCACTGCCACTCACCTTGATAATCTTTGACTCCTTTGAAGTCCACTTGGTTACAATCTCCTCTCACTCTCTGCTCAGGCTTTGACGTAATGTTCCCCCGTAACCTTGAGAAACGTATTTCCTCTCATATCAGCATATTCCACATCTCCTTATCGCATTATGATGCTTTGGTATGACCGTTGCGATTGTGTTTCCTCATAATTGCTTCAAGAACGTTAACCTGTTTTATTAATGGTGACTCCATTTTCACTAAGGCTGGTCTCTGAGGGTCAGATTTATTGAATTGTCTGTTTAAATCTCTGTCTACTCTAAATGGAAATGCATTCAGCTTATTTCATTTATCATAAGCCTATAGTCTCTGGTCGTCTCGGCTTTCCCTCCCATCGCTCATAAAGAATTGAACAAATGATTTTATCCACAGTGGAGGGTTATGGTAGCTGGCACAAGAGCGGGCTGCGGTTTGACTGCATTATTTAAGACGCAATTAAATACTTGAATTTGATTACACACAATAAATGGGACATGCTTAAATCAAACATCAAACCACTTTAGATGCTACCTTTTATGTTCAGGAATCCAACGTTTTTACGACTTTATGCACAAGTGTGGAACTTCTACATGCGCCGTTTAGATTTCAGATAATAATGCAGCAGCTCAAAATGGTTTTGAGCTATAAAATATTTAAAGAGCTCTTTTGGGGGGATGGGATATAAAACTTTATATTTTCATTGTGCATATTGAAACAAAACACTTTCTCATTTTTGTGTAGGAAATTCATCTCTTTCACTGATGCCAAGTTTAGCATAGAAGCCCTTCAGGCTGCAGCAAAGAAGAAGTGAAACGGAGAGGGTCACATTCTCCCAATTTAGATGATGTAGATTTTTCTCATTGTTATTATGTGTGTCAGTATCAGATATGGTAACTGGAGGGGGTTTTTCTTGGCTCTCAGGAAGCCATGAATTGGGACTTAAGTGAGAACTCTGAAAGAGTCTTCAGAGGTGCTTAGGATTAACCTGATGACCACCTCCCCACATCAGCCAATAACGAGTAATAGTGTGAGAAGTACACAGTTTATTGTCTAACTACATAAGCAGGGACTATATCGGGGCAGCAGTAGTTCAATCCGTACAGGGACTTGGCTTGAGAACTGTGGAGTCGCTGGTCCAAGTCCCTCAGACAGACCAAGCATGCAGTGTGAACTGGCAGCTGGAGAGATTCCAGTTTTGGGTAGTGCAGAGTTGCCCTTGAGCAAGGCCAGCAGTGCCGTTCATGGCTGACCTTGCAGTATCCCCTTGTTGCATGTGTGTGCTATGAGTCAAGGGAGGAACAAAAAGATGCATTTCACCTGCCCATTGCTAGAGACATAATGTAGATTAACAAATAATAAAGAAATTGAATTTTATTAATGTTTGCCATGTTTGCAATCTTATTTTGGCGTGGTAGCAATAGCATGCAAAAATTTGCTAATTAGCATAAAACATGAAGGGCAGCTGAGGCTGATAGAAATGTCATTAGTTTTGCAGGTATTTGATCACACATTAAGGCGGTGGACAAATTGAAATTAAGTGGATTTTGTTGCTAGATCAAAAGGTACTGGGTCACCTAAGTTTTTAAAATTGATTCTTAGTGGGAGATGATTTCTGTACCAAATTTCATGACAACTCATATTAGCTTTCAAGACATTTCACTTAAAACCACAAATGTAAACTTCATGGGGACTACACAAAAAAAGTCTGGGGTCATCAAGGTCCATAGGATGCCTTTATCCATTTATGTTTGTTCCAGAAAAGACTTAATAAGTAGTAAGAGACCACTGATGGAACGGTATCTGGTTCCATCAGATGGTTCAGAAATTTGGTTGAAACGCATTCATGCAGACTGTCTAATAGCCGCTAGAATCTTACATTCAGTTTACCCACTATTTAACAATGTTATGTTTATCACGCAGTATATATTTTAGTGGAGCATAATCATTAGTGGAGTTAACAATCTAGATGGAGCTGGAAGAAAACCTTTAGGTTGTTAAAATTGGAGGGAGTCATACAGTAGGATTTATCCTTTGGAGAACACTGATTAAAGCAAAATTTGTTGAAATCCAGCCAATAGTTTTCAACATTAGTTTTCTGCATTTGTCTTAATGGTGGCACCACAGTGAAGCTCATTGTCCTTCTAGAATGGAAATTGATCATCCTCTGGGGAAAATGAATGTGCATATTAAATTATATGGCAATTTGTGATTTGATTTTGTGTGTGTGTGTGTGGTGAATGTTTCGAGCTGCAGGCGGTACAAGAGAGTCCGGGGATTACTACAGTCTTCAGGTTGATCTTCTGGAGACTGTAAGTATCCACAGTGCATTTCATGGAGACCGTGCCTTGTAAGACACCTTGTCATAGACTAATGGTTGGTTTCAGGGAACTTTAAGCTACATGCTGTTGGAGAAATAATTTACAAGCATCCTATGCTGGCTGGCCATGAAAATCCTTAGGAAATTCAGGAAAGTCTGTCCTGCCGATGTGAAAACGTCTAGGCCTGGGTGAAAATGCTGGACAAACCCACAGACTGACTGACGCTGCCACTAGTGGAGCAAAAAGGATAAAAGACACACACTAGGTCTCTCCTCCTGTCCGTCCTGAAAAGGAAAGCATACATACTCTGTCAAACATCCGTGAATGTGTCCAGTGAGCCTGAAAAAAGAATCTTTTACACATGTTGCAGTCTGGTCAGTGAGGAAAAAAGAATCAGACAGAGTATGTGGTCCCTTTTACGGCAAATCAATGTTCCCCACTCAGGTGCAGGTTACATAGAGGTGAAAGTTTCCCAGCTGAATTGAAGCCCAAGATTTATCACAGCACCTCTATAATCTATGTTTAACTATCCATTTCTCACTGTGACCATAATGGCATTAAGATCAGAGAATGACTCTGCAAACCCCTTCGCAAGAATGAAACTTTGACATTATGAAGGACTGAAGCCATTCAGCCATGATTTTGTGCAACTTCTAATGGTATCAACTTCTCCAGGGGCCGATTTTCATTTTACCTTTAAAGTCTTTTAAATTAAGTGATTCATAGTCAAGTTTTAAGTCCATTCTCAAATGTTTCTCAGGGGCATGTAATCTCTGTTTCGGAATGTAGTAAAACTGATATATTTGAAAACTTTCCGCACCAGAGTTTCAGTTTAACTCTGATTGTGCCAATCAGCCTCATTTCATGCTGTAAATTCTTTTGTGCAAGTATAAGCCAGTAAAAAAAATAAAAAAAACTCAATTATCATGCATAGCGGACATGGAAAACTGTGGGCGTATTCAAATTTGAAACCTCTTGGGGTGAAATTAAATATATAATGCCTGCAGCAGCTCAACTCTGTGAGTAAAAGGAAGGAAACAGCCATGTGGCGCACTGAAGTGACGGCAGTTAGAGGAAAACAAAACATAAATCGGCCTGCGACTCCACCAGAACATGCTTTAATTAATGGCCACCGTCCTGAGGATAAGTCCAACGCTCTTAGTCTAACCTTGTCAAGTTGTTCCTGTGTAGGCGTTTGGTGAAGTATTAGCTGTCTAAAGGCCAGTCTAGAGGCTCATCCACCATCACCTGCTGTGAAAAGAAGAAAAAAAAAACATATGGTGTGTAGAGTTCTAGCTTTATTAGGATGAGGATTAATGTGTTGCCCTTGTTACAGCAAATGTTGGTCAGTAATGAGTTACAGTAATTAATTGTGGAGAGACTTAGTCCCCGATGGATTGCAGCTAGAGGTGTTTCATACATTAAGGAAGAAATCTTTAACACCCAGTCTTCAAGATGAAACTGGACCAACATCTAGTAACTTTACTGCATCTGAGGCAGCGCTGCGTGAATAATTGTCTGTAACTCCAGTGCTGTCTTATATAAAAGTGTTCTTAGCTGGCTGCCTAGCTAGCCACAAGTAGCCAGAATTCAGGAGTTGTTTGGTTTTATTCGTAGTTTAAGGGTGTGTGAACTTGGGCTCGAAACGTGGGTGTTTTGTAGCAAACGGGCAGTGTTTCCATTGGCTTTTTAAGTTCCCAGTGAGAATGTTTTATGGCAAACCATCTGTGTCTTTCCATCACCTCTTTAGTTTCCTAAAGAGGGTCGCTGTTTATATCTGCTTTTTAGGCTCCAAACATGGGTGTTTTGTAGTGATGTGTTGGTGGGGATAGTGGCATGAAAAGCTAAAACATAAGGTTTCAGTGCCTAAACGCTGACCACATGTTAATCAGAGTGTTGTTTAAACATTACGTTGCAACATGTATGATGCCAACATGTTTTCTGACAATCAGGGTTACTAAAGAGAAACAAGAATTTATTTACGGCTGTTGATAAGTAAATAGTAATAAGCAGTTAATTACATTTTCAGGTAACATGCCAATCGCTGCTTACAGCACATGCTACAACCCTTACCCTTTGTGCCACATGCCCATGTGTTGGTTGCTTAACGAAAGCTGTTTTAAAACCTCTTTATGACCATTCTGTGTCAGTATTAGTAGCCTAAATCTTTACAAAACTAGATTCTCCCTGGGATTATTGTATTTGACTTTTTTTCCCGATTAATACCCCATTTGACAGAGCTTAATTTTACAGCCCCACGTTGTGAGAAGAGATATTGTAGGATTAGGATAATTATTTGAATGTGTTGACTTAATTTTGATGCTCCAGATAAAGTGGGGGACATTATCAATTCACCCCCTTCCACTTACAATGAGAAAAAGAAAATTCGTAGCAAGGGACTCTGTGTACTCTTCAGCTGAGAATTATGTAATGACACGTATTGTTTGGGTGACAAAACTGGGGAAAATTGTTCCCTACAATAGGTGCTTTGGTTTTACCGGCGGTGCTTTGCTAAATCCTAATCTGCAGCTGGAGGCTTTGGATGGAAGACCGAGTGTGTTCATCTGTTGCATTACCGGAGGCAAAACACCTTAATGCACATTAGAAAACAATTTGGTGTAAAATTAATTACGGGTATTCAGAAGTGCCTCACCGCAAATTTCAGTTGAAAGTTGGTATGTAACCAATTGTGCTTGATATGCGTGGGTCTTATCCTTTTCACAGTGTGTGGGTGGGTGACAATTAAATGAGGGGAATAAATAATATCACTGCCAGCTGATAACAGAAAAAAGTCTGTCTGTCTCACTTCCTCTGACTAAAGCCCTAACGGAACAAGGGGAGCTCCAGCAGATGCAAAGAGCCACTCTGCTGGTGCTCTCGCTCCCCCTCAAGTGACAAGTGACAGATCCTGCATTTACATGAGCTTTACATATTAATAAAGGTTCTCCGGAGAGGAACATGCCTTCTCCATCAACGTGTTTGGCCTCGTTTCAAGGCTTCATCGAATGATTGTTTTGCTTACCATTTCAAGATAGTTCCAACCTGGTTATCGCTCCGACAGATTAGTGAGCAAACTTGAGAAATGGCATTTATCTTATCAGCTGTTAACTGCTGCAAAAATGAAACGGAACAGCAATCAAACATGAGAGACCCCCCTCCCCGCCTACAGCCAGACATCACATAAGCTTTATCTTGTGATGTTTGCAACCTGCAGCTGCATCACTGACACTGACTGAACTGTGCTGATTATTGAGCTTTTTTTGTGTTTTGGGTTGTTGTTTTCACACCATTTAAGCTTTATTTTATAGAGATAACTGATCCAACTGAGAAAATGGACCCATTATCCCCCCCAAGAATAATCCTGCAGGGCTCTATAGCCCCCTTTTCCTATTTATACTCATTTGAGCAATGCTGCACGACCTCTTCTTTCTTGTTAGAGACTGAGCAGAAAGGAAGTGAATGCTCACCAAAATAAATGAAGCAGTGTGAGCCCATTGCAAAAAGTATCAAACATAGGTGACAAAATGCAGTAGTTATATCCGTTAACTCTGGTTTAGCCCTGTCTACCACTGGCCTCCGATTTCCACACGGATGGCGTCAGGACAATCTGATCAATTTGGCTTTTACTTCCACGAAAATATTTTCTCAAGCACCTATCTGAAGCTCAGAGAACACTGTGCTGCTGTAATACAGTAGAACATCGATGTTAATGGTGGATGGTTACATGATGACCGCACGGATGAATGCATGATTTGTTTGAGTGAAACACAATTACCCTCACATCTCCCTGAGCACTTAACAAGGTCGAGCTCTCCTGTATAAAGGCAGCAAGCTCTCATCAATAAGTGGCTGTTGAGGCTATTCCAAAATAAATTTGTTTTACAACAGGCCAACTAACAATCAGTCATTAAACTGTGACTGCAGTTTGGATTGATCGCCCTGCACGGTAATTTATGAGCATCTACTGAACATCATTTCGCCATTGATAGCAACATGAAGGAGGGCAGAGGAAGCTTATGGCTTAGGAGGCCCTCCGATTATATTTGACCCCCAATATTTGGATCAGAAAAGCAGATCAACTCCATTAATGGAACAGTCAAACATACGTGGATTATACACTCGTTTGTTATCCTTCCCAGAGACATAAAAGAAGATCAGTTTTATCTCTGATCCCCGGCATGTTTGTTTGGAGCTTAGGACAAAACCATAAGGCAGCCAGTCTAGCTCTGTCTTCAGAGCTTCCCGGTCTTGGTCTCTGAAGCTGGTCTTGATTACGTGCAAAATAAGAGTGATTTAAGAAAACTAGCATGCAAATATTTGACTCAAGGATCATGTACCTTAATCTGAATATATTTGAAGCTCAAATATGATACAAATATCAACCAAGATAAGAATAAGTGCTAAAAATCAAACATTCTCAGTGGCCCTACAAGTCAAACTACAGTGCTTTAGGTACTCCTTTTAGCATCAGTTTTGGATGGTTCAGGGACAGCGTGCCAATACACACTTTTTACATGCATTGTGTCTTTTCAATATAAACTTCAGTTTTCACATGAAAGGTACAGTTTCTGCTTGTTAAATGCTTACAGTTTTTTTTTTTTTAAACTAAACTGAGATTGTAAAACTTCGTTTTTAGCTTTTGATTCCGGCAAAAACGTCTGCTGTTAGATGAAGAAAAACAAAAATCTTGAGTTTGCTTAAAATAAGTGTTTGTTACTAATGTATTGTAATATGTTACATACGTGACATTTATCTTTAGAGTAGTATGCTACACATCAGAATCAGCAATAATTCATTGATCCCAGGGGGTTAGCTGGGGTTCATTACAGTCACTCTGATGTTAGCCATAGAGAGTTATAGAAAGCAGAAATAAGTAACAACACAAAGTATGTGAAAAATACAATTTTGTGCCTTATGTTGCAATACCATCAATGGTATAATGTGTATGATGCTACACATATGTTATACATATGAATATATACATACTAAAACACTACATACACTCTCTCTCACACACACAAACATATATATACACTTATATACACATATATTTACATACTGCCACATTACATTCTACTTACAGACCACCTGCCTCCCCTTCTGCCCATTCTATACAGACTTCCCGCTCTTTATACTATGGCAGTTGCTTGGAGTGTCAAAAGCTACTGGCGCCAAAGGATGCCTTGGTGCGTCAATATCTGAAACTGAGGGCCACTGGCCAAGCGTCGGCATTTGATGAGTTGGGACTAAGACCGGGTTGTTAAATAGACTTAATGCAAACAAATACTCATTATAACACCATTATCATGTCTTGCCAAGGTCTGACAATGCCATTTTAATTTATCTCAATTATTTTTCTTTTAATGGTATATTTTGACATGGCACATTTTACAGTTCGGTACTTTTCAACACAAATTCTCTCACTATGACCTCTGTCACTTGGCTTTTGCATAGCGTTTCTTGCCGTCTAACTTTTGTTTCCCCTATCACAACTACTGACACTGCTAACTGCCTATATTTTTGTCTGCTGACTACCGATAGCCGGATTTGAAGCTCAGCAGTTTGAAGTTTTTTGAATGAAATATCCCAAATGGAGCAGAACAAGTAGCCTTATATAGCAATATGAGGGGGTAGATTATGCTAATGATCGAATCTCACAAACACCTCCTCAGGAGCAGGTGGCATTCATCTGACATACTTGTGCAGTTGAAAGGGTTCGGTGAATCAGCCAGCGAGCGGGTTTAGAATAAGAATATGAACATTTTTCCTGCATGAGGCCCATTGTTCTTTCAGTTGCAGTTCCATATGGTAGCCCCCACAGACACAATTTTAGAGTGAAAGCACAAATAGGATCTGGAGTATGTCACCTTTAAAGGCTATTTTGAGTTAATCCCATGTACACCATGCTGCTGTAAATATTCACTAGTGCACTAAGTGCATATTATTCCACAGCTGAAATCCCATCACAAATGCCATATTAATTCCTGTATGGAATAGCTGAAAACCATAGTGCCCTGATGTTAATAAAATATTGTATAATTTTGTATAACATACTGTTGAGAGAAAATACAGAATATTTCCAATATTAAAATTTAATGCTTGCAATTTCTTTTTTTTTTTTTTTCTCGGTTTAGAGCGCATTTTTCTTTCTGTTTGTGCTTTCACTTGAGAGTTTTGTTTGTCCTTGGAGTCATTTAAGTTACATTGCTGGAGTTTCACATAGCAAAGAAGAAGGGCACAAACAAAGCTAACTATGAAGTATAGGGGTGTAACGATACATTTAAACAACGATACGATACATGTTACGATACATGGCTGGCGATACAATTCAAGAACAATATTGGCTTATTTAGAGTGATACAATATGTTCTGATTCAATGGCTACAAATCAATATAGTTATAACTTTTTTGCCCAACACAGAGGAAATTAGGGTGATGAGAACTACCTTCAGTGTACTTTGAGTTTTTTGTTTGGCACATGTCCCATTCACTAACATGGAGGGGCAGGGTTATTGACCCATACTGCAGACAGACATTTGTGGGCGATCTAGATTGAAAAGTTATACTTTGGGGGAGCTGTTACATTGTCCATCTTTATATACTGTCTATGGTGCTAATCAAAGCCAGGTGTTTTTTTAGTGACATATGCAATCTTTTCCTAACCATAAGCAAGTGTTTTTTGTTGATGAATACTTTTATTTTTCATACTTCTAGTACACTCTTAATATTACTTTTATACATTTTCTTAAGATTGTGAGTGCAGTTCTTTTTAATGGAGAAGGATCTGAATACTTCTTCCATGACTGGCTGTCTGCACCTCAGCATTGCACTGTGATGGCAAACCGTTTTGTCGCAAAGGATTCTGGAGAAAAAAGATCAAAAATGAAAGCTGTTACCCTGCAGCTGTCCGGTGGAACTGAACCACATTTTGCACCTCAGATAGAAGGAGAGCAGCAACGCATTTTGGCCTCCTCTCTGTGCTTGTTTGGGTAGGAAAATTTTGGATGCAAGCCTACACTTAAAATAGCTATGTGCATATTGTACCTACACTCTTTAGTCATTGGCAGTATAAAAGGAAGCAGAGGTATGCAGGTGAACACAAATAAAAAGTGCACGTCATACGGGTAAATACAGGCCGATTCACAGTCGGTTGAAAGATCTATGAAAACTGAAAGTCAACTGTGCTGAATTATAATTGTAAACTTTGTAAAAAGCTTCTCATTATGGTGAAAATCCCCATCAGTAATACAGAGAACATGCCTTTGGCATCTTATAGCACTCTTCTTATGTTGTTTTGCCGAATGTTTTACATTCATAATGGCTGGATGTGTAATATTTGAAAGTGTGACACACTTCATTACCCCTCTCTCAGCAGGGTGACATCAGTGAACTAAATTGCAACTCAGATTCCAAATCTGGACAAGAGCCCAACTGATTTTAGCTTATTGCAGATATACCAGCATCTGCATACAGTATTTCAGCCAATAAGACATTGCAGTAGAAAAATGCTATAGATATATTTGAGGTCATTTGGAAACGATGTCATCTTTGTATGGTTTGATCTGCAAAGAGTACTGGCAAGTGTATTTTTAGACCCACTTGTGCTGTCGCTCTAGGAATCACTATTTCTGTGGTCAGTCCATTTTTTTTGGTTCAGACTGAAATCACTCAACAGCTATTGGATAAAATGCCATATAATTTAGTATAGACATTCATGATAGGGATGAATCCTATTTACTTTGGTGATCCCCCGTTGTTTTGGTTTTCCTCTAGCGCCACCATGAGGTTTAGAGTGAAATACCATTACAACTGTTGGTTTTATTGCCATGAAATATGGTGAACATAATGTTCCCCGCAGGATGCTTTGATGATTCCCTGACTTTTTATCCAGAACTATCATATGGTCAAAATTGTATTACAGCCAATATGTAGAAATACCTGCAAAACTAATGACCTACCCATTTACCTCAGCTGTAGTGCTAATTAGCAATATAAGCATGCTAACACATTAAACCAAGACGTTGAATATTGTTAACATTATACCTCCAAATCATTGACATTCCGACATTTTCACTATGAGCATGTTGGCATGCTTACGTCCACATTTAGCCCAAAGCACCAGCATGACTACAGTCTCGGTCTACATTTCGTGGTACAGCACCATAGATTGCATAAAGTAATGAGTGGATGAGGATTGACTCGCTCTTGGAGTCAGCCTCAAGTGGCCATTTGAGAAACTGTAATTTTTTTGGCACTTCTACGCTGGCTTCATTTTTCCGGAGGTTGCTGCATGTACAATACATAATGTTTATGTTAAGTTTGATGTTGATCAACCAATGTATTGGTATCATACTTTTTGAACTCACAAATATCCATGTTAAATTAGCTTTGAAAGGTCAGTGTTGGTTGGACTCCTCGCTGGGCGGACTATCACAGCTTTAGTAAGACGATAATTCAGAAATCAAATTATTAATGATTGAATTAAAATGCATCACTGGCTTTCTATTAGTCGTTTTTCCAGTTTGTGAAAATTTGTATCCCCTTAGGAGATTATTAAGAAGACTGTCTTTGATAAGTGACAAGTAACCTGACAACTTCCTTAAAGAATTCATGTTTTATTACTTAGCATACAGTCAGCAACAAAAAGTGTCATTTCTGATTATGAACAAGCAAGAGACTTCTTTGTATTCATGAAATGCTGTTTCAAAAGCAATCAATAAGGAAATAAAAGCATTAATTGATGTCATTTCTTGCCTGGTAAGAAAATGAGAAGACAACCCAAGGGAGAAGAATTTCTGGGCAAAAAAAAAGTGTCAAAACACTGTGAAACAGCTTGTAGATACTGAGTGTTCAGAGCAGCAAGCGGGGAAACTTTTATTAACTCTGTGCATTCTGTTGGTAGGTCGGGCTTTCTTGGTATGTGCATGAACGGTCTCATGAGTGGAATAAAAAAGCAAAGCAGCTGAGCATTAAAGCTGCGGGCGTTGAGGATAAACAGTGTACAGAGTAGGACGGCAACCCCTCCAGACCGACACGGTCTACACAGGAGGGACGGCACTCAAGCAAAAAGCCATTTATCTGTTAAACACACCCTCTGGATTATTTATCGCCGTTGTACACGGCACCTATCCGCTGGAATCTCAATGTTCTCCCAGCTGCCTGCTCTGCTCAGGTAAATCAAAGTGACTGTTTCACTGAATGAGGTATGTAAAACCATTAGGGCAAATTGCAGGAACCAATAGGGCCTGCTGCTTCCCCACATTCAGCTGAAAAGCTGTGGGTGTTGTGTATCACAAGCGACACATCAGCTTTGAAGGGGGAGTTCATGCTGTTGAGGTCGCTTGTCACATAGGAGGCCTTATATTTAAGTGAGAATCCTCAGGAGGAGCCTGACTAATGGCTCTATATCGATGCACATCCACATGCCTTGTCTCGGTGTGACCTTTCGTTGTTAATGTTGTATGCCATGGCTGCTAGACCATCATGCATACTTAACTGTGGTTATTTAAGGAGCAGCATGGACGGTTCTTCTGTGGGCAGGTGTCAGTGAAATGTTCGTCATTATCCCAGTGACTCATGCTTTACCTTACCAGATGCTGCTCACTTCGATCGTTTCTGTTTTGAAGTCAAACATCTTAAATACCCCCATTCATGGGCTTTTCATACTGCATATTCTTAGCTCAGGGCTATCCTTCGCTTTAGGTTAGGAATAGCCTTGAGCTACCTTTGCTACTTTTCACCCAGACATTGTTTACTCAGGGTAATCCAAAGCCCAGGGTTACGCGATTCACACTGCTCTTCAATCAGCCGTGGTTTAAATGTCCGTTGGAGCACGTGACTAATGTTTACATTCATTTGTTCATACATGTTTAAATGTCGCCATTAGCACGGCTTTATGTAAGAGCCAATGGTGTAGTGAAGGATATATGCAGGTATACAGGGTATACCAACCTCTTTTTCTGGGCATTTACATTATGGCCGGCTTACCTTTTAGCCAAAAAGCCATTGGTATATTTTTACCACTGGTGAGAGTGGTGCTCGAACATTATAAAAAAGAATAGTGGAGAAAGGTGACCTGTTTTCCTCTTTCCAGCAGTGGCAAACAGATGAGATGTTGCTATTTTTGTGCTAAATCGGTGCCTGTGTAGCAAAGTATATCCACCTAACTGACAGATTGGTTTTTAAGCTAGCTTGCTAGGTAACTCCAGTTTCAATTTTTAGTAGTTACCATGGTTGCAACATAAAGCAAGCTCATACTGATGACAAAGAAGTCGAGAGATTGGACAACAAAAATTCAACTCAAGTTCCATTAGTTCTGTTTGACAATTGCAACTTCTGGCCCCACGTTTAGTCGATTTTCGGTTGATAGCCCTGCAAACTCGAGGCTAACCCTGCTCCGGAGCAGGGCCAGCAAGCCTGAGGCTAAAGATGGGGTTACACGGGGTTTGCATTTTGGAATCTGCCAGGATTATGCCAATGTAAAAGCTTTCTTAGCCCCAGGCTCAACGCTCACATAGCCCGTGGCTAAGAAAGTTATGAAAAGAGCTTTAGATGATGCAGGTCAAACCCATGTTTGCAGTACCTCTAATAACTTAACTGCCGTCATCAGACTCTCCATCATAACTCTCCTCTAGACCAGTATTGGTCTGATGCTACCCAGTTCTGTTCAACTGATGTCATTTAGCGAACTCCCTAAACAAGACAGGAAAGGAGATAAAAGCAGAGAGAGAGAGAGATTTTTCTGTAAACAGTAATGAGCCTGGAGTCTCTTTTAATGGTTAGAATCAGAACCATGAAAGTGCAAGTTATTAAACATGATCAAGTCATACACTGGTCTGCTGTGTGAAAGCAGCAGGCTCTATATACTCCTTCTCATGTAAGCTTGAATAAATTGCAAAAATTAGGTACAGTTGTAGACGAGGCTATTGATGGATGTGTCACATAACCCCCTTAATACCCCTCTTGAACTGAACAGGCCCTGGGTCAACAGAGCAGGCACTGTAGCTGTTCCCAGGTCTGCTGGCTAAGATGGGCAGCAAATAAAAGGAAAAAACTGAATAAATGAGTGAGTGCTTCCATACAGAACTGTAGGGTAGAGCAGTGGCCTTCACAGTTACCACATCTCAAATCAGTTGATCATCGAGGGAAAATTTAAAAGCAATGTCCTGTTAAACACATAATGTCATTTTTAATCTTGGTATTTTTCAAGGATTTAACAAACAAGATATAATGTATTGATTTCTGAGCTTTGGAAGTGCTGGCAGAGCTAATTTTTTAGCATTAACATATCCAGGCTGTTTTTTTCCATGTGTCCAATTTTTGTTTATAGCCTTGGATTTAACGGACAAACATGAATGTGGGATCAATTTTCTCATTTACTTGTCCCCCCAAAAGCAAAAAAGCACATATTGCAACTATGCTGTTGAGTTTTTTAATTTTATTTTTTATTTTTTTCTCAATAACAAGCATTAGATCATAAAGGAGAGTGGAACTGGTTAGAACAGGTGGACAGTTGGGACAGTTTTATTTGTAATTTTATGAAATTTATATCGGCCTACATATTGACCCCTGAACATATTTTCACTGCACAAACCTCAACTATTTACCTCTTCTTTAAGTCTAAAGTTGTTGCTTTTTTACTTGGCTTTTTTTCCTGAAGCAAACTCAGTGGCCCACAAATTCTGTCAGACTATAGACATCCAAATTCCGTATCTCAGTGATTTGTGAAAATAGTATAATTTAAAAATGTTTTCTTACTCTTGAAGAAATTTAGGAACAATTGACATTGTAATATGAGGTGTTTACATTTAGACATATTTTGCTTCATTTTTAAAAAAAATTATTTCAAATTAAATGATATGTTCTGTTAGCCCAGAATAAGGTGACCCAACTGACTCACCACAGAAAGCAGGCAGATGTATTTGGAAAATGCACTCCTTATACGTTTAACAAAATCGTTCCTTTTTTATTTGGGTTAAACTCCAAAATACTTAACAATGTGCTAGCAGACACCTGAATCTGTTCAGGGAAATTAGTCAAATACATTACTTTTCATGTTGACTGTGGAAGATTATTTATCATGTCAATACAAAAGTGTCCCAACCAACCCCGCACTCCCCTATTTACTTATTTGTTGGTTCATTCATGTGTAATCTACTCGTTTTTTTTCTAATATTTCTACACCGGGCCTGAAGGCTGTATGACACAATATGAAATCAGTCAATATATATTGCACCAAGGGAAAGAATTAAGCCGCTAAAGACTCTTGGTAACGTGCTTTCTCGTGGATCAATATGTCATTGCTCACATTGAAGCACTAATATCTTCACCCCAATACAAGAAAAGTAACATGATAACAGCAGTATCTATTGAATCAAAGTGGCCACAAACCTACTACTGATGCTTTAGTCTTCATTTGGTCAGCTCTGCACCAGCAGAATCGATATCCCGAGGGGATTCACTTTTGACCTCTCGGTGGCTCTACTTTTCATCCATGCTGTCTGAGCTCAGCAATGCAAACCTTGCTCTGACAGACAGACAGTGTGGCTCTGTCCTATAAATGACCTCTCCTCTGGGAATTGTGTCTTCGTCTCACAGCAGTGGATCTGCCCCAGTAAAGACACTCAGGTCGAGGCACAGCGCTTTATGTTGTGAATAGCAGCCCGTGATGTGGCATCGCGTTGATAACCGAGCTCATATCATCTGTGAGCATGTGGACATTCCCTCACACTGCTTTTCATAGCTAATAGAACAATTGAAAAGTTTAAATGTTAACACAATGTGCTTATTTCAGTCAAGTCTCCAAGTGTCTGGCCCTGATTTCTTGCTTTATTCTTAGTCGAGGCTAATTTTGTCTAAACAGCAGAAGTAGGTTAATGACTAAGTCGTCAATAATTTACCCCTAAGTTTCTTTCTGCATGCTCGTCACACCTCAGCGAGCGATACTGATGAAACAGCAGATGATACTGATGCAACAGATCCCTTTTTACATCATGCATGTTTCATGGAATTTCATTTCACCTCTCCGATTTGATCTTTTAGTGTTACCTAACTTCCATTTTGGTTTTGAAGGTTGAGGTAAATGGAAATAAACAAGATGCATTAAAGTGGAACTGTTCCCATTACTTGTCTTTCTGGTTGGTTGTGCTCCAAATGCAATACCATGTACAGCGGAGAGAGAGGGGGGAAAAAACAAGAGAAAAAGAGAGAGGGAAAGAGAAGCGAGGACAGGCAGAGGTTTTTATGTCCATAATTTCACTGTTGTGTCTTTGTTGCATTTCTGTTTTTTTTTGTTTTTTTAATGTCATGACTACCTGTCACATCTACTTAGACTGAGGCGAGGTGGGGTGCTTTCTGAACCAAAGTGCCCTTCAGTCTGCTCGGGCAAGTACTCCCTGGGAATAAAACCAAAACCACAGGCTTCCACTCCATGAAACAATTCTCTCTGCCACTCCTCAGAGATCTGCCACTACAATCTATTGAATTTCAAAACAGACTGGCAGGGAGACAAAGGCTCAGGCCCTGATGCAACGTGTTTATTCTGGGTAATGAAATCTAGATTGTGGTGAGGTCTTTGGCCATTTAATCAAACCGCTGAGTGATTTTCTGTGGGGCTGTCCGCACATTTAGACTCACTTCATGAGGGTGAAAACCCACAAAAGCTGCTGACAGTTGAAGGAAATGAGAGGAGTCACAAGTTGCCTTTTGGGCATTTTGGGGGCTTAAGGCCTTCTCACGCTGACCCAGAACAAGTGGTGGATGAACTATTTAAATCCTTTACTGAAGTAAAAGTACCAATACCAACCTGTGAAAATACTCTGTTACAAGTAAAGGCTCTGCATTGAAAATTGAAAAACCAAAAAAGCTCAAAATTATTATTTTTTTAAAAATTGACAAAACACCTAAAAGCTCAAAATTATTTTAAAAAACCCAAACATCAAAATTGTTAAAAAACCCAAGCCTCAAAATTATTAAAAAAAAAAAAAAACTACAACTAAAAACACCACCCCAAACTCAAAATTATTGAAAAAAGAACAAAACAAATCAAAATTATTTTAAAAAACCCAATTAATTAAAAATAGAAAAAAACACTAAAAAAAAAAAGCACCAAAATAATGCAGCAGTACTAGTGTCTAAACTGGTTGATAATTTAATTTATTGCAAGCATCATATTTTATAAACCCTTCTTACATTTTTTCATGCAAAAATCTTGATTTGTAAAATAGCTAAGGCTGTCAGATAAAAGTACTGAAAAAAAAATCAATATCTAACACTCAAATGTACCATAGTATAAAGTATGAAGTAGCATAAAAATAAAATCTGTGTACCTCAAATTCATTAAGTGCAGTACTTGAGTAAATGTATTTACTTACATTCCACCACTGGAAAAAAAGTGTGAGGTAGAGCATTCAGATACAGAAATATGCTGAAAAATGTGATGCAATCAGCAACAAAATCCATCAAACAACAGTAAATTGTGTCTAATGATCTCACAGCTCCCTTCAAAGAAGACCTGCTACCACAACTATTATGTTGCGACAAAGCACGAGCATGTAGCACGACGCCGTTCCTGCAGTTGACGCACTGTAACAATTCCCATGCATCTTAGATCAGGCAAGTGCGAATGAGACATGGCGTTCTCTAACGAACACGGTGTGCGCCGGCGGGCTGCAGAGGCCAAATCTGACTGGAGGAGATGATGGGGCGAATCCACACTGTGGTTCTTTTCAGCGCTGCAGTGTGTCTCCGACTGCCTAATGAGGCCTTATTAATTCAGATCAGGGTGAATGATTACCTCATCATTCCCATTCTCCAGAGAGCTCCCTCTCCCTCTGTACTCTGCCCAGTAAATTTACAGCACAGTAATCCAGAGAGCGTCTCATGCCCTGAGACTTTAATATGCCGCTTTTCGGAGTCGGGCGCTGAACGACACGAGCCAGGACGGACCTCTGATATAATCAAGTCATACATGCTCCTGTGGAATTCAGCAATTACTTTGTATTGTTTCAAGTCTGCACAAACAACCGGTATCTGCTTTAACTTTATTTTCTTTCTTTTTCTTTTTTTATCTATTCTCTTTTGGAGAGGCTGCACTCCCACTAGCAGCAGATCTCTGACAGTAAACACAGAGCACCCTCCCCATCTCTGTGCAGAGACTAGTTGCCTAGCAATGAAGTCTCAGATTTTATGGTCTGTGAGGCTTACATGCGTAAGAAAAGGAAAAAATCCATCAGGATTAGATTTAGAGTACTGTAACAGCCAGGCTCTTACTCTGTTTTTACATGTTTGCGTGGACAATATGAGGCGGCTGCTCTTTAGATATTGACAACAAAAAAGAGCACAGCAAACAATGCCGCATGAGCGAACGGGAAGCTTAATCCTCCGCGAGTGACACATCGCTCATTGATCCGGCTCCATGGGCGATACTGCCCTCACTGTCTTTTGACAGAGTTGATGAAATATTAAACAAAACTTAATCTCCGAGGCCAGCGCGGGGTTTGTTGTTAATCAATTTGCAGTGATTGAATTCAGAGCTTCACAGAGAGGAAAAGGGAGGCACGGCTCTGTCTATTATTTCACCAGCACTATTTCATTTCCCCCACCATCTCTGGTGGATGTTAAAATTTTCATGGTTGCAGTTGTTAGTGATATATCCAGTGGGTGTGGGATTCAGTAGATGGTTGATTTTAGCGCTGCTGTCAATATACTCAAACTATATCAAAAGCCACCAACAGAGTCCGATGTCCGACGCCAGGACATTCGATCGTCATTTGATCAAATGCTCAAAACAATCTGTGTTTATATTTACCTCACAAGGACCTCGTCTGGCCGTGCACATTTTTCATTTTGCGACTCGGCAGAAATAGCTCAGTGTTGTCATAAGTAGTTCTTCTTTAAACCATGATATTGATGGTACTCTCACATTATCCAGGTAGTTTGTTTTTTTAACCTCGACCCCAATCTTTCATTTACAATGACAGATCAGTTCGGAGAAAAGAAAAAAGGAAGGGACTGATTGATTTGCAGCATTAATTGTGCAAACAGACTGACATAAACAGACAAACGCTTTGACACCACTGTGTCTTCATCAGAGTCGAAATGACACCTGATTTAGCTGCATGCTGCTGAAAGAGGTGCAGAGAAGCCTGTTTCTATTAACAGAGCAAATTCGGTGCCTAAATCTAACAAAACTTTACAGATATAGTTCTTGATTTTTTTTCGTGGGGCTGTATGAGGTACTTTTCAATAGTCAGTGGAATACATACGCGTAGCAATGCAATGCTATGTTTTGGGGTTAGCAGCAAAACCTATTTTAGCCACTTTAAAAACCTAAAAAAAAATCCCTACCAGTGTAAGTGGATGCTTTATTTTGAATATTTTCACCACCCTTTGTACACTCCCTCCAGGGAATACATGCCATCTTGGTTTTTTGTTACTGATACAATTATTCATCTCAATTGCACCTCAGTCACAAGCACTGTCATCAAATCCACTGTCAAACTGTTTTAAATATATCACGATGTACAGAATACTCACACATTTGCATCACATAGAAACTGTACTTTAATCTGACCATTAATATGCACAACAAAACATAAGACAGATTTAAGACAAATAAATGAATAAATACCTCACTGGCTGCACACAACCAAGAGGAAATGAGTCCACTTTGCACAGAAGTAAAACTTCAAAAGGGGCGATGCAATATCACATTTGAATAGTTTAACTTTTACGCAGAGTCCAAAGCTTCTGCCGCTTCACTTGTCTTCTTGGAGAAAAATGCAACTAAATGCGTACCAGCAACCTTGAGTGAAAAGTGGTTCCTGCATAGTGTTAAAACAAAACCATAGCACATAAACAAACCAATATTCATGAGAATAAGTCACATAAATAATATGTGTGGGCTGCTATGGAGGCAAGCTTCTGAGTGATCTAGATGGTCATATGGTTGAAGCTAAATATATGCAAGCAAAAGATAAATTCCCAGATTGTATGTTTTTAAGAGATCATTCACTAATCAATGTTCCTTTTTTTAACAATTAATTAAATGATTAAATTGTAAAATAAGTTGCACAGAGTAATAAACCCACAGGCAATTATTAGCCAGTTGTGGAAATCACTTTGCTAATTCAGAACATGTATGTCTGTTCAGGTTAGAGATAAACAGTCATCATCTTTAAAATGCACTTCAGAATGTAAAAAAACAGTCAGTAAACATGTCACAGGCCATACAATGATGTCCAATGATGAATGATGACTGTACCGTGAATGAACTATTAATGATCGCTAATACTATGTTTCTTAGGTCTGCTAGATTTGTAAATACGTAATTGTTCGCCAGCATATTAGCTATAACAACATATTAAGGAGTTGGCACAAGTCACAGCAAAGTGGCACCAAAAGGATCTTTAGCATCTACATTCTCACGCATGTGTGAAACAAAACAGCCAGCTATTACAACCTCACACAACGAAGTCAGGTGCCTTTGATTATATAATTTATAATTGAATTGAATTGAATTGAACTGAATTGTACTGAATTTAATTTAATTTAATTTAATTTCATAGGACAGGTCAGCCTGGTGTCATACATATAAAGCATTACATTTGATTGACTGATTTTGTTCCCCAAAGTGACTCATCAAAAATATTGAAATGTTTAACAATGGGGTTTTGATATACAAACACTGGAAAATGCTCATTTATACATACAAACATACAGCATATATTTGACTTATTCCAGTGAATAACTGAACAATTACTATAGGGACACGCGTTTCGCTGTGTCTTTAAGAGTTGAATTTGATCACTGATAGAATATTTGGATACGGTGGGTGCAGATTCAGAGTCAATAAGGTTATTTTTGGATTTTTCTTGTGTTCCTAAAGACAGAAATGGCCATAGAAGTGAGGGGGGTGAAGAGTCAAGATCATGAGTCAAGCAAAAGGTTATTTCACAGGAGCTTACTGTAAGAAGTTTAAAAAGAAAACAGATAAAAGCTCATACTGATGTTAAAAGACGCTCAGTTCTGTCTTTTTTTTTTTTTTTCCCCTGAGTGATGATTGAGTAATCCACACTGGAGCTCACAATTCGCCAGAGACCGCCGTAAACTTCTCCTGGCAGTCCTACAAACAAAAGTACTCTCAAGTTTTTTAGACGCCTCTGCACCTCATCTCCTCGCAGCACCGTCAGACAGAACGGACGACAGCTAGCGCGGGGTCAGCTTGTAACGCCAAATGAGTACAGCGGTGATGTATTTGAAAATGCACTTTATATGACACACACCAGAGGGGAGCGTGAGAGCGCCTGCTTTGAGAGAAGAGACTGCTGATGTTCTCCTGCATTTTTAATTAATTTCATCCTTACACTTCACCCCCCGCTGCATCTCCCAGTTGCCAAAGCTCTTTAGCAA
This sequence comes from Plectropomus leopardus, assembly GCF_008729295.1. Classification (NCBI taxonomy): domain Eukaryota; kingdom Metazoa; phylum Chordata; class Actinopteri; order Perciformes; family Serranidae; genus Plectropomus; species Plectropomus leopardus. Next base: position 9,578,391 of record NC_056470.1, on the reverse strand, counting down.
GAGAACCACTGGGAGAGATACTCAGGCATCACATGGCTGCTGGAAAAGCTGCAAGATGACACAGCGCCCTTTAAACTGGAACCATATATAGTCAGTGGCGTGTGTGTTTGTATGTGTGTGTGTGGTCGTCAGTGGCGTGTGTGTTTGTAAGTGTGTGTGTGGTCGTCTGTGTGTGTGTGTGTGTGTGTGTGTGTATTTTTTAGCATTTTCTTTGAAGGCCAGTGTCTGAAAAGAAGGATATAAAATGCACATCATCATGTAAATAATAAAATACTCTGCGCTTGATTAGACAAATAAAGTTTTCTTTATCAAAACATTACACAGAGGACAAACCATTTTGTAGAGAAACAGTTGTTTTGAAAAGTATCCTTGGGCAACCATTACATAAACTTTTGTATATTTTAGCACATTAACTACAAAATGTGAATATGGTCCATTACTGCTAACCATTTTCCAAAGAGATGCGTTTACTCTGTAAATAGCTATATTTATTTACTAGTTAATAGACGTTTTCTTATACAGAGCAATAACTGTGCTTTCTTTTCTCCTCCGCACGGTCTGTTTTTGTTGACAACATGTCTTTGGCTGTCTGAGTTCAGGATTTTTTGGATAATTTTCCAAAGAGTACTGGGAGTTTTTAGATTGATTCCTTACCTTCCAGGTGGCCCAATTTGAAACCTCAGCACTTCATGAGTTACTATATGATTTGGTCACATAACGCTGCTTATGTCAACCTGAAGGGGGAAATGAATCAAATGGTTATTTTTACCTATTTCCAGCAGCGGGGATTTCATCTTCAAAGGTATGTCCATGCAGTCCGGCTGGAGTGAGAAAATGTTTATCTGGGTCAAACCAAATGTTTAAATTAGGTCTGTAAAATGATTTCTATTTAATGCCTAATTTCAATCACATTTCAAAACTGTATTGAAATCCATATAACGAGGTAAAGCGATTTTTACCAGAGTGTCTTGATTGGGATCCAAATAAATGCAAAGAAATGTACATCATGAGTTGACTTTTAGATTTATTTCTGTTGTGGTCTGTTACAGCATTTGTACTTTTCAGAAGTTCCAGTTAAGTTGCTGTCTCTAAATTATTCGGTCCTGCATGCATGAAACTATTGGTCCTTACAACGATGAGACTAGTCACAACATGCCAACTAGAGCACGTGCCTCACATCCAAGCCGACTCATCTGCTGTCAGTTTCCACCCATTTAGTTTTACTAGTTAGCTTTTTCGGTTTAGTTTCAAACACAGGTCTGTGGTGATTCACACACACACACCAAAGTGGTGCTTTGACGGCTTCTGTTTGGCTTTGCCAAAATCTATGACGAGCTGACAGAATGTCATTTGACATTGTGATAGAATTAGGATTGTCAAATAGAGTGATTGGTTTGGGGAATGGCGGCATTTGAACAGGAGGTCTTCACAAATATTAGAATACAGAGCTAGCTGCATGTTGTGTATGTGTGTGTGTGCGTGCACACACAGTATCATGTCATGTGAGAGTGAGAGAGCATGTATCTGGTCCTCGCGCTGCAGTAGATCCTCATGTGAAGACGGAGTCTCATTTCCTCTCGGGGTGAATTGATGCACCGAGCTAGCAGCCCGTGTAAAATTGACCATGAAAGTCGCTCAATTCAGATCAAAGTCAATACAGCCCCTCTTGCCTGTTCAATAGCATCAGCGTATTAGAGGTTGCAAGGCTCAAAAGGCTTTCTCCCCTCTCCCAACCCCAACCAGTGACCAGTGACACTGAGACGAGGGCTCCTGTGTTTCTGGTAAAGTAGATGAGGCGGCTGGATGATGGATATAAATATACACAAGAGATGTATTTCAATCAAACCCATCCGTTCGTGATATCAGGCATATGATTGTCATTTTTATAATTTGTGCTTGAGACAGTATTGATCTTTAATATAACTTCAGTTGTGGGTTCTCCATTCTGTTTTTTTATTTTTATTTTTTTGCCTCACAATTTTCTGTGTAATTGCTCTAGTATAATACAGATGCATAATGCACAATTCACTTAATGGCCCCCCCTTTCTTTTTTAAGTTGATGAAATTATTATCTCAGGATTCTTTTTCATGAATTTAGTCTTATTCTGTTAAAATAAAATTATAGTAGAGTCTAATATTCTATGGGATATATATATAATAAAATAAAGTGTATTATGAGCATTATATAGTATGTATATGGAATAATAACACATAAGCATGTTTTTCTTTCATTTATTTTATTCATAAAAATCTATCATAGTATCTTTTTTTATAACCTATAATGTATATGTGTGTATGTTGTGTAATATTTGTGCAACATTTACCATACAACAAACGGTGTCGTTTTGGTTCAGAGGAGCAACATGTGGTCTGTCGTGCTTCACAAATGCGGAAGGATTCAGAGAGGATTTGTCAGCAGTGCTATGAATGTCCTTTTGTCCTTTATGGCTGGTTTGTTTGTTGTCAAAAGAAAATGCCAGTATTTGTCTTGATCTCTTCCCTGCCAACCAGGATTGTTCGGTACAGTGTGTTTTTAGCCGTCATTCAAAGCTAACAGCACCGTCCTTTTACTCATTGCATTAGATTTCATTTCAAGTGCTACACTGGAACCACTGAACTGAGCAAAGGCAATTACATTGGTGTTGATATGCCAACGTTTCTTATCAGCTGAGAACCTGTTTTTAATGTTATATTTGATTGTGTGATAGGAAATAAAATATCAGTAAAGGAAATGATTGGAGATTTTTTTTAACTTCTGTCAAACTGTGGCCGTAAGGGCCACGCTGTGTTTCAACAGGTGATGGCAAATTAAATTTCCCATCATTTCCCCAAATGGTCGAGTCATATAAATGCCATTACCTGTCAGTGAAAATAAATGTAACATGACAAATACTGTTTTCTAGTCAGGGACAGTGTGTTTTGCTCTTGTGATAAAACCCATGAAATATTTATGTGGCAATGTATGGAGTACAGAAGACAGAGAGAGAGAGATTTCTTTTAAGATTGTAGCAAAACCTTGTGACTGCATTTAGTATGTTTATTAGTATGTTTTATTGCTTATTAATGCAACATTTCATTTGTTTAAGAAAGACAATTGACTCAGTAATTACATAAGTTCACTTTGAGTTGACAAAACCAAAGATTAGCCTATTTGAGCTCTGAAAAACAAAACAAAAACATGCCTCAGTCGTCAACACATATGAGCACAAAAGTGTCACATATATGCTTAAGTGTCATACCTCAAACAAGTCGTTATTTAACCGAAACAAAAGAAAAAGGTCCCGAACCTGTCCTAGGTAAAACTGAAACCATGTTTTGTGTTTTTCTTAAGTTGTTGTGCTTTATGGGGTTTTTGTTTCTTTGAGCTGATTGTGTGTCTCTTGGTCGTTTGTGTCTCTTGGCTCTCTAATGTAATTGGAAAGGTAACAATTGGCATTTACACCTACATTAAATGACTCTGCAGCAGTCGTGGGTATTTATCACCTCTGGCTCTGATTAGCATTTATGGAAACGCAACACTTGGGTGAACACATAATTTTTTAGCCCCTTAACTGGCGAGATGCATTGACTCGCCACCACTAAATACCATCCATCTCTGTCCAAACAGCGCTCAAACAACGTTCCAAATAGTCTGCAGTAAAATATATAGAACAAGTTGTGACTGCCATGAGGTTTACACAGGCCTCTATCCACACTGGGTTTCACTGTTTACTAACCTGTGTGCCAGTCTGTCCATGATGCTGAATGTGTCACACCAAAAGAAAACAAAAACAACAACAAAACAAAAAAAAAACACACGCACACACAGAAATGTAAATTTGTCTGCTGCAGAGCCGTATACACAACTGTCATCTACTGGCAATGGGAAAAAACCTCATGAACACACGCTTATTTTGGTGAATGATCAATCCATGCCCTTCACAATGTTTTAGTCTCTCCATTTATGCCTGAACCTAACCAAACCTAAAATATAGCCGTTCCAATGAGACAACTGAATTTTTAAAATGGTGAATTGTGATGATTTCAGAAGGCAGTGACAGTTAATGCTATCTTGTGGATAGTGGTGGGAGGAAATTGACACTTGAAGGAAGTGTTGTCAATGCTAAACCAGAGTAGACTTATTTAGACTTATTTTAGCCCATTTGAAATAAATCATCTGCTTCTTTAGATTTCCTTGAACCCTGTGCAGGTGTCAATTCTGGCCGATCAACAAAGAACATGTTTTAATGCATTCAGTTGTGATTTGCTGCCTGCTTTGCTTTGTGAATTGACTGGGTTAGAATCTAACACCAGTAGCTTCGGAAATGCAACTCAAGCAGGCTGTGAATGACAACTGACACATTTACTCCCTCGTGGTTAAAAGCTTGATGTAAAAATCAAAACGAATAATTTAAAAAGCGAGAAATATTTATCTACAAATCTACAAAGAAATTTGGCTTTTAATTGAAACATATGAGGAGCTGTGGAGCCTTTTGAGTCAGCTGGATTAAAAAAGAGTTTTATTGCAAAGGACTAAAAAAATCACAAATATCCCTCAGGGTAATAGAATCACTTTAGAAAATGACATGAAAGCTGTTAAAATGCATGAATGTCTCAAACGCGGGGTGAGACTAAAGGAGTGTCATTTTGAAAACAGAAATGGCATGTTGAGCTCAGTATACAGCACTGTGCCAAATGTGAAGTTGTCATAATATATTTGAAAGCACACAATGGTCTTCTTAGACTGCAGGGGTCTTTCTGCTCTCTTTATTGAGCTGGAATCTCTCCAGGTTCCTGCAGCCAAATGTATTTGTCTTCCCTCCATATAACATGAGCCGAGACTTCTCCCAACTCTTCTCCGGCAATTAAAACACAGAGCAATATAAAGTATGCCTCCTTAATTGCCTGAAACATTTTTGTTTGAGGGTAATGTTCGAAATATCAGGAAATATTTAAATTGCATTCAGCTGGCTAATTAATTTGAATGCATAAAAATCTCATTTATTCCAGTGTTGATGCAACTGACTTCAGTAGACCTTAGAGGACTTTTCCACAAAAGCATGTCTGCAATGCTTCACTGGCTACTCATTTTTTCCTCTGCATCCAACAAACTTCATTTCCACATCAACCATTTTGTTTGTTTCCACTGTCCAGAACATTAAACAGAAGGCCAGATTGATTAATGGCATTTCATTTTTCCCAGCATGCAGCGTGAGAAACCCAAGAGTGCTCTGATATATGTCCTCTAATTAGAGCGAGCCAGCTAATGAGCCTCGTTTGGGCTCGGAAAACTAATAAAGGAAATCTAACACGGAGGTGATGCCCTTTGGCAATTAGATAAGTTACCAGACAAGCAGTATTTTTCCGAGCGCTTCTGGGGGCGCTTCAATATCAGAAAAACATTGTTAAGTGTCTTCATTACCTGAGATAAATTTGTCCGTTACAGTCCTCAATTGATCAAGATTGATCGGTCTAAAAACACTTGTGCCAGCTGATGAAAGCCAGTCAGTGGCTTAAGAGCTTGTTAAAACATCAAATAATGGCTAATTTGTCTTCGTGCAGGTAAAATACTGTTACTTTGCAAAATTCTAACTTTAGTAGGTAACATTTCTCTCATGGACATCTACTTATTCAAAGTAAAATTTAAAACGAAAAGCCTTTTGCCTAAAGTCATCCAAAATCAATTTCTTGTGCTGCATTCAGATGCCTTTCACATGCATTTAAACCTTTGAGCCTAGCCAAATTGGTTTGAATTCTTTTGAAAACATTGCTAAAAAGGAAGCTAGTCAAATAAATAAGTGCGTTTGATACAACTGAGAAATAAACAATTTTCAAGCAGCAAACATTATTTGCACAATCTTTGACACTCCCCTGCTGTCTCATGGCTCTTCCTCATCTACCCTTCTCTTTCTCTATTTCTCTATCCAATAATGGATGTCTATGTTTTTTGTTTACAAAAAATAGCTAATGCTAACTACAAATTTGACTTTCTTTTTTTTTCTCATTTTTGACAGCCCACAGATAGGCCCCTCGCCAGTGCCCTCAGTGTGTGTCAACAAACATGCAGCAGGTAAGCTAACATTAGCAGTAAGCTACATTATAATGGCCTAAATGATTGTAACATACGGCTGTTATGCTAGTTGTACATCTTAAGACAAGGTATACATGTAGACAATTATGTAGGCTAAGTTGTAGATTCCTTGTAAATTAATGTCTCTTGTAGGTGGATAGCCAGCCTATGAATTATTATGGTAAGCTAAATTATAGCCAAGCAGATGCTAGCTGTTCCTAGCATTAGATAACCGTTATATTTACATATTTTTGGTTGCAGGCCTAACTACTTAGAGACAGAGCTAGAAGAATTCAAATAGGTGAGTACAAGTGCTTCCTCAAGGGGATTTTGGGGTATCTGTTGGGCCGCCGTGCCCCTGTTTAAAAAGGTTGTTATTATTTGGGAGTCAGGTCATCACCGAGCACCTGTGTCACTGTGTGTATAGACTTTTGTGGGTGAACTGTGTGCGTGCTGCTGTAGCTGGCCAGTTTTAAAGACATGGTGTTTGTTGATAAGTATTGCAGCTCTTCTTTCTCTTATTTACTCATTTACTATAATCAGCTCCTCTGCCCTCAGGTGCTTGTTGTAACGTATCTGAACTTTGACTGTCACAGCACTATACATGGATCTGATAACTTTCTCTTTGACCTTTGGACTTTACAATTTCAATAGCCTACGTAACACATTCCGGCTTTAAAATCCAGCACCTGGTATGCCTAATAATGTGTGCATATGTGCTTCATATCTAAGGAGCCCAAGGGCCCATCATCATAGCCTGCACTGTGGCCTGTCTTCACATCACTAGAGGCACAGTAGGCACTTGATTGTGTAAATGTTGTTGTTTTTAGATTTTGTCATAAAAGGTGTAGCCTGATGTGGCCAGGATTATTCTCTGGAAGCTGCCTGATGTTCTGGGTTTTGCTCCATCCTTATTGCATCGTGGTTAAAAGAGTCTTGTCTTCCAGGCAGCTGGTAACTTAGCATCTTTGGAGGAAGCGCTCCTTATGCATCAGTCCCTGCATTTAGTGCGGATTAGTTGTAACAAAGGAGAAAACGGTAATTGTTGCAATAACAAAAGTAGATCACTGTCTCAAAAATATACTTAAAGAAAGAGTAGAAATACAGTTTAAAAGAAGGAGCATGTAAAGTACTTATTTGATACTCTTTAACTGAGGTGCGTTACTTTTACCACATTACTGCCCATACCTGCTGGTGACCTTCCTGCACTCACCTAAGTTCATTTAATAGTTTACACTTTATTGTTCATTTACTCTTCATTTAGTTTGCTGATGTTTTGACCTCATCCACATTACATCTACAACACACAAACTTTAGCAAACAGATCGACGACGACACATAGCTTTTGTCTCATACATCATCCTAAAAGTTCACTGATTATTGTTGACAGTTCAGTATATGTAAAGTTATCACAGGCTGAGTTTAGCTCTGTTGAGCTGATGTCTTTTTTGGGCGTAGAGCTGTTACAGATTTAGTGAATGTTTGTCATGTTTTTGAGTAAATCACACTCTGATTTTGAGAATCCACCTATGACTCCTCATGCCTGCCAGCTCGCTCCCTCACAAGCTGCATGTGATAAAAGTGACATGGAAATAAGCATTGTAGGATTTACACATCAAAAGCTATGTAGCAGCAATCTCACATTTGTAGATCCAGCAGATCGGCTGTCAGAAACAGTGTTCAGGCATTTATCAAAGCTCCATAGACATTTGTCACTCAGTCATCATTCGGTCTGTTACGGTGTTCATGTTCGCCCTTATCTGTTTTGGAAGCGAGGTGGTGGCGGATGTATCCATCCTGTCATTGTCATTTTAAGTTGACACCAGATGCGGTAGCACTTGCTGGGAGCAGTTAGCATTTGTCATGTCGATCAAACAAATATGACAGTTGTTGTTTCTGTAAGTCCTGGACATCTGGAGAATTCTGTACAACTTTCAGTCGGTGCGTGTGGCTGAGCAGTGTGGAAAAAAATGGACAGCTCAGGGGAAAGAGAGAAAGAAAAATGATGAAGCTGAGTGGGAGCGCATTAAAGAAAAAAAAGCCCTGCAGGAAAGTGCAGCTAAATGCTTAAAAATTATATGTTCACAACAAAGGGACATAGTTAGCGTTATAAAAGACAAGAAAAGAAAAAAAACATGCTCACAGCACATCATATCACAACTACCCACATCAAGTTGACTTTTAAAAACTATTTAATGAGCCTCACACTTAATCATGCAATGCAGGACAGCGGGAGATACATATACGTGGAAATAACATTGAAAATGAAGACCTGTGTAGTGTTTTTTCTCAGGTGAAGGCACCTCCAATTTCTCAGAATTATCAGAGCTTCATGATAATCACCAGAAGACCAGACAGTGCTCTAAAGTGACAACACACTCTGTAGAAGTGCACACAATTATAAACATGAATGGCTTTTCCTGTAGCTTTATAATGGCAACAATTGTGGTGGGTCTTTTGAAGCAGTTTTTGTGTAATTAACTTACTGGCATAGACGGTAAGCAGAAAAAAAAAATCTTAAAAAAGAGTATACATGCTGGCCGAGCTAATGTTAGATTTATTATATGGCAGTGGATGGCCGGACGGCACCTGCGCGGCAGTATGATATGCAGACATGAGAATGTGGCCAAATGGAACCTGTCGCGTCTGCACGTTATGCAGCAAGATGACGTCAGGTTGAAATGCTGCCGGTTAAAACGTTAAATAAGGTGAACGAGTGCAGGAGAGGTGTTGGATCGTCAAACAAACCCTTTACCGTTATGCTGGAGTCTGGTGTTCGCTTCTTGCCTGAATGAGATTACCATGTGCCTCTTTTGCCTAAATCTAAATATCTGTCCCAGCATGTGCATTTGTTGACGTCCCATCTTTGGTTGCCTTGTGCCGCTGTTGCCTAACGAAAACCATGTGCCTGTGTTGACATCATGATAGTAGCATCCTGGAATCTAAATAGCAGACGTAGAAGGATACTTGGAAAATAATATATATACGAGGAAGTCCACTGCACAGTGGCAATATGTGACGACGTGTTGGAATGGCCCTGTTTAGAGCCGGTGTTTGGTTTGTTCATTTTGGACTACTGTAGAAAATTGGTGGCGCAACATTGTAATTTCTGTAGACGAGAACTTGCTCCAGATGTAAATATTAACGGCTCATTCTAAGGACACCAAAACATGATTTCTTATTTTCTGATGATTCTACACTTCAGAAAACATACTTATCATATTATATGTAATTTCTGCCAATATATCCCCCTAAATCCTACACACTGGTCCTTTAAAAGCACTACGTATACTTTTTTCACAGAAAACTTTTTTGACAGGTCACAGTAGGAAAAGCACAGGTGATGGATTAATTTCAGTTACAACAGGCCCTTTTGAGGCAAATACAGGTTGTCTAAGGTGCTTGACCAAATGGCCAATGCATTTGGTGAAGACGGTCTGTGTCAATATCAGGAGCTGGATAAGCCACAGGAGGCTGGTGTGACACACCTACTGTGAAGCCTTGAAGGATTACCATCACAGCAAAGACAGGTCTGACATATACTGTGTGACACCAGCCAAAAAAAAAAGTCCAGGACGTCTCAAGTTTTGGGAAGGCTGATGCTAAAGCATCCTGAACTGATTGCTGCAGGGCTCCCTGTTGCTCAGCCGATGGCAGCGAGGGACAACATAATCCTCTCAGAGCTGAATGACTCAGTACATACTTCTAAATGTGTTTGAGTCATAAAAAATAATGGATACAATGTACAGTCTTCTGTGGTGTTCAGTTTCTTTTGCTCTAGGGCACAATATGCTGGAGAAATGCTGACTTCTCCCAGCACCATTTTGTTTTGTTCATCCTCAGATAATTTATCCACATCTGTTCCCGCTGCAAAACAATATGAAAAGGGCTTGGGAGGGGGATCACCGGGGTGAGAAGTTTTAAAGTATTTCAGAAGTCATTAGAAGCTCACTGACACAGAAATGTAACACGGAAGGAAGAAAAATGATCATGGGGTCAAATCAATAACTTCACGTCATGTGTGTCCAGAGGAAAGACCGTGTATTTGCTTTTGAACAACAGCCATAGAGTTTCAGGGCATCTGTAACCTATGGCACAACTTGCTCCACTGTAGCAGTAACCTCTATGAGATGTGCAGGCATAAAATGAGCCACTCCTCCAAAATTGAAAGAGGGAACTCCACTGATGTTCCACATCAAAGTCTCTTTCCAAGTCTTGGCAGTAGCTATAGCTACTGCCCATGTGAAAAAGTTGCTCCAGAGGGAGGTACACAAAACCTGTTGTATTCCCTCAAGTGATGTCACATGAGGCTCAACAGTTGAAAAAAAGTACAGAAAAACCTGGATGTGTGGAGCTTGGGAGAAGTGAGTTTTACTAGACCTTTGGAGGCCACTTTCTAGTTTTGCTTGTGGCTCATGGTTCGAGGCTACTTTAGCCACTATTAGCAATAGTACCTGTCCTTGTAGTCAAATGAATGGAGCTAATTTGCATTGTGGGTAAAGTAGGTGCTAGGTTTTGATTAGGCAGCAATCTCAGGGGCTGGAAATGAGAGACCTGTATGTAAAGCTTAGTCAAATTCTGTGTGAAACTAATAGGACAAACTCACTACTGCGACAGTAATTTGAACTCTGCTACAACACTGTAGTCAATAAATTTGAGGCCATATAAAGCAATAATCCCCTGTAGTCCTTTACTTTATTAATTATACATGGAAACTGATTCAACTCATAATGCATGAGATGTAACCTTTACCCTAACCCTGACCCCCTCTCTTTTAACCAAACATTTCATAGCTAGATAAACGCTTGATCGTCTAGGTAGGATGGGCAGGTCACGTACTTGCTCCAGCTGCTGCTATACTTACCCTAAATTGAAGCCAATGTTGAAGTGCCTAAACTGCAGTTCTTCGAAAGGCCAGTTGCTGCTGGCTCTAAAAGCAACTTAATCCCCATAGACTCCCATTTTAAAATGCCCACATTTACAGTAGAAACAAATGTGTTTACAGCTATGAACAAAGAGAAGATTTTGGTCTCCATAGGAAGTTTCCAATGAATGACAAGAGTAGGAGGGATGAATTTTTACATAATTTACATGTTTACATTTTATTACAGCTCAAAGTTATGCATAATTAAGGGCATGGTCATTTTTCGCTCCTCCGCCCATTGTCCAAATATGGCACTTCTGGCTCCAAACAAACAAAATGGCGACACCAAAAATGCTGAACTTGAGGTTCAGAAAAAGGACTTAACAAATTATTATGTGATTATAATGTCACGTCACCGGTGCCATGTCCATTATTTTTATAGTTTAGGATTGTGATCATGAAGAAATATGTGTGATAGAAAAGAGATAAGATCTCTAGTTTCACTGCATCAGAGTTGATCCTTCTTTTCTAATCTCTATTGTAAAATTTATAAAATCAAAAAAAATTACAATGCCAAATAAGTTTGGAATAGTATTTTAACCCAGAAAATAAAATGCACTTTTTTTTCCACGTTTGTATTAGTGTTACATTAGAAAAGCTGCATTCTTTTTTTTTTTGGCCACCAGGAGGCAGAAAAACATCAAAACAAGCTGACATAAGGCCGCAACCATACTCCATGGTTTATAAGACCATTTATTATCTAGTCCTTCTAGGAGTTCGCATGACCATGCCATTTCGTCCAAATTTTACTATCTTTACTGTACAGCAGCTCACAGCGTATTGATCCATCCAGCCCTCCCCCCTTTTTTCTCTCTAGAACTGAGTCACTCACAATAACAGAGAGAACTGTTGACATGCAAACTTGTAAGCCCCCCCATTGCTCAAACCAACTGGAGCCCTTTCCTGCCGCACAGATCAAGTGAATTTCAGCGTCTTTCATAGTGAGAACACATCATTTCAGACGCGCAACAAACTTTTGAGACCTCTTAAGAACACTGGACACAGATTACTGTATTAAGTAAGTGATGGAGCTTTTCAACTTTACAAACTAATAAGCGTTACAACTGCTGTCAGGTGTTAGGAGGCACGTCGGGCTGACGGGCTCTCCCTCACCTGATGGCGGAGCATGAAGCGCACGGCGGTCTCTCTCTCATCTGTGACTGCCTCATCTTTAATATAGCCTATTCATCCTGTCGGTAATTGTCTTTACAATCAGGTCAGCCGATTCATCCTCATCGACCTCGCTGTTTCTGAATCTTTCTGCCTGGCTCTGACTTATATGACAAAGATAACTTTGGACCAGCTTAGATCTTTGTTTAATTTGATAACAATATTTGCTCTGAAAATGCATCATATGAAAATATAAAAATTTGCATCTTGCATCACTTTTTTTTTTTTTTAGAAAATCTGCCATAATATCAGACTTTTCAGGCCACAACAATCACAAAAACCTGGAGGGACTGACTATCACTGTACAGAGCAGCAGTAGGGTCCTTCCTCCGCAGTGTTCATTTTGGCAATAGCTTGACTGTAGAGAAACTTAGAAATGTGGTGAGGGGACAGATGTGGGCAGAAGAGTTTTGCTGCCACATTCAGCCGCAGTTTCTCCGTTGACAGTAACTCGAGCTGTTTGAATAGAGATTATTATAATAGTCCGGCCCTGAAGAAACAACCAGACAAAAGCATAAATAACCAATTAAAGAACACAACAGACTGTGAATTGGACATGTTACCAAGCTGTTGAGGAAAATAAGAAACCCTGTCAGTTTTATTTTCTTGACACAGTAATCTCCACTCTGTAATGCCACTTAATACCTCTCCTACCACATGTGTTTAGCTCTACTACATTTTAATAACACGTGAATGTAATTACATCGAGAGAATGCTAAAACATTGGCTCAAATTTCACCCCCTCTGGCTGAATTGATGGATTTTCAGTATGACCATGTATGCTGTGAATACCAGTAAGGCGCATGTCTGCCAGCACACCTCATGTCAACACCATATAATATTTCATGCTAAGGCTTATGGATTAAGTATCTAATACTTCTAATTATACGATTTATAATCTACCACTAAGATAAAACAACATTGATTTGTATGACTCCTCGAATGAGACAATTAATTCAATCACTAGACATTGGATATGGCTCTAAGCTGGCGTAAGAACACATTGATGAATTAAATAAACAACAATGGAGTATTGTACAGCAGATGAAATAAATAACATGTAATGTATTCATGTTTAACTAATAAGGACTCTCGTCATAATTTAATAATGATGGTATTAGAGTGATTAAGCCTCATTACCATTAAAAGCAATCACTAAGGGTCTGGTAAATTCCATTGTAATTAATTGTCCATGATGTAGCCATCTCTCACAGTGACAGTCACAGTGTAAACAGAGAGAAAGCTCACAGATCAGCTGCTAGGAGACCAGAACACGTAGGGTACGAGCTGAAGGTTGAACAACACACAGAGAGCTGCACCGCCTTTGTGTTAATAGAAATAAAGAGAAACGAATCGCTATTTTACATCTGTGAAAGGAATCTATGCAAAAGTGAGCATCGCGCTGTGGTTTTGTTTCCCTGTTGCCAGGCGACTACAGAATAGCTGACAATCCGCCGTCACTCACACGGCCAGCTGTTGTTTATTGTGCTATGTCGGTGTGATTTGGCTACAGAAGTATTATATAAAATAGGAGAATGGTTACAAAACAGCTTTTATTTGCTTCCAAGCTGCTGTAGTTCCCCCAGAAGGCCCATCTCTGCATTAATACAACTGGTGAACAGAGGGAAAGAAAAACAAAAACAATGAGCTGAATTTGTTTCAACTCGGGATGCTCAAGGCACTCTTCCAAAAATGCAAGGTGCCTAAAGCAGAGAAATGCTCGATGCAGCACAGCCAGGGGCAAACGCAGTGTTTATGGGGCCTGAAGCAGATATATATACCCTCTGCTGTCAACCTACACTTTACCTATAACACCTACTTTGCAGTTTTTTGTTTTTTTTTACCAAGCTCTACTGTGGTGCAAAGGTGCAACAATCTATCATAGATTTCATCAGTAAGAAAAGAAATATATACTCAGTGCAGGCAACATAATAAAGGCATCTTACACTGTCACTGACTGCAACTGATGCACATGTTTATCTTGTTAACCTTCAGCATTCCTCACTTGAAATGCTGACTGGACTAGTAAGTGCATTTTGTCACCATCACAGTCATCGCAGAGGAAAGAGGAGTTTCCATCATCATAATCATTATCATCATCATCAACAACAACGCTAATGTTCCCGGAGGGACAGCACATCTTGTTGCAGCAGCAGGTTGCTTTAGCTGTAGAGAAAACAGAAATTGCCTTTATATTTACTGGGGGGCTGTGCCAATAATGTAAGCCCGGCGGCCCACCAGGCCTCAGGGATTTTTTAAGAAATGTTTCTTTCCGACAATAGCAATTCTCAATTCCACAATTCTGTCTGTGACAAGCTTAAAGACGTCCCATTGCCCCACTGCATGTTTTCCGTAGCACACGTAGCCACAGAGTGCAGCTGCTAATTACCATAGGCTGGATAAATAATACACATAGCTACCGTCACGTCACCCATAGGTTTGTGGAGGGCCGTCTTGAAGCCTTTAAGTTCAGCATTTCAGCCGTTGCCGTCTTTTGTTTTTGGAGCCAGAAGTGACCATATCTGGTATGGTTGAGGACATACCAATATTATGCCTTCAAACAGGCAACATGGTAGACATCAGAGGTCTTTGTGGCCATTATATACATACCAAAATGTGGTTTGTTTCACAACTTAAGCTATATTTTATTATGTATTACCATTTCGTTATGTCCTACCATTATTTAAATTTCTTCGTCATCTTCTACTGTCGTATCTAGCTTGAAGTACGCTCCACTCCACCCATGATCTCCAGTGGTGCTGCTCTGATTTGTCTATATCCATAAGCTCTCAGAAAACATTCACGAATATGGATGATATGTACACAGAGTACGGACAGAAGGCTCCGTCCGTCCCCATATGTAACGTTGAGCGTAAATTGGCCCTTTGATTGTATTTCCACATGGCTCCGGCGAAAGTTAGTTAACCCTTTGATACCTGTGCAAATCAGCTTGATTACCTGAAAATTAGCACAAAAAAGCAAAGTAAACACATCTGGGAAAAAGGGCAAACATTTTTATTTATTCTGTAACATTTTTTTGTGTAATTGTAGTGATCACAAATATAGTTTGTGGACACTTTTCCTGTTTTTTGGATATTTTTCTTCTATTTTTCTTTCTATCTCTTTTATTTAAACATCAATGTTCAGGTTGTTTTCGTCTCACTTTTTTTTTTGTTTACCATTTTCTTGCAATTTGCTCATTGCCTTTTTCCATGTTTTTGAAGAGAATTAAACATCTCACTTCAGTTTTAAAGGTTTAAATACTTATAAAAGGTGTCTGAATGCAGCACAACAAAAACTGATCTCTGTCCAGGTTTCAAAGGGTTAAGAGTCCTGCATCCATAATTCTGTTATCACAAAAACTATAGGGCCTTTCCTTAATACTGCCAGCTGTCAGTACATCTCCAGCCTGCACAGGGCTCCCATCCAAAGATACTCACCTCTGGGTCTAACAGCTTTGTTCGGGGAAACCCTGAAAGAGGTATTAAAATGTTACAGCACAGTAGCCCATGTGTAATTCACCCTAAAGGTACTTTGACCTCTGTTTCTATATTCAGCTAAGCTGCACTTTCACATTAAGCCCTTAAAGTAGTTATCAAAATGCACAGAGGGCTGTGGGGGTGTATCTTTTTGCCGTGTCTTGTGCAAAACAAACTTATCACCCACAAACTCGTGAGAAGATTGCTGCATTTGGGATGTTCTGTTAGTCAAAGTGAGTTTATCTTGTAGCAAAGTTATTTATTCCACTGTGTCAAAGAGAACTCAAAATCGTGATGATGAGTGAAGAGACCTGGCTGCTTGAATGATATTACTACTCTGTAGGAGCTGTTTGCTCACTCAAATTGTCCTCCACTTTACTCTGTTTTAAGCCCAGGTTGTCAGCAAAAAGTGCTGGAATATATCTGCTTTAGATATTGCTGAATGAATAATTAAAAACCTGAGCTTCACACGTCAAGAGAGGGTGATGTGTACATCGCTTTGAACAAGCTGCAGAGGAAATGAATAAATACATAAATTGTGTGTGTCTGTGTGTGTGTTTGTGCAGCAGGCAAGCAAGGCAAGCCACAGAATTGAAATTACACACGAGGGGATGAAAGCGAGAGGTAATTTTAACATAAAGCATAAACTGTCAGAAAAGCTTTTTAACTCTGCAACAGTGCTGCCTGTTTGGGCAGAGCGTTTGTGAAATGACAGATCCAGCCTATCGTAACAGAGAACCGCAAACAAACTCTTGAGTTTGGCGGTTTCCTTTGACAACATCACAAATTACATTTGATAGCATGTTAACACTCATATTAGTAGCATTCAAGATGATTCGCCTCAGCAGCAGCATGTAAACGTGACTGATTCAGTGACAAGGCAATGTGCTTATTTCTTTACTGCAATGCAAAACCAGTTTCAGTGTAATAATAACAGAGTTTAACTGAATATATTAAATGTCAATTGTGTTAAGGACAAGCATTTGCTCCCCAGAATGATATGTTTACTGCACTTATTCAGAGGCAGCGGCAGTTTTAAGAGATGAAGCAGCTCCGCTGAAAAGAGGGCTAAACTTAATAACACTCTGACACACTGACAAAGATCAAGGCAACAAGAGTTTTCTGTTTCACACGTCCAACCAGAAAACAGCTCTGTGTGTTTTTGTGTGTTTGTTTGATTGTGTGTGTGTGTGTGTGTGTGTGCATGTATGTGTAAGTGCGTAACCCATCTATGAAGCGTGTGTGCGTTGATGCGTTTTGTTGCAGTCATTTAGCTCAGCAGCAGATAGCTCTGTTTGCTTCTTCGTGGCAACTTTCCTTCTCTAATTGGTCGCAGTTCAACTTTGTTGTAGAAGGCAGTCTGTTCTCTCTGTCTGCAGGTCAAAGTTTCCTGTGTAATAACCATCTCAAAGTGAAGGAAAACAAATTGCACTGTGACAACTTTTAGTTTCTGTACACTCGGAAATCAAACATGATAAAGTTTGATGACAATCCAAATGAGTGTGTGGAGGGTCGAGGGGTAAATAAAGTGAACTTAATTATAATTTTGAGCTTTACTTTCTTTGAATTAAGTTTGCTGTGGACTTTCAGGCAAAAGTGTCAATGTTTAAAAAGGAAAAAAGATCAAACTGCATCAACAGAAAGTCACGTTACAGGTGAAAGACCTCACAGTTTTAAACGTTTGATTAATGAAGAGTGAGTTCTGGGACATTAAGTGTAGACACATAACAAGAATGATCAACTACTGCATGTCCCCCATGATTACTATGATATATTAAATGCTGAAAGTCTGGCTAATTATGAGATCAATTAAATCCACAATCAATAAACACTGCTTATATTAAAATAAACAATAGACAGTGACAAATGGCAAGCATATAGCCATGCTAGTGCTTTTGTTAGGCTGTACTTAGGCACGCTAACATGCTCACAATGGCTTAAGTAAGTATCATTATGTTAAAGCAGCATTTATCTAAAACACTAAAATATCACTGACTTTTGATTTCACAGGGGACACAAACAGCAGTGTCCTGGCTGAAAGTCTGTGTTTGTTTGACCCATGCACCTCCCTTTTCACCCACCCTACACAACACTTATGCACAGGTCAGGGGTTTTTGAAACCTGCACCCGCCCTGCCTGTTATTATCAGCCCTGCTCGACCCACATTCATAAGTGGTAATCAATTACTGAAACCTGACCCCCAGACCCCCAACTTCATGCACCATAGCAGCACAGTCATCAGGAATGAGGAATGGGACAAGGACAGTTATGTTGCTGAAACTATTAGAATGTCGAAAGTGGCCCAAGCGACACAACGCTGCAGAGCGCTGTTTTTAGCTGAATGGGTGCCCTGTTTCTATTTAGTCCTGTTGCTTGCTTTGAAAGCTCCGCAATATTAATTATGACACCTGATAATAGATTTAGTTTAACAAAAACGGATAGTTTAGTCAAATTTTTGTTGTTTTAGTCTAGTTTTTGACATGCATTTTTGTGGACTAAGACTTTGTATTGTAGTATTAATTAGTTTGTTCATCTGTTCACCTTTTACATTATCATGTGGTTTTTATTTGTTGACAGTTATTCTGTGACATCTTTTCATATTTCTTATTCAAAGGTTACTTTTTTCTAGTTTTAATCTTGTTTCGTTCTAAAAAAAAAAAAAAGGAGTCATCAACTAATATTTTATTTAAAAAAACAAAAAAAAACATCTGACTCTTTAGCTGCTAAATGATCCACCACAGCTAGTAGAGATGCACAGGTCCACCCAAAAACCGCATGTTGGGTAGATTCGGTAAGCTTAGTAAAAAATATCACTGGTTTTGGGCAGGCCAGTAAGTGATGAGGCAGCATTTTGAATAGGTTATTAAAAACTTAAAGACACATGGTGCAATAGTCCACCTTCTCTCCCCCTCTCTCTCTCTCTCTGTTAGAGAGTTTGAAATTTAATTAATTAGCATATTACTTTTGAGTCACAGCCAAAACTGGGTTTGTAGGGTTCCAGTGATCTTGACCTCTGACCACTAAAATCAGTTCACTCTTGATTAAAAGTGGGCGTTTGCACCAAATTTGAGGCAATTCCCTAAAGGCTTTTTCCTAAATTATTGGGTACATGTGAACATTATAAAATCATTCAAATATTTATTCAAGATGCTTTAAAGTAGCACAATTTAGATTTCAGTTTCCTCTCCTCTAAAATGATGCTAGGACAGATGGATACACTCTTTTTAAAAAACATTTTAGCTCACATCACATAACAACTCCCAGTAGATCAGCTTCATTTAACCTACTCTTTGACCCACTTTCAAAGAGCTTACTGCTGACAACAAAAAAAGGGCAGCAAGACACCTCAAATAAAGCAACTCCACCCAGCTAAGAAGCTGTTACCCCTGATTCTTTTTAATTCTGCCTTGTTTGAGCAGGCATCTGGTGTACAACAAAGTCAAGGCCAGAGGACTGTCTCTAACAATGTAGCCGGCCTGTCACTCACTCCATGCATCTGCGTGGTTGCCTTCACCCAAGGGCCCACCTCCTTCCATTAGGCTGAATAAATGAGGTGCCAATCAGGCAGTTGAGGTTTTGACTCCACACAGAGCACAATAAGTACCCCTGTCTGCTTTCTGGTTATGGTGAAATCTTGTTGAAGGTAGGCAGGGGGATTCACTTCACACTTGATGCATTGTGGGAGCAATAAAGAGAAGTGGTCACAGTTGTTGCGGGTGGGGTTTTGGGTGTCTCTGGTTAGTTTCAGGGTGAAAGGGCTGCAAAACAAAGAGAGGCAGATAAAGGAACAGAATAGGGCGACAGAATGGTAGAGAAAGGCTTGAGAAAGCTACTACATGTCCCACCCTATTGTCCATTAAAGTACATTAAAACAATTGAGATGTGTCATTTAGCCCATCAGAGGTTGTGCAAATCTATTCAGAAGTGTCTGACATGGTTTGCCAACTCTGTAGTTGAGGTTTAGTTACCGATTCGCTTAGGCAACTTAAATGATTAAGTCAATTCAGGACAGAAGATGTTAAGGTGTTAGCAGACGGGATGCCAAATGTTTTGTACAGTTGTCATTTTAAGTGTTATAAATGCCCAGTGCTGCAACTTTTCTGTTGAGGACAGTGGCCAAGTTCTCACTCAGCTGAAGCCAAAATATTTGCCAAAGTTTCAGTAAAATGGCAAATGAAAGAGAATTAATGTGTGTTTCCATTCACTACCCATTAAAAAGATATTGTTGCTGCTGAGTTTAGCCCAGTAAGTGGTGCTGATTCTCAGTCAGGTGTCATTAAAACATTGCAGAATTAAAAGTTTAGAAGTTAACTGAAAGATCATTGGTCAAACCACAATGAAAGCAACAGACAAATAGTATTTATGACTGTTTTTTGTCTCCTCATTGATCCACATATATCTGATGCTTTCATCTGCTGCCATTTTGGTCGTCTCAGTAGATTAGACGCTGAAGTGATGTTTAAGTAACATGTTTTATGTTTATTATGGTTATAGTCTGTTCCCATTGTTGAATTCTTTTTTATTGACACAGCAACTGTTCCAGCTCATTTCATCAGCGTTTCAATCTGGAGGGAGTTGTTGATTATAAATTGAAAATTCACATAAAACAGGTAAATAGGAACTCTCTTATACCTCTTTTCCACCAACATAGAATGGGTTCAGCTTCATGTCCCTCACCTAATTTTGAGCGCTTCAGAGCATTTCAGCCAAAAATGACTTGGTTCTCAGCTTGAACAACAAAACAGCAGGGTTTTCTTAACCTGAAGTGCAAACTCTGACGACATCAGTGAGTGTGTTATATCGACACTGATATCTCTCCTGAGTTTCCTTTACCTCAGTAGTCCTTCCTCCGGAAACATGGCGGACATGGGATAGACATATCAGCTATAAAAGAAGCAGACAAGGACTGACTTGCTGCAGATAATGTGCATCTACCTGTGTGTCTTTGTTGTGTTATATAGTATTAATTCCAGCAAAATTCCAACAAGTACCATAATAACTTAAACCCCCTGCCTACTTAACATGAGGGATGGTAAGATAATCTCATGTCAGATTGCAGGACTAAACTTTATAGCAAGGTGACAGAGGGAAATCATGCGAGGGAGTGGGAGGTGCTATCAACTGGCCTCTGGGCTGCTGGGGTCTTAATTCACGAAAAGCCCTGCTGAGCTCTTCCCTTCCACAAGTGGCTGAGGGTGCTCGCCGAGCGTACGAGAGCAACAATGATTAATGTGGTTATAAAACCAGTCGGCCGACTTTTAAGTGTTACACTAGATCATCCAGTGAGGGAGCTCCGCCATGTGCACTGGAGCGACACGAAACTGGGAGCTGTGAGAAATGCATCGGAAACAAATCTCTCATCAAACTTTGATGTACCTCCCGCTTGACAAAAAACTCTGTTGTCTATCCCAGCTCTGAAAATCCTTATGCCCCTAAAGTGTCTTGCTACTGAGGTTAAATTTGCTGTCTGTCATACACTGAAAATGTACTGCTGCTGGTTTCCCATAAAAGGTTTAATTGGTATTTTCATTTTAAAGAGGCAATAAGTAAGAATTTGTCATAAAATGTCTGTCATATATTTGCTGGGGGGCAGTTCGCTTTGTGGATCGCTCACTGAATATCTTAGGGATTACTTGACTTAGATCTGTTGCTTTAAACTCACTTTCTAGCACATGCTGGAGCAAAAAATCCTTCCCTCAACTGCACATTTACAGCAGACAGTAACCTCTGAAGTATGGAGGCTAAAAAAGCAAACAAACAGTGCAACAAAGTAATACATAAGCTTTAACAGAACGTGCTTGATAGTAGACTGAACCCAGGGTATAACTTCCTTTTTTCCTCTTCTGGCTGTATTGCATTCTGATGGGCTGTCAGTCATCAACTCCCACCATTGCAGCCACATGAGACTGATGGTAAGATACACTGTGTGTGTGTGTGTGTGTGTGTGTGTGTGTGTAGTTTCTTTTTACAACACAGTTTTGATGGTTTGACGTCACTCTCTGGACAAGACTGCTTGGCCTCTCCCTGCAGGGGCCTGGAGCAGGTGTCAGGTGGTCTGGGAGGTTCAGCTCACCTGGACTGACTGTCTGATGATTACTCTATATAAGCTTGTGGCTGGAAGCCAATCTGTCTCTCTCCCCGAACTTTACACACATTTAGGTATGTAGTATTTGGTTTGTATGTAGTCTAAGTTGTCTTTCAGTAAAACAAACCTGTTATAACCTTTGTCCAGCCTTCAGCTGAGTGGTGATGTTGGCTGTGTTCGTTGGAGCTTAATATTTCATGTCCTCAAAAATGAATGCTACATGTCCACATAATGCAAACAGGCGTATGAATGGAAGGATGGAAGAAACAGTGAAATTCAGCAGCTGACTGAAGAAACAGCTACAACAATGATAAGACGCAGATACAGAGCATCTGTATGATGATATTAATGTTGTATTGAAGAAGCTATAATCAATATTTAATGTATATATTCACAATGACAAAGGGATGTTTCCCTTTGTCATTGTGAATATATACATTAAATATGTGACAATATGAAGGGATCAAAGAATTACTTTACAGGTCTCTATGGCTAATTTCAAAGTTGAACATATTTAATGGCTTTGCCGCTTTCCACCCCTCGCTCCTCCACGGCTCCACTCTCTCATCCAATTGTGGTCACTTCAAGCTCAAAAAATCCAAGATGACGACTGAAATGCCAAATTCAATGTTTAAACCTTATAGTTCACAAATGCCACGTTTAGTAATGTATAAAATAGATGTATGCACAAAATTTTAAGTTGTCAAAAAAGATATTCCAGTGCTGCCCAGGTATGATTTACCCCTTCATGGACATACGAACAATATCATCCACAGATGTTTGTCTACATGCAGCCATTATTTAAATCAAGTCTGACCTCAGACAACTCGTCCAAGTCCCCCCGCCTCCTCTCCTGTGCAACGTGTTTAAAACATAGAATGTTTCACCATTTGTTTCAAACCCTGGTAGAGGCTGTATGCTTTGCAGCGCTGCTGTACTTTAGGAGCCATAGGTTTACCTAGCTGCTGTAATCATGCATATAATACTTTAAAACGATAATGATTGAATTAAAAACAGCATATGCTTTCAATATTGCACACATGCAGTTGTTCTCTCAAGCCATGTCCAAACTACTTTGCCTGCACACCACAATGCTGCGTAAATGGTTTCTTATTCAAGGACAAACTCCAGAACAATGGGAGGAAAAAATCTTTAATCTTTGCCTCTTCTTCCCATTTCAGTTGAACAGCAGTTGGCAAACAGTGAAAACAGGGAACTGCTGCACCTTGTCCTGCAATTATCAGCAGGTACACAGGTTCCAATTAGTAGACAATACTTTTGAGAACAAACGGGAAATCAGGAATTTCAAGGCATTTCTTGCACTGTGCTCTGCTCAACACAGAGCCCATGAAGGTGGGGTCCTACAGAGAGCCTGTAAGCCACAGAGAGTCTGTGTGTCCCCTCCAAGTGACTTGTCCAGTTTCACAAAAAAAAACAAAACTGTGGTGTATTCAGGTGCTCCTGAGCACCTTCTTACTCAGTCGTTTCCAAGTTCATTTCAGGGCTTTTGGACTATAGATTAATGGAGTTTCACTTTTACTCATCATCAACACATGGCAAATAAAGTACCAGGACAATGGAAATATTCTCCTTTTAAATTGGCCCAGCTGCAGAACATCTGGAGATTTGGAGACTTGCCAATTTTTCTGTGTGACATGTTCTTGTTAGCAAAATAGACCATGAAAATGGTCTTTTGATAATCATATTGACATTGTACAGCATTTTAGTTTCAATGTCTTTATCTCTCACAGACATGAACACATTAACAAATATACATATTTTTTCAACTCACAACTTCAAAATAAAAGCCTTGCTTGCATCAAGCAGCTTGCATCACGTCACCCACCAGCAGTCGTATTTATTGGTCTGGTGCACTGCATTGCATTCTGGTAGTTGTAGGTATTTCCTCAGCAAAAGCAAATGCGATAGCCCTTTTCTCTGTTTCCTCTGTAGCACCAATTTCAAAAGTATTTCTGCCTTTCTATTGCATAGACAGCACAGATTTATAAAAAGATTTTCTTTGCAGCAGTGAAATACTTATTTGAGGGTTTTCTTTTAAAAATCTAGACTCATTCAATGAATGCCTAAACTGCAGGTTTCAAGTATAAAGATTGTTTCATTTTGGCTGTGTACTTCAGCACGTTGGATTTGAATCAACCACCATGACTTTTAAGCACTGACTTTTAGTTTTAATTTGAGGGTGTTTGTGTTCACAGCTGATGAACGGTGTTGAACTAAACTGTTCACTCATCATCATGGATGTGATTCCCTTAAAGCTGAAGGTCAGTACTTGAAGCACATAGTCATTGCTTCAAATCTAATGTGCTGAGCCAAAATATTGGAAAACATACTGCGTCACTGTCCTAATATTTCCAGACTGCACTGTGGATATTAGATTTAGTTTGAAGTTAACTTTCATATTACTTGAGGTTCACTGGGGCTTCTAATTAGACTGAGATTCAATTAATGGAAATGTTAATGCTAATCCTGCTCATTTCTTTTGTCTCTCTACACTTATGTGTCTGCTCCTGATTGAAAGTCTGACCGGGACTGAACCAGCACTGCTGATGCTTTTGCTATATACTTTTATAGTCCCAATTATATTGATGTGGCTCCCCCTCTTCTCTGTCTTTCTGTCTTCCTTCCATCCCTGAGGCGTTAGGTAGGCGAATACAATTATTTGTTCAAAAACAAAAGATCAGCAGAAAGGATTTCAGTTCTGGATTAAACAATCTTTTATTTAGCTGTGGGGCGAACATCACAGCGTGTCCTATAAGAAAACAATTCACATTGTAAGTAGATGCTGTTTCCCTGCCTCTTGTTCATGTAGATTGTATATTCCTCTGAATACATTGAAGTGTGCAGGTTTATTCCCCGTATAAAAGAGCAGTGACACACATGCACTGGGAGCCTCTTTGCTTGTTATCCAATGCCAAGTAATCTGTTTGAACAAAGTCTCTTGTTGCTGTACATATTGGATTCATGTGGGCCAGTATTGACAGTGACATATGAGGCCTGGTTGTTTTTGTGTGTGTGTGTGTGTGTGTGTGTGTGTGTGTGTGTGTGTGTGTGTGTGTGTGTGTCACTGCTGATGGGAAATGAGCCACATAACTGAGTCTGCACTGTACTACCACTCCTTTCCTCTGTAGTTCTGCGATCCGTTTCTGGCAAGAGCACACCGGGGGGATGTTGGAGGATCTGCCTTCAAAGGATTTTTTTGAAAACATGTACCTGCTTCCCGTAACATCAAAGCATGTCTATCAATTATAGTTTAAGTTACACATATTAATATGCGTCAACCAGCGCAGAACACCTTACCACAAAACAAATGGTTAACCACGGGATTTGTGTACAGCTGCATGCGATGTCATGTTAAAGAAATCTGGGGGTAGAATATGAGCCCTTCAAATCCATTAGCTTGTCAAATTGTTTTTGACTGGCTTTGATTTTGCTTTTATCCTCGTCTGATGCTCGGTAAGAGTGAGGCGAGGCTGTTATCGTGCAGTGGAAATGGAAATCAGGTCTTAGCCCATAGTACAATTGCATGGGAGGCTCTTTGAGTGGGGCATAAAAAAAGAATATGCTTTATCAATTCACAGTAAGTGGGTTTCAAGGACAAGTCCAATAATACTTCAGCAGCACATTAAGAATGCTATAGCTGAATTAATGCAGACAGATTATTTGGGTTTTTTATCACAAGGACTTCAATCTCAACATAATTTTAGTTCGCTGTGATGGTTGCTTGGCTTGATTAAACTGTACAGTAAGGTTTTTTGGACTTGAATATAAGGAGTTGTACTCAGTATGGTGAGAAAGTTCTAAATTTTGGGATGTACATTTTTTTGTGAAAAGACTGTGTGTTTCTTTTCTAGATAGGGATAGGAAGTTCAGTATCCCCTTTAGCTGAAGTCTGGACAGGTTTTAAGACGAGAAGAAGGGAAAACAGCCAAGATCTGTCCAAAGTAAAAAAATATACCTATCAATACCTGAAGCTGTCTTGTTAACATGTTCTTATTTTGTTTTATTAAGAGGTAGGCCAATACTAACCCAAAAAATAATAAAAAACTGCTTGGTATTTCTCCTTCTTGTAGTCGATAAAGTGAAGTGGAAGAGCAAAGTTTGGTCACATTTACTCAAGTACAAAGTAAATTAATTGTCATTTTTCTTTAACGTGGTTTCAGAAGAAATGAAATTAAAGTTGATGGAGTCTCACAGCCTGGGGAAAGATGCTGCTCCGTAGTCTGGTGGTTCTGTGGCAGATACTTCTGTTTCTTTTTCCAGATGGCAGCAGGATGAACAGACTGTGGCTCGGGTGGCTGCTTCAGGCTCTGTGCAGACACCTCACTTCACCGAGGTCACTGATGCTCTGTAGATGGGAACCAGTGATGTTCTGGGCAGTTTTAATCACCCGCTGTAGAGCCTTCCTGTCCTAGGCCGTGCACAAACCATGCCAGTCAGTGTGCTTTCTATTGCTGCTCTGTAGAAGTTAACCAGGATCTTGCTCTGGAATTTAGCCATCCTAATTTTCCGAAGGAAGCAGAGCCTTTTCTGTGCTTTTGCAACCTGAGTGGTGATGTGCAATGACCAAGATAGGTCCTCAGTGATTGTAATTCTAAGGAATCTATAGCTGTTAACATGCTCCACCTCAGCTCCACTGATGTAGACAGGGGTGTGTGTCTTTGCCTCCTTCTTTCTAAAATCAACAATCAGCTCCTTGCTTTTACTGACATTGAGCAGTAGGTTGTTCTCTGTACACCACTCATACCACCCATACAACCAATGATGGTGGTGTCATCCGCATACTTCACATTAGAGTTCTCCTGATGTTTGGGAGTGCAGTCATGGGTGTACAGTGTGAACAGGAGGGGGCTGAGTACACAGCCCTGTGGTGCATAGGTAAGATCATAGGCACTAGAATCCAGGATCATTGTACTCTTCATTTAACTGCACTAATTTGTAGGTAGTAGTTTCCAATATTTTTTACTTGCAATCCTTATGACAAAGCAGTATCTAAATGCAGCCCTGTGTAAGAAATTAGCAACCTTCTGAGCTGAAAAATGCAGCCGTATGTATTTTATGTAGCTTTGTGTGTTCTAAAAGATTTATTCTTGGCTGAATATTTAGCTGATTTCAACAATGTGAAAAAGTCCACAAGATTTCAGAACAAGACCAAGTCTTGGTTACATACAGTAACAAACAGAACGAATCAGCGAGAGGTAAAGGAAAGAAAGTTTCTTTCCTCTGTAGGTTTCTTTCCATAACCTTGTCAAACACATATAATAACAATCTGAGCCTGGTGGTGGCAAAAACAAGCTCTTGTATTGGACGTACATTTACAGCACATAATCACCCAGAGTGGTTACATTGCAGCCTTATTCACAGCTGTTGGCTGCAGCGCTCTCTTTCTCAGTGTTGGACCAGTTTCAGAAAAAAATGTTGTCTCCATTTGTCACTTACAGAGAAAAACATGGAAGAATAGGGTCCAGGGATAAAGTATCGTTTTTTCTTCAAAAAGGACTTTAAATGCTTTACATGACTGTTTGTTTTGGGTTTCAACAGTTGACACACCACAAAATAATAAGTGAGCCTTAGAGTTGCTGGAAGGTGTTTTTTCACATTGGACTGAGCCCGAATAGCAGTCTTTACGCTGAGCTAGCTTAATAATGCCCAGCCTCCAGGCATCAGTCTTCCTATGTTTGTAAATGGGAATCGCCTCTTCATAATTTTGTTATTATTTAATTGAATCCAGAAGATGAAGCTAGTGGAAACAAGTTATTAACTGGTAATTGCATCCCTGCACGCTGCATAACTATCCTCCACAGGGGTCTGAATATAATATATGACATGTACATTATAGCAGTAAACATACTGTGCACTCAATGTCTAATGCAGGCTGGGATGTCTCTGAAATGGTTTATCTCTCTATCTACAGACTCGGGGACACCAGGGGCTGCATGGTGCAATAACAAATATCCTAATGTGTAAAATATGTGTTTATTCTCTGAATCAAGCCTCTTCCCCTCACCACTAACCCACTTCCTGAAATAGATCTGCTCCATTCACTCTCTGAAGTGTTCCAAAGAGAAAAAGCGCTTCTGGCTGCCCATGTCCTACATAATGTAATTATGTAAACCAAACCAAGAGAAAGAACCCGCACACAACACAATCTACCACGCAATCAATGGCAGATAATCACTGAGAGAGCTACAATGCACAGGGATATACAGTATAGAAGCATACCGCAGTTCTGGTTGAGTGTGGTACTGCGGCTCTTATCCCGAGGATAAGGGCATTCTCTGAAATGCAGTCAGTATGAGTCTTTTGTTAATACTGATAGTGTTTTTTTACAGATCAAAGGATTGGAGAGTTCTTTAAGAACCGAGACGAGCATGTGGAGCACTGTGTCTTCTCTGAAAGCAGATTGCTTTCTTGAGACTGAAATGACAACCGCCATTTCCAGTCCGTCCAACAAAACTATTCGGTGCTTCCATCTTCATGACATGCTCCTTAAAAAGACTTGAGTGTCATTCTGGAGTGCAGGCAATGGGCTGATGCCATAGTATTCTCACCCATGCACACTCACATGTATCCCCCTGATGTTCTGCGAATTGCAGGCCAAGCAGAACAGTTGTCACACGTTTCTTAGATTACTCATTTTAAGGATCTATTTTATTATGAAGGTCTAAATGTGGAAAGAGGGCAGAGCTTAGGTAGCGAGATAGAAGAGGAGACCGTTTAAGGCATAAGAATAGCTTTGCATGTCTTATCTATATTACAGCATGTCTATAACACAGCTCATTGGTCCGGCAATTATAAGGAACAGGCTCCCCTCTTTCAGATGCTTCTATTGATTATATTGACTCACCTGGGGACCACTTGTGCCATTAGAGCGTGGCTCAATCTGCGCTCATTTGCTTTCTCTCTTTTTTCCCCGATTTTTAAAAAAAGAAGTGTTAGGATACACACACGCGCAATTATGCACACACATGTCGGGCCCCAACATCATAGCCCATTGGTGCCATTAAAGCTGGGGGCATTTTCCTTAGCTAAGCCTGTCAGGTCAATGAAGACACACATAAAGTGAAGTGAAAGCATTTTCTCACCATTGAGCCCTCTTTTTGACACGTTACATGTTCACATAACAGATCATGTCAGAGCCTCACATCCTTTCGAGAGCATGTAACTCGTTTTTTAGTATTTTTTTCACAAGATGTTGTCGCTTTTAGAGCAAGGAAGGCATCTACATGATAACACGTTATGTATATATGCTATACTGTGTGCTTTATGGACTGAATCACTGTGACTTCACGCTACAACAGCACAACTGACAATTGATCATCATTGTGAAGATATGTGAAATATGCAAACTTGCTTATTTATGGCATACTCAGCCATAACTGTAAACGTTTAGAGATATGTAGTTAAAGAAAATGGTCCAACCTATGAGACGTTTCTGTTGTGCTTATTTTATGTTGTGTGTTGGTTCGCATCCATCTTTAATAATGTACCAACATGGAAGTTGAGCAATGTGCTGCTGTTGTTTGGGTCACAACTAAACCTATTTTAGTCTCTTAAAGAGACCCACCCAAAAACATGAATAACCATTTAAGTATAAACTATATTTGGAATGTTTTCACTGCTTCACCTCACGCACTAGGTGATAGAGGCAGTGGTAAACGGGCAAACTCCCATGTTCTGCTGAGTAAGATTACTGTTTGGTGGCTCTGAGATAATGGCTTTGTACATCACTGTCTGACAGCAAAGTAAAGCAGCAAAAATATTCTTAATATAGCATACACTTGACCTGGCATAGATTTTTCTAAGTGGGTCTTTTAGGCAATTTAGGCAGCATTTGCTAAGCGCTGGTACATTTTATTTACATTGTAATTCAGTCTATAACCAAACTTTTCTAAGCCTAGACTGGTGTTTAGAACCACCACTGTGGCTGGACTAGCATTTCATAATGTTTAATTACTCCCACAAGCATTCAGCACAGTTCCTTTTCAGTAAAACAGACTGTATTTTTGACAAAGAAAAGAAAACTCTCTTCTCTCAGGTTCGATTCACGGCAGCTAAATGTCACATTGAATGTGTGTGCCTTTATGTGTGTGACTGAAATTGTCTTACTTTGACAACTCCTCGTGGTAATTTCAAAAGGATGTAACAGGACTGCTCATTCTCCAAAGTCTGGACAGAAAAATGGCAAGAAATGTGGATGACATCAAGGCAGTTAGCATATTGCAGATTGTTTTATTTCTGACTCTGAAGTGACGATGGCAGGACAGATGTTCTCTCCTGATTGATGAGGCCAATTTTCCAACAAGAAATCGGCTAACATAATGACGATTGCAGGAGACGAAATGGCAGCACAGTCTGATCATCAGGCTGGAGAGACATTATAATCACTACGTGTGGGAAGCTTTGGAGTCCTGCATTGTGATTCAGATTCTTGTCATGATTTGAATCTCAATTAATTCCCATTCAAAATCATTTTAGTAAGTAGTTGAGGGGACACTTTTTACAAGTCCTTACCCCAGTGCCAAACCATTCACTTTTGTTTATCCCACTGGATGAAATATGAAATAAAACTTGTGGTCAAAGGGGCTGTATACAAATTCAGAGCGGCTGAGGTTGCCTTCACACAGCTCTCAAGATGGGAGGTGGCTGAGCTGGCTGTTAGCAGCTAACACTACTAACAATGGTGCTAACAATGGTAACAGTGCTGACTGATGCAGAAAATGATAGGAGCTGGTGGTTGAATAGATAAAGAGACTTTGATGAGTTGCACACATTAATAAAGACTCCATTGAAGAGACTCGCAGTTGAACATACAGAGTGTGGCACGGTGTATGCCGTCCACAGATTCTGACAGTGTCCTTGTTTAAGGCTGGTAGTTAACCACAACTGTCCTCCCTCGGTAGACGCCACATTTTCCCATCATTTCCATACATCTATGAGGGACTTGAAGATGCTATTGGTCCCTGTAAGTTTAAACAAGCAAGTATGCTCACCCTGTTTACCCTAAATCGCCTCGGCTGTTTTTACCCGAACTCTGCTACTGCACATCTCCAAGAAGAGACATTAAATCTACTGAGACCAAGTATGAAAAAAATGCAGCTGCGGAGGTCAAACATCTGACCTTAAGGCCTCATGTAGATCCAATACTAACTTGACTCTGCACTGACAAAAATTATCTATCACTGACAGGGCTAATGGTGTTAATGGGAGGAAGCGGTGGATGGATGTCACACTGTGATGATGCCGCCCTGTCCCTTGGTGGCGGCATTATCAGCAATAACCACTGTATGAGTGCAGTGCAGAGTGGAGGCGGTTAACAAGCCAGTGGGACACAAACACAGGGGCTCATATTCACTAACATGCATGTGCAGCCGGACCACCTTCCAAACCAAAGAACAGAGAAGCTCAGATTACACCACACAAAGAGGGAGTGTGACTTCATTCTCTGCTCAGGGTGCCATCAGTCCACTATATCAGGAGCTGTTTTTGTCAAGTAGATTGTGTTTGGGGCATGGTTGTTTGATTGACAGGTCTCTCAGCCTGTCACTTTCAGACATGCTGTTTGCAGCACTCTTTTCTTCCCTTAGCACAAAGTTTCGATTTTCTTTGAAGCATGTCCCTTCAGAAACAATCACACGTGCCATGTGTTTTTTTAGTCTTATGGTCTAAAAGTTCATCCCATATACCCAGACTTCTCTATGGTTCTCTGTTTAATATTGAAGAGGCTATTGTAAGTGTTAAGACAAAAGGGCAGAATAATAGCAGTGACAGTGAACTAGATTAGAATACATTCTCGGTTTACATTATTTAAGTCTTAGTTCAACTCGGAACCCCGGCTTTGTATTATGCCCTTTGCATTTGGCACCCACAGTGAATTTTATATGAAGGAACCAGTCTTTCACCAACAAAAACTTCTGAACTGCATTAGTTAAATTAGTGCAAACGAATAAGGAGTAGCCAGGCCCCTTGCATGGAGGACAGAATTAGGACATCAGCATCACACTGCGGGGATATCACAAGGCATTATGGCTCAAACAACACTTGAGCTAAATTCAAAAATGTGTTTGTTCATCGAGTGCTCTCAACTGTCCTAATTATGTCGTCCAGTCAGACAGTCGACTGTATTTCCTCATTAGAGCTGGTGTCCCGACGTGGCCTCGGCCTCTATGACCAGAGGCCATGTTGTAGATTGGAAGTGGGTAAAGTGGCAGCTCTCCCAGCTCAGAGGGACTGGGGGATGGCAAAGGAGGCGGACAATTAATATTTCAACAATACATCCTCTGTGGCCTGAGATTGACTGACTAAACTGCTAACTGTCAGGGCAGTTATCTCCTAAACTGCCATGTGGGTAGGAATTGAGAATACTCTGTTTAGAAAGGGATTTCATATTCATTGCTCATTTTTGCATTCTGCATAAAATTGGTAACAGAAGCAATTAACATTGGAGAAAAATGAAATGAATATAAATAAGGCTGAGAGACAACAAGTCAAAGTTTTCAGACACCTGAGGAGCTAATGGTCTTGTCCAAATTTGGTTTGTCTTTGTATCAGGAATTAGCTGCAAGTTAAATTGAGCAAACTTATTCAGAATATAAAATGATGCCCTGAAAAATAACGTTCAATGTTCTTTCCTAATATTAATTATTGATTACATAATTAGTTGCCTAAAGTTGGCAAAACAAAGAAGAAAAGAAATGACCTGGGCCTACTCTAATCTTTACTTTCAAGGACCGAATGGATCTACTACACCAACTCAGACTGTTACCTCCCAGAGGGGTGCTGTTTCACGAACTTACCACTCTGATATTACCCAACAGGAGTCGACTTCACCCCTACGCTTGGCAGTTATGTCCAAGAGTCTAACAGCGTGTGTTGTACTGTATAGGTTAATAATCTTGTTCCTGTTTCAGTAGACCCTGATGTCTGTTTGTATCTAAGTGTAATCAGTTTGGGATGAAGTCACAGTCCTGTCAAGTGGGTAGTTTCATGGTGCATCCAGTGGCTCAGTGGATAAAAAAAGAAAACAGTGGGTAGTTTCCTGTTGCCAGCTTCCACAAACGTACTAATACTTCAACTTTTCCATTGCATCGAATGTGAAACAACTCTCTGCAACATTTTCACTTTCAATTTGATAATTAGCGACACTTCATTAGTGGCCCTGCGCATCAAAAAAGGGTTTACCTGTCTGTTCACTCCCAGCACTTTCAAACAACGCAGGCGCAAATAGATGGAGAATGCTGTTTGTGATACACTGCCCCTTACAATTTGGGAGAATATTGATTCGTCATGAGGAGAAATCGCACAAAGTGTAAAAGAGTCAAACATTTCCACATCACAATCCTACATTCGCTCATCATTGTGCAACTACCTGTGTGAAAAGCATAATTTAGCCTTCAGGGATGACATGTCAGTTTCCATTATTACACGCAAAATGTCTTTAAAATAAACTCCATGCTGACAGGACAGTTTCTGCTTGGTACGTTTATACAGTTCTTTTTAACTAAACTTCCAACATAGGTTTACTTAGTTTTTAAATGTATTCTCAAAGCAAATGTACTTGGTTAGGTTGAGGAAATAATCTTGGTTAAGGTTTAAACGACATTGACTTTTGGTTTCACGTGAGACACAAACGGCAGTCTCCTGGGTGAAAGTCCTGTGTTTACCCACCCATTCAACCAGACCTCCACCCAATGCAAACTCTCTCACCCTTTATACTACGTCAGCTGCTTTGAGAATCTAATGATGGCACAACCTGGTTCATCTCATCCAGATGCTTAAGGGTGCCTTGGTGCATTGGTATCAGATGCCAAGGATCACTGTCCGGGCGTCAGTATTGTTGGGAGTGAGAACGGGGTTGACAGTATGTTTGAACTTTTCAGAGTAGAATTAGGAGCTCCTTCCGCAGTGCTCTTCCTCATTGAGAGAGGTAGCTAGATTACGTGGTATTAAGAGGTGTTTAGGGTTCATTGACTGGGAAAAGACCACATGGCAGGCCAAGCATATCGTGGTCTATGCTGGTCCAGCAAGGAATGATAATACTGTGTCCAGAGGAGTTTAAATGTATTTTTAAATGACATTGTGATTTGCCGTAAATTTGGCCTTTAATAGCACCTCTACGTATATCACACAGTGACTCCATCTCAAAAGCCTACACTATGTGAAAACAAGACAGCCATGTAACATCCCTGATCCACAACCAGTGAAGTACAGCTCATTATTTTGCCATCCATGGTGTTACATTAGGCGGTGAGAGCTGGATCTTCAGCTGCCTGTCAGAAAGTTGTGGAGTTTCATTTGAAGTTTGCCTTTGTTTTCACTCTTCCTGTCTTTCTGTAACGTTTCAGTGGCAGCTTGACGGGTTTATCTGTAGGATTGGAAGCTGATGAGGCGCACCTTGGTGTGTTTGGACTTCCTGATTAGTTTACACAAAATAGGGAAATTGTGGCATGTGGTGAAAATGCTTCACGCTGTCATGGGAAACGCACCTGCTCAGGTTGAGTGAATGTCTCTCTCTCTCTCTCTCTCTTTCTTTCTCTCTCTCCGTTTATTACAGCTTCTGCAGCCTTCAGGTTGTGTCGGAAATACCAATACCATGTTCGCCTCACTTGAAAACATAATATAAAGTGGTAATTATATCTAAATGTGTCAGGCGATCATTTTCTATGATTCTTTTTTAGACAACTAATTTGAAGTCTGGAGGATTGTGATTTGTTATTTTGTTATTATATAATCATTGCAGGTTATTTGACATAACACACAAGACTAAGCCTTGATCTTTGCTCATATTCAGTATTGATAATATTCATCACATTTCTAAATACTTCTAAATATCAGCTATGCTTGAACCTCCACTTTCTGCTTTTGCAAGGATTTCTGTCCTATTAATATTTTTAAAACAAAAATAGCTGCGGCCACACAAGGTTGGATTGAGAGCTGCCCTCAGACTCGCAGGGCCCCAAAGGAACCAAGTTCACTGTGTGGCCATTAGGTTTTTGGCAATTTGATTAATTGTTCATTACAGAGGGAACATTCATTCTTGACCTTTGAAACAGTAGCTGGACAAGAAAAAATATTGACTCAAGGTCTACTTAATAACTTCATCCAGCGATTATAACCACATAAGACACTATTCCTCAGCAGGACATTATGTGACCTTGAACACTTTTTTAATGTGAAATTGCAAATTTGTCAGGGAGTATCAACCAGAATTTGAGTTTGAAATTAAGTTTTAATACCTATATTTTTCAGTTTATTCAGTTCATATTGTGGTCTGCATATCCTCGATAAATATGTGTTTATTACACTGACACACAGCAAACCTGGTTGGTTTCTGGATGCTTTGGGCAAAGTACAACAAAGCTGCACACTACAGTATGTTATATGCAGTGTACCTAATACTTAAAGATCCAGTGCGTAGGATTTAAGGGGGGACTATTGACAGAAACTGAGTATAATATTCAGAACTATGTTTTCATTATTCCATGATTGCCTGAAACTTTGAATTGTTGTGTTTCCAAAAGCTTAAAATGAGCCCCTCACATCTACATCATAGATGTATAATAATAATAGATATTGGATGACAAGGTGGTGCCTATTCAGTCCAATGGAGCTGCTCCCCTGGCACATACGCCAAAAAAAGTTTCAGCTCTTCGAGTTTTCTCAGTGATTTCTTTTTGCTGTATGCAGCCCACTGAATATGTGCAGTAGCATTTCTCCCACTGGCTCTGCCCACAAGTTCCCACTAGGGTCATAGACTTGACATTGTGATGGCATTATGGGTTTTAAAATTGCTTTTTTGGCTCAAGGAAAGCTTAACAAATATAAATCCTCCATGGATCAAAAATATACAATAGAAAGAGTCATAATTGACCTTATTTGCAGCTGAAGGTGTTCTGTCAGTTTTACAGTTTTACAGACATCTCTTTTATAATGGTGGTCCATGAGGAAACTGCACAATTGAATCATTTCATCCCCATTCAAGTTGACGGAGAACGAAACCGAAAAGCCACTTGACTGCCATATTTTTCCGGTGGACTTGCTTTACGGGCCCCAGGTAATTTTATATGGTGAAAATCTTGTTTGGCCTCATGCACAACTAAGCAACTCTAATAGGAATGAACGCTCCTCCTCCAATACTGGATTGAGTTCTCCTTATACATACATGTGAATAAAGGGCGATTCAGTTGGTTGCAATCTGCAGCCGCGCCAATAGATGGCAATACATCCTACACACTGCTCCTGTAGAAGTAACAGGATACATACACACAGCAGCTCATTTTTGCCCTGGGTGCTTTCAACCATATCTGCCATCACATAACTATAAAAGTGAGTACATTTTCTTAAGTCTCCAAAACACACACACACACACACACACACACACACACACACACACACACAGATACATTATAATATGCAGCAAGTAGCATTTTTGATTTTCACTTTTGGCAGACTTAATGAGTCTAAACTTTGATCTGAGCTTGGGAGAGCAGCAATCAAGCAAAATCAGTTTGAGCACCATACTGTAACTAATAAAATGTACCTTCAGTATGACTAATGCTCTCATCACTCCAACCAAATGATATGTTTTAGTGATCACTCATTCCACTTTGTCCGCAGACACATGATCACATAAGCAGTTTTGAAAGATTTAGTGGGAAATTATATCACATGCAAGGCCTTTACTTTGCTTAATGAATTGATCTAATCAGAGCTGTACATGTAGGAGCTTTTAAGCAGCACCTGGAGGCTGCATCACTCTTTTCCGTGTGAACAGATATTTTTTCAGTCGAGGGCTTGTGAGGGTTGATATTTTATTTTTTTATATCCATGTGCAGTGGAGTTGCAGGCTTTGAGTTTCCACGCTCTTTTCCTCTCTCTCTCTCTCTCTCTCTCTCTCTCTCTCTATCTATGTAGGGCAGCCCGTGGATCAGCTGACATCCCCATCCTCCCACATGCCCACACAATCTTGTTAAAGCATGCAGTTAATCTGAAGAGGAAAAGGACTCTCTTCACAAGCAAGCCGCTCTTTCATCACCCTTTTGTATTGCCCACATCAACGTTGTCACACCAATATCGGATTCTCCCAAAACTCAGGTGCTTATGAAGAAGCTGCGCCCTCATCTTGGCTCGGCTGTGATGTCATTTTGGCCTGGGAGTGACTTTGTAAATTATCTTGCACTCTCTGAGCATAGATCGCATTATGTTGCTGGAAGAATCAACATCGCAATGGGGGACTCTCCATTAATTTTTCCCTTCTTTCTTTTAAAAGTTGGATTCAGCATCAATAATTTAGACCAAAGTGCCGCCACAAGGATGAAACAGAGGAAATAAAGTAGTGCTCTCCAGCAAATCCTCTGGAGGAAGCCTACAGTCGTCGATTTAAGAAATCTTGCTCATATTCTATGCATTTTTATAGTCAAACACATACAACAGAGGGAAGAAACACACAAATGCTTTCTCTTCCCTCTGGCTTTTAATGTTTTTGCCTTTCTTTCATTGAGAGAAAACAAAGAGGCCCCCCTTCTTCAGCGCCTCCTCTGCTGCTATCCTCATCTCGTAGGCCAGGTGAAGTGCAGCAATTTGATGGACACAGATACAGGGCAGCAAAGCATGAGAAAGGCCTCTGATTGAATTGCCACTCGCAGTCGTTGCCGCTCTTCATTCCCAGCCTGCCCAAAAAGGTGTGAGAGGCACACAGTGAGAGGGTCATCCATAAATGCAGGAGGGCTGCATCCAGGCCCTCGTTTGACAGCAGAGGTATTGTCTGGATCGGGGTCTGGATTGCGCCGCTGCTGTTTGTCCCCACTGTGAAGTGGTTCGAAACCTTGAGACCCCGAGCTTCTGCTCAAACATTGCTCTGTCCTTGTGGGCTCTCAAAGAGTCTCTCGCATTTATGGGCTGCGGAGGAATATCTCAAAAAGCACCTCGAAAGTGAGAGCGAATCATGTCGGACACCCACATAATCACGAGTGTGCTTTTTCAGACATAATAAGAATGCACAGAGCTCTCAAACCTTCCATGGGCTGATTGTGCTCAAGAGGAAAATGAACCTTGAAAAATGAAGCACAGCTCCCTCACACCCTGCTTGTTACGCTGTTTGAGGCGTCTCTAGATTGCCAACATCAGACGATTCATTAAACAGCAGCTGCCTGAAGGTGACTAAATCTTTTAAACTTAATTTATCACATGCCTTACCTTTCCTCAGTGTATCACGAGGTCTTTCAAAAAGACTCAAAAAGGAGATTTTGATGCCTAAAACCAACAGCTGAACACTTCAACTGTGCTACAGTGTCGCTGTCTCACACGTTCTGCTCTATGTAACTGGCATGCATGTTCCAGTCAAGTAAACACTGTATGTTTGTGTGGTGCTTTGGTTGACTTGGCAACACTGCCATCTCATGGTGATCAGGGTAACAAAAATAACAGCACTCTGCTTTTCTGAGGCTTTATTGGGAGAGGTTTATTAATTAAGCAAGACATGTTATCAGCATCTTTCTCTGCCATAGTAATTCAATCCATATATTGTCTCCTGTCAGAGCCATCATCATTACCATCACTTTATTAAAAATGCATATGCACAACATAATGAAATCATATCACCCCAAGCTGTTGCTGATTAAAACAAATGTTGCACTGGAAAGCACCAAGCTACACTGATTTGGCCTCAGCTATCATGTTAAGGCTCTCATATATCAAAGATGATTGGCAGTTCGTGTTAAACTTGCTGAACCGGTTTTCTTCAGTGGAGAAACTTTGACTGAAACATCACTTTTTAGAAAGGTTTTTATCAAAGGGGGGTTGCATTAATTCATCTCTGATCTTTTCAGGGGGGAATTATTCTGTTCTCTTGTGGTCTATTTCTAGTCACTGAACCTCCAGAGAGCCGAGGCTGTCTCTGAGCGATGCCGAGATGCAAGAGATGGCAGATGGGTTCGACTTTTCTCTTGGTGTGTGAAAGCCATCCTTGCCCCCCGAGGGCCAAAGTCATGCCTCACGGCATTTTGAGCCTTTCTCTACCTGGACACCTCTCTGATCTTCCTCCCCCTCTGCATCTATATGACAGCTCTGCTCCTCTCCACCTGCTTCCTCCTCCTCCTCCTCCTCTTCCCTACCCCTCTGGGTTCGACACCGGAGCACCAAAGCAGCACACCTTTCCAACCCCGATACCCCAACCGGCAGCTCGCACTGCACCACAAAAATTCTGTAAAGCTCCAAGAGGACAATGAGGATGTTCTTGCAAGTGAAGAATATCATTAACTGGTTAAGTACATGCTCTTGTACCATGAGGTAGAGCCGGTAAATCAGAAACGGGCCATCTTGGAGTCCCACCGTGAGCAGCAAGCTCCACACTTCACTGGAGCAGCAGGAGGTGAACGTCGATGGAGCACCAGGGCAGCAGGAGCGACCGCCTGTGCTCCTCTGTTGTGGCTCACCCTTTGGGGGTTGTGTCTGGGTCAGCACCAGGGGAAATTGCATGAGTGCCCATGAAAAGAGACCCAGGCCCATGATGACAATCGCTCGGTTGGTTTTGACCTCAGGTTCCTTAAAGGTGTCAAAGATGTCCAGGATGTCGGCCCCCAGTCCTACGTAGACCATGAGGAGCTGGGAGAGCTGATCGCGGGACATGTCCCCTTTGGGCATCAGCCAGCGACCCAGAACCAACACTATGAGCATGGTCTGCTCCAGGCCTGCCACCCAATTCTCTGGGTCAAGCTCCACGATGCCCTGTGTGATGGAAACAGCAGCGTCTGGTTACATTTAAAAGCATTCATCAAGTTAGACACTTCATTTTTCAAAGTTTGTTACAGAGCAGAGAATTCCCTTTGGATCCTTGCTGACTTTCCCCTGATATTCCTTTTTTATCTATCATTCATAGCATAAAGATATTACAATGTTTCATCTTGGTGTGTGAAAAAGATAAGTGCTGTATGTAGCACTGGGGAAAGATAGTTGATTGTTGAGTCACATTCCCAGGCAGGGGCGGATTATCAAGCAATGGGTCCTTGGGCACAGATATGCAAAAGGCCCCCCTATCTCACCCACATAAGAGCAAAACACATGCTTTGTAGTTGTTCAACATCTTTTATGTGATTTTTGGTATCTCTCTGTAGTTGTAATCCAACTTGTTGTGGTTTTGCATCTATTTGTAGTAGTTGTATATCTCTTTGAGGTAATTTTGTGTCTTTGTTTGGTCATTTTGTGTTTATTTGTGGCTGTTGTGCCCCTTTTTGTAGTTATCTTGTGTCTCTTTACAGTTCTCTTTGTGGTCAATTTGAATTTGTGGTCAATTTTGCCCAGTAGGCACAGGCCCAAGGGCCCAAAGGACAAGGACGGAAAGAAACTTAAAAAAGACCACAAAGGGATCCAAAAAGACAAAATGATGAAAAGGATCTGCTAAGACATATAAAATAACACAAGGAGACACAAAATAACTACAAAATGGTCCAAACAACCACAAAGAGACACAAAATAAATACGAAATTGGGAAAAAGAACCACAAGGAGACACAAACATACTACAAAATCGGGCAAATCAAGCACAAAAAAGACAAAAAATTATTCAAAGGGGACACAAAATGCCTAAAAAGATACAAAAAACACAAAAATAGACACAAAGAGACATAAAACTAACAAGGAGACACCAAATAACCGCACTACACGGCCTGTGTGAATCGCTTTTATGTAGGAGAGGTGTTGGGGCCTTTTGTATATCTTTGCCCAGGGGCCCATTGTCTCACTATCTGCCCGTGTGCATTGGTGGTTCGGTCCAATTACC
Organism: Plectropomus leopardus; assembly: GCF_008729295.1. Taxonomy (NCBI): domain Eukaryota; kingdom Metazoa; phylum Chordata; class Actinopteri; order Perciformes; family Serranidae; genus Plectropomus; species Plectropomus leopardus. Next base: position 9,537,892 of record NC_056470.1, on the reverse strand, counting down.
ATGCAAAGTGTAGATATTTGATGACCTTGAAAAGAGACTGAACAATCATCTATCTTTCCCCAGAGTTGCATACAGCACCTTTAAATGTGTAATCAATGAAACACATTGGCAGTCATCCATTTAACAAGGCCTCTCCTCTCTGTTCTCGATAATGCTCTGATAGATTTTGAGCCTGCTGCTTATTGTGTTGGGGTTCACTGAGTTTATCCTGACAGCACCCCATGACATTTCCCAACGTTCCCAAAACACTACATCTTCAAGTTTCAAAAGCTGCCACCCAGCCTCGAGCACAGCCAAGGGGCAAAAAAGTTCCCAAATCCTACATGAAAGAAGCAGCACTAAAACCACCCCAGAAGGGGAGAGATCTGAGAATTTTTCAAGCAGGAGCCTATCTGGACTTCATCTCAATGTGTCTATTACACATTTCCTGCAACTAATAGTTTATCCACCCCCTTGCTAGATTTAAATCTTATCTGATATCAGGTGTTGCTTTAATGTGGCTGCGTGGAGGGTGAAGCGGCGAGGGCAGTTTTTGTGGTAGGACGCCTACCGCTGTGATCGGGATGCGAGCCAGCAAATGAAGCTCAGGGCCGGAGGAATTGTTGACAGGCAGCTTGGACTGCAGCAGGCTCAGCTCCAGGAACCAAATGGACGGGATGACAGTACTGAGGTAGAGGAAAACCATGGGGGAGAACCTAAAAGTGGACCGCCAAGGGAGAGGGAGGGTGGTGGAGAAAGGTGGGGGTGGGCTATTTTTAGTGGCATGCTTTTTTTTTTTGCCACCCACTAAAGAAGAAAGAGTCCCCTTTTTTTCCCCAAAAGAAGCATCGAATTTCAGACAGGCAATTATTCTCATCATATATGCAAATCCCTCTTGACAGTGCAAAGCCTTCTCCATGAGGAGAGGACTTCAAAGTAAGACTCAGTGAGAAAGAGAGAGGCCTGAAGAAAGCTTGCATTTGAGGATGTTCACTGCATATGTGCCGGAGAGCTACAGCTCCTGAATGAGACGCAGCTTGATGTTGAATGAGGTGTGACACTAAATGCTCATATCCTTTGGAGACTCGCGTAATAAAGGTTGGTGTCAGTTTATGTTTACTCTACAGTTTTTTTTTTTGTTTTTTTTTTTTTAAATCTTGCTGGTCAAAAAAGACTTGAGCCAGCAGCAGACGTTTTCTCCCCGACTGGATGAGAGAGACTGTGACAGAGACGTGATAGCGGGCTCAGAGCATCGGCTCAGAGCATCGGCTCAGAGAGAGACAGAGCAATAACACCGCCGAGGAATAGATTTGTTTTTGATAGACAGTGAAAGAGAGAAAGAGCTGTGGAGGATAACAGAGAATTTAGTGGCAGAGAATATTACAGGCCGTACACACAAGCTGCCTCTCACCACCCTGGGCAGATGGGTTGTAAAGTGTTCGCACAGTTACAAGTTCAGAAGTTATTTACTTCCCACTCAAAACAGGTTTACAAAGTCTGGCTACAACACCTCAATCCTCATGTCACCCCTTTAAAAAGAGCGGGAGTGGGTGGTCTGTACATGCTTATTTAGCACACAAACACATGTTTGTTTAAGCAGTTACATTATTAAGTTCATTTTTGTTGTTTAAACATTTAAAATGCACTTAAACAATTCAACGCATTGATTTAACTTTCTCCTTTACTGTGAAAACATAATGTCTTCTGTGTCTCTAAAGGAGTTTTTTGTAAAGTCAGAGAAATTAACCCTTCTGGTGATGTCATCAGGGTTAACTTGACCTTATTTCCTGTGCAGGGATGGTGTCACAAAGAGACACGACTGAGTTGCATTATGGGAAATGTTGGATTCAGTGTTTGTGGAACATGATACATATTAGGGACTTGATTCCTGCATCAGGTCGGGTACCTGTAGGTGCCTCAAAAAAAGGTGATTAGCAGTTGGTATTTTGTCTTCATTTTATTTCCGTCTTTGGTTCTAGATGGATGGGATTGATGGTGTCGGATGATAAGTTTACTAAAATGAAATAATAAAAAGAATTATAATCACTTCATTTATTGCTATAATGTTTGAATCCTCTGACTGCTGACTTTGTGTGTCGGCTCTGTCTTCTGCGCCAGCTGGAATATGAGAGCCACTTCAGTGATGTGCATTACCAGCAGGCATGAGCACAAAAATATTCATTTTGAAACATAATATCTTAGTTTCAAATATTTCAAATGTCTCAAAACAGATCACACGCTATCTGGCAGAATTATATAAACAGTGCATGGTTATTATAAGATTTGCAGTTTGGAGTTGGGCCGTGGATCTTGTGTTGACAGGTCAGGTTGCAGAACTAATTGGTCATATGTGTAAGTGGCGGGAAAGGTTGAGGCATTGCACATCGCTGTTCTGCTTCGGGAGGGGGTCATGAAAATCAGATACACACACGACTCTTTTAGGGACTTAAAGTCGAGATGTCTCAGCCTGTACTTGTTAAACGTTGACCTTTTTTTAATTGTCTCTTTTGAGTGTACAACTTAATGTAAACCGCTGGAATACCCTTCCAGTACAGTTGCTCTGTAGCCTTGCTTAGATTGAACTGATCAGAGTATAATTTTATCATTATTGTGGTGTCAAAGTCTGTAATCAAAGCATGTAGAATTTCTGCTGTGCTGGCAGCATGGCTCTAGGGATGATAATTCCGTTTTTTCGGTCAGTCTGTCAACCACTTTGGTTAAAGTTGGATGGATTGCCATGAAATTTTACACAGCCATTAAGGATAAAGCTTAACTGTTTTTGGTGATCTTCTAACATTTTCCTCTAGAGTCACCAACAGGACAATTTTTTTATTTGTCCAATATCTGCAATACAAGTGACACCTCATTAGCTTCAGCTGTACCTCCTATTTAATGCTAATTAGTAAATAGTAGCATGTTACCATTGGAAACAAAAATGGTTAAAATTATACCTGCTAAACATTGGCATGTTAGCATTGTTATTGTTAGCATGCTAGAATACTGATTTTAGCACTAAGTTCAAAGCACAGACCAATCACCGGACGAAGATTTCGGCAATAAACATGCAAACCATGGATATGTAACATTTGTACGCTGTGTACATATCATATGAACATTTCCAAAGTAACGTATTGTTAAGCTGACTTTGGCGTTGGGAGGTGGAAGGGATGATGGATAGCATGACATCTAGGCGAGATACCCACCAAGCTGCAGAGTGCAGACAACAGGAGACCAGTGCTTGAGACACTCATCGTTCAAGACCAACAGAAAACAAAACTAATTGTGTTTTAGCAACCAATCTATGTATTTGCTGTGGCTTTTTGGCTCCAGATGTAGTTTTTTTTTTGTTGTACCAATAGTTTTGGCAAGGCAGTTGCTTTTTACCAAGTCATTGCTGTTTTTCCTGCTGGGATTGTGCCTCCCAAAATCAGTATTTAAAGCCACTAACTAAATGGTGTATGTGGCTAACTCTGACTACACATTAACTAAAACATTACTGAAACATTCAAATGTTTTTGCTACATAAAAGCGAGCAAATTTAACTTTTCTGTGGTGTGCAGAACGGTGCAATTTCAACATTTTTCTGGCCATTCGGGTTGAAAAAGCACTGTTGTGCCCAAATACATCCTGACAGAGCCGCTAGCATGGCTACAGACAACACAATTTGGAATATAGGACAAATGCCAGCTCCAGATGATGTGACCTAAATGTTACCATTTCCACTCTGCATTCCGGGTGCACTTCAGTGTGACAGCCATTTCCACGCCCAGCAGAGCCACGCCCGTCAGCAGCAGCCAATAGATCGGCTCCTCTTTAACTGCCACCACACGCCACACTGTCACCACCCCGTGGACCGCAAACAGGAAACGACTCAGCAAAGCCAGCAGGGCGTTCAGGAGACAACACATCATGCACCACAGAAAACCTGTATGGAAGATAGTTTTACTTTGTCTGAACAGAATTTATAAGACCCACGGTTTCTTAAAATCTTAGTATTAAATAGTAGGTTCAGACAGATTTACGAGCCGATGCATTCCAAAATTTCCCCTTTCCCTTAATTTACTGTATAAGAGCCATTACTAGATTGTTTGATTGTGACTGAACTGCTGATGTTTCAGATACTGGGACATACAGTAATATTAACTAAGAGGAAAATCCAATTTATGTACCATATTTGCCTTTCAACAGATCATTTTATCAGGATGGCTCAAAGTTGGGGCTTACACTTTTGCACAATCTTTGCTAACAAGGTCTCAAAAGTTGCAACAATAAAACCTTTATGTTCTTTTGAAACTAATATAGTTTTACTGCAACAAACTTAATGTCCGACAGTAAAAGCTTTTGCAGAGAAAGAATGGATAGCACTTCCATTTGACTGCATTTAGCACTAAATTTAAGGAATAAATCCACACAGAATAGTCAGTGTCATGCGGCCAAAAACTAAACCAACCATAAAAAATCGGTAAACCGCCTGCATCATTACACATCATCATACCCCCAGCTCATCTTTCATTATCAATAACTATTGCATGATGTCAGTGTGCAAGCAGTCCGCGCTGTCAATTAGTCAGCTTAGGATAAAAGCTTCTGAGCTTTGGGGGAATTCAAAGCAAGCAATGATTAGCAGGCAGGAGTTAGAGAGACTGATCTGCAGTCAGTGTTAAAGGACTCCAGGAGGCTTTGCATGAGTTTGCTTAAATCTGATCTCTGGATCTCTGTGGATTGTTGTGATGACTTGACTACTTGAAAATTGTCGCCTGTAGGTTAAAATGCAAACCATACATCACAGTTTGAGGTTCTGGGCTTTTCTTGCAAGTCAGATCTCTCATTCCTCATGTGTCCTGCTTGTATCTACACTGTCACCAAGTAATAAAGACACAATGTCAGGAAAGGTGCCAATTGTTAATGCCATTTTTTAGTAAGTCACCATCTATACAGGGTTTAACAACATTTACACACTGTACTACAACAAAACTTAATCAAGTGGGCACAATGATCCCTTCAACACACATGCTGCTTTTGCAAATCAGCTGTATATAAACTTAATTTCTGGGAAACAGAAATGTAGTATATATATATATATAGGTATAGTGAATTTCCATATCAAGTCAAACATATATATACAAACTATATATAAAACCTGTTAGAAATTGAACAATTGGAAATTTTAATTGGAACAATTTCATATGTTGCCATATATGTCTAGCCCATATAAAAATGTGTGTTTGTGTATAATTCATGCAGTACATTTATTGCCATATATAATATTTTATACATACAACATAGGCTACATGTATTTGCATAATTGTGTAATATACAAATTGGACATATAAATATATATTATTTATCAAATAGTATTGTTTATAGATCCAACTCGGACCCTTAATGAGCACCTGAGCATTCACCAAATGATGAGATACATGATTTTCACTGCACAATAATTGAACGTTAGTAAGGCATTGATAAAGGGTTACATGTCTCAACAAAAATCTACCATGTCTGTTGTAAGTGGTCCAATAGGACACTGAAGGGGTCTTACTGTTGAATTAAAGAGCTGAAATGATTTTTAAAAAGTTCTGTGATGGAGGAGGATAGACTTCAGCCACATTGATTTTTATTCATTTATTTTTTTACAACCGAGCAACGCCAAGTGTGTTATTCTGAATTGCTTGTAACTGGTCTATAAAGCCTTTGTGAATCTATTTTACTGTATCCATAAGAAATCCATTTGGTACAACTTTTTAAAAGTGTTCTGTCTTTTATTAATGTCCCATATTTTGGACTAAAGGCCATGAAATAACTTTCCCATGGCTGTTTTTGACTGGTCTCTCTGTGACTGTTATCTTCTTTGTTGAAAATCTGATAAAGTTTTGTATGCTGTTATTATGCACTCAGCAGAATTCATGCAATATGTATGAAGCAGTTGCATGCGGTACAAACCTACAGTATAAGCTGGGCTCCCTCTTGATTTGGGTTGAGATCAGTTCCTGCGGTGTATATGTCCCAAAAGTTCTTGGATGCTGTTGAGTAGAAAAAGACAATACCAGAACGGTCACACACTCTGACCGAGCCTGTATGTGTCCGTTTTGCCTTTTAAATGACAGCCACCTTCTAGGCCCACTGACTGTGAAGGCATGTCAGAAGTGTGTGTGTGTGTGTGTGTGTGTGTGTGTGTGTGTGTGTGTGTGTGTGTGTGTGTGTGTGTGTGTGTGTGTGTGTGTGCGCATTCAGTGACTGCTGTTCAAGTCCACTGGAGTAGAGTATCAGCAAGCAGTAGTGTGTTCCACAAGTGTATACGTGTATGTGTGTGTCTCCGTCCCCTCGGTGCCATTGTAGGAGATAACGCTTCCTGCCCCCTGCGCCCACATCTTCATTGCCATCCGTCATGATGTCATCTTTCCTGGCCCAGAACAAAGTTATCTCCCTGGGAGAAGCCGGCCTGCAGCGCTCCCTGTTCAGAGAGCACCCAGCCCTGCCCTGCTCCCACCCATGCCTGCTCTGCCTCTGCGCTGCTTGCCCTGATAACGGCCTCGCTCCCTGGCCTCAACACTCATAGAAACATGGAGCAATAAGAGGGAATGGAGATGGCCCACTGAGCAACCTGAGTGTGTGGGTGCAGTGTGTTAGTGCATCAGAATGATGTGCCGATGCTGCGTGGGTTGATGCTGTCCACAAACGTCAATTCAGTAAACCCTAAAAGGGAAACAAGGACAGAATGACTGACAGGATGTTTCATATTATTTGATCAGTGTGTGAAATATTGGTCAAATATTTGATAGCATTTTTCCCCCCAATGAGGCTTTAAACCTGCATTATTGGATTTTTTGTCCACTAGGGGGCAGTGGAAGTAAGATGTAAGTGCACAAATGTTTGAAATTAACACATCGTTTGTTCACCAGCTTGCTCGCTCTGTGCACTGTTCGGTGCTGGGCGGGCAGTATACAGGGTTCATCAGGGCTTTGTTTGCTGAACACAGCTGTCTGCTGCATCTTGACACATGTTTGATGAGTGCAGTGAGAGTGAACCCAAAGTTTAAGGAGCTATATCTGACATGCAGAACATTAAGCAAACCACTGTTTGCTATAACGATATGATGTAGTAATGGCATCCTCCGTGTAGGCGATAATCCGAGCTCCTCTGTTTGTTGTTGTAGTAGCTGTGCTGGAGTTTTCATCGCACTGGCTAGCTTATTGTTGCTGCTCTGCACTGCACTCATATGGTGGTTACCGCTGATATCATTATAGGTTTTGTAACAGACACAAACATAGCGCCCACACTCCAGTTTTCCTCAAGGTAACCATATTCGCTCTGTCAGCACCTTGGCAGTCATTAGTGCTGTTTATCGAGTTAGTACCTTCAGCTGCAAGGCGCCTTCCCAGCCATGTAATGTGGTTGCTACAAAGTCCCTTCTTTATGCCTCCTTTGCATGCTTACACAGAACCAAACAACAGTGGCATCATGACACTCCAGTGTGTGATTTTAGACAGCATGCTAGCATCGTGGAAGCAAAAGAGGGGTGATGGATGTGACATTTAACACAACGGTGTTGTCTCTAAGTGTGATATATAACATATGCATCAGCAGCCCTTTCTAAACTATAACAATGGCATAACATGACAATAACAGTCATTTACTTCTCTGTTGCATGACGGCTGATCTTGTCCTTTGCTTGAAGGGTAAGGAGCTCCCGGACCTCATTGTTTTACCAATTTGCAGAGGTTTTTGGCTGCTGACATTGTTTCTTTTGGCCACTCTCGTCTACTGGCTGCTTTTTAAATATCCTGCAGTGGGTCTCACGTACAATATGCCATCAAAACATCACACCTGTCCCGTCTGTAGTCCAGTCTGGCTTAAAGGCAACACAATTCTGTTCCTCCTCTGCAAAAGCATGACTGTGCGATATTCCGGCCTTGAACAGGCAGTGTAAAAGGGCCTAGATATGCTTTGAATATTGCATTCTTTAATTTGTGCACAGTAAAAGCAAAACAATGACCTTAAAGGCACTGCAGTATGAAGCTTTATAGAGCTGAAGGGGACAGCAGACTCTAGGGTATAGCTGTTACACAGTCATTTAATCCATTGTGAATATGAAATATTGATTGATTTATACTTTATATTATATAAAGTCATTGATTTATTGTAGCTTTAAGTTGTGTTCAGACTTGATGCAATGCAGATGTTAGAAGCAGAAGATTGCATACAGAGTCAGTGCTAGGATGTGAACAGACAAGTGTTTGTTCTGTGTGGTATGCAGTGAGACAAAGGCATGTCAGCGAGAGCTGAAAATTTTTCATCTTGAGCGAAAATTCATATTTCTTCTTGAGGCTTTATGACTCCGATGTATGAACATACAAAGAAAAAAGGGGTTGCAGAGAAGAATGACAGAAAAAAAGTTTAACGAACAGTCAGAGTCTGAGCTGCCAAATCAAGACAACGCACTCCACACACGCATGATCACTGTGTATATTAGTTACAGATATAACGCCTGTCTTCAGAGCACCAAGCAGTGACATCTTTATGTACGCTGGCAGAGAATAAGGGTGTGCATGGTGGGGTGAGTACATGCAGCATGTCTGAGGCATGCTGGAGACTTAGCTCTTGAATAAGCAGTCTCAGACAAGTGGCGCAGCTTCAATGCAGCCTGTAAATTCAGATGTGTCAGCCTCCACTTCTCTCTTTCCCGTTTTAACCCGCAGTGCCATCTTATTCCACACCGCTTCACTCTGAAGTCAAAACTGACCTTTGACTCTGACATGCTTCCTGTCTGTCAGCGAGACTGCTGTGCTGCTGTGTATGCTTGATATGATGACAGAGACATTGCGTGTGTTCTGTTTGTGTATTATTGTGTGTGTGAGATGTATTTTCTCAGCGTATAGACTCTTGTCACACATGCCTCTGTGAGATATGAACCTACAAGTATTTATCACATTTCTGGCTTGGCACTTGCTGAGGAGTCAAGAAGTCCAAATACTCAAAGCTCGGTCGCTGACATACTCTAATAAATAGTTCCAAACACGCACTCACAAGTCGTGAGTGGGCATTATTCATCCGCACGAACTGAGGCAAAGACGTGTCTGTGCGAGTGGAAAATCTTTGAATTTGAGTGAAATAAAATAGTAATTTTCTCCATTATTGTCCCTGAAACAAGAGGGGAAAAAAAGATTTCTTTACGTTTCCTGTGAATGCCAAATAAGCATTCACACCTGTTAACTAACCATCTTTTCCTAACCTTAACCATTCCATACTGTAACTGTGATAAACTAATATTAGAGGACTAAGTCATTTGACACCATACAAATAACATTACAATGAAACATGAGATTTAAAAAATCTGATAACATGATAATCGTTGTCCAAAGAGGATGAATCCTAATTTTGTAAATAACCTTGAAATTTATTGCAAATATTAATGAATCTAATATTCATGGTGACCCTAGAGACACCTTCACAATCTTATGGAGAATTTGCTCTGACATTTATCTTCATGGTCCTCAGAGGGTGAATCCTCTGTATTTTGGTTACACCCCTACACCCCACCCCCTGCTTAAAAAATCTAACAACCACATTTGTGGTTGATGTAGCTTTAGACTTTCAAACTTGTTTAAGATGCATGATACAGTGTCTTCTAATTAAATATCTAACAACATTTAAAGGTTAAACTTAAAAGATCAAATCAGGATGTGTTAAGACAAGACACCTGAGAGTGCAGTGATTATCATAGAGGCAACGCTGTGGTGTTAAGTACAAAACTAGGTCATTCTTTGACTGGGAAGCGGCTGCGCTTTTTCATCCCTAACTTTCCTGAAATCAATTTCCAAGTTCAGACAAAGGACAGACGGAAGGAAGGACGGACAGATTTTAAATTATTCATAGAACGCAATTCTTGACCTCTGACACTTGGACATGCAAGTCAATTATTCATAATCCTTAAAATTAGAGCCCTTTTTTAATAATCACTACAGCAAATATTTTGACAAATTTGCCTGAAGGGATTTCAGCATTCTTTTCTTTTAATCCCACCCAACAAGCATTTGGATTTTCGGTTCAAGTGACCATCTGAAGGCAGGAGAGAGAGACACACACAGGTGGTGGAGGAAGTCCTTTAATGGTGAGGAAACAGGCAGAACTGGCAGAAGGAGATAAGACACCCCAGACGGTGTCGTGAACGAAAAATGATTTGAAAAAAAATGGGTGGAGGACCAAAGGAGAGAGAGGAAAAGAGGGGGTGGTGATGGCGCGGGAGGAGGGTGAGTGAGTTATCAGCCATGCAGAATAGTAGTACACCTCATCTTCTTATCCTCTAGTTTGGGCGGCGCTTTTTGCTTTTCCAGATAACAGGCAGTTCACTCCAGATTGTTGCTTTGTGTTAGTAAAGCTAACTATGCTTGTTGGTATTTGAGAGATGTGAGCTTATGGTCAGTACTGCAGGTGTTCAGGCAGGATATTTTGTTTTTGTTTCCTGTGTTTACATTGTTCATATAACAGGATAACGTGGAAATCTGGATTGTTGGCTAAACTGTATTCACTGTGTATGTGAACCTCCGTCAGGCATCACAGTCCTTCGCCTCTTTACAGCACATTTCTGTGTTTGTATTTAAATATATTAAGTCCTGTTAACACTTCTTAAACTCAACTATTTCCATTAATTGCCATATTTCCATATTTCCATATTCACAGGCCGTAACACTTCATTTCTTCTGAAGTTGTTTTTTTTTTTTTGTTTTTTTTTACCTAACTGAGGCCTGCAGTATATTTCAGCTGCACCAGTCTGCCAGCATCGAAGTGGCACAACTCCAGCAGTTTCTTATATACAGCCCTGGATGGCAGCCATTCGCACAGAGCTGCTGCCTCCGCTTCACATGGTGTACGCCACCCAGTAGATCACGTTCACCACCGCAAAAGTGAAAGGGAACACGGCCCTGGCGTAGATGTCAATGGTGTCGGCATCAATGGGTTTGCAGACGCACTTAGAACAGCACTTTTTCTCCTCCGTGCTCTCCTCCGCCTGCCTGGACCTTCTCCTCCTCGGCTCGGCCTCCTCGCCGCCGCCCTCCCCGGGGATTTCGGTGCTGGAGCGCTGGGGCCGCCCGTGGCGGTTAGAAATCATCACGCCCTGGTTCATACCGGTGACCGACAGGGAAAACAGAACCATAGCCTGTTTACCGTTCTTCACAATGGACTGTAGGGAGATAGGAAGAGAAGCTTGTAAGCACTTTCTGAAGGTTTTACATGTTAGAATGCAGTTTTGAGTCATTCAGTGTAAAATATTTGACAAATCAGGCAAAAATGACAGTTTTTCTTTTAGCGTCCTAGTGGACTAGTTGTGTAGGTCCAGAAAAACTGGAATGCGCTTAATTGTTTCTGCTGGAAATAAAAGAATTGTCTAGAGAGGCAGCGATCAGCTGGGCAGCTGCTTAGTCACCTGACCGAGATCTGAACTCTGAGTGCACTTTCAAGTTTGCACTGTGTTACTGGATGACGTGGCATTTTTACACCTTTTACTTTATCATAGAAGTGCTCAGTATTTATTTTTTTGTATTTTTCAAATCTAAAAACTTGATTTGTAACTTCTACATTGAACCCAACCACTTTATTTTGATGAAGAAACCCTGCAGCCCAGAACTGCATGGAGCTGCTCCTGAAACCCAGCAGATTACAGAGTCCTTCATCTAGATTATCAAAAAAACCTGTGCTTTTTTCATTTAAAGGTTGACAACATATACGGACAAAACGTACCACCTCCATTCTTAAGATATACCTCAGTTGTATGATGATGTATATCAGCAGCAAAACAAACAGACAGCATGATGAGGATCCCTATTACTCCCTGAAGGGAAACCTTCTATTTTCCCATTAAGCTCCATAGAGATTCATTATCTTGCTGAAGGTCAGTGGGATGAATGTCAACACCAGAGTTTGAGGCCCAGCCCAGGTCTATGTTTGAGAGGCATGCTCATTACTTACAACACCTCCCTATAGCCCTACAAGCACATTGTTATTGGCTGATGGGAGTGCATGATGGGAATAATTTTCTCACCTCAGAGCTGAGCTTGTTGGCCTTCACCTTGGCCTTCTCTTTGAGTCGGTAGTCAGCGTTGTAGTGAGCGAAGGCATACTCAATGAGTGCTGCGAACACAAACACGTAGCAGATCCAGAAGTAGACGTCTAACGCCTTGATGGCTGACGCTCGAGGCAGGGAGGAGCGGGCGCTCACCATCAGAGTTGTCATGGTGAGAACAGTCGTGATCCCTGTGCAGAGAACACGGGCACAAAGTGCAGATTAAGGCTCTGTGGGTTTTTAGCCGTGATAAAGATACAGCACAAGACAGAGCCGCTAACATGGCCGCAGGCTCTTGGTCTCATTAACAGGCCAAACAGGCTGTGAACTGGTAACCAATATGAACTGTTTAGCAGCCCGATTTTCATTTGACATTTATCTGGCATTTTCAGCTACATTTTAGTCTTCCTTTACAGTCCAATAAAGCCTGAAGACTTTACCTGATTATAGTGGTGATCATCATCATCATCATCATCACAGTTTAAGAGTAAATGACGTTTCATTCTACAGGAAGGGAACAGCATTTACTGGATAATGTTTTTTAGCAAGCAGCCTTGGTTGGTAGTCGGTCTCAGTAACATGTGGCTATTTGTCAAGCCCAAATTTCTACTTCTACTTTATATAGCTAATCTTGTTTTGGTGTGAGTTGCAGAGTGTTGGGTTAACATCAGTACCTACAGTACTGCAGAAAACAAGTACAGCCACATGACAGTAATGACTTGGTACCAAAGTATCTATTCTGGTGACATCACTAATCTGACACCAGCACAAGAATGAGCCAATGCACGCTTCCTTCTGCGCAGTGATACAGTTGGCAGATGTAGTTCTGTAGAAAGAAAATAGCTCCTACATCACACAAGCCAAGTGCCGTGTAGTTCCATTATACTGGAGAGAAGGCAAACATTTCTACTGCCAATACATCATATATATCTTGACACACAGCAATTTACACCAAATAATCTAGATTGATAAATAGCACAACAGGTAAGAGGAAAAATATGCATTTTTAATTTGGGGGGGATATCAATGTCCAAGGAATTTACAAAGGATATTTTGTCCCTTATGTTTAATGAGCTTTCTACTAGTGCCATCCTTAGCGCAAGAGGTCAACATAAAATCTGTCATTATTTAAATGTCAAATTGCTATGAAAACCAAAAAGTTTTAGGCATTTTGACTTTCCTTTAGTGCTAATACTGGGATGCACTTTACATTTGTAGCCCTAACAGTGGAAGAGTAAAATTGTCAGTGTAGTTCAGTATTTTTCCTTTTACTCATCTACTCATAACTTTAGATTTGTAGTCTTGTAACTAAAACTTTAATATTCGCCTTAGCAAGCTGCATCAATTTATTACAATAAAATATTAAGACCTCTTAGTTCAACCTTTACAAATGATAAAACACCAACTTTTTAAAACTGATACCAACCTAAGGATACACGAGCAGGGACTGCTGATTGGCTAATCCAAAAGGACACCCAGGACATGGCAACCAGTAGTATTGAAGGCATATATGACTGGATGATGTAGACGCCTCTATTACGTCTCAGCTCGAAGCGAAGGCTGAGTCTTGGAAATCGTCCCGCTGGGAAGCAGAAGACAGACACTGTGTTTAATTGCTTTACTGAAGAAGCTAATTACCCATTATGAAAATATCCAGTTGTAATTCACAGACACATCTGCTCACTCGTGCCCCTGGTGGCAAAGCATCAAGGTGTGAGACATAAAGAAGTATTGCAAACTACATTTTCCCAGCAGCACCTCATATCATCTCCCAAACCCTCCTGCCTGGCTCAGCAGTGACTTGATCCATTCCTTCTATGCATAGAATATAACCACAGCAGTGCCTGAAGTTAAAAAAAAAACACATCTCGCTGAGTCTTCCAACACAAGCGGCGAGCCAAGTCCAAAACCTAAAATAGTTCACACTGCATAAGATGCTCACTCGCATGCAGAGAGCTTTCAAACTGACTCTGCTGGAACTAAACTTGACAACAAGCAAAACAGAGGAAAACAAGATGGATGCTTACCAGATTTGAAGTTCATCATCTCGGTGACAAACCGATAGTCTGTGATAGTGAACTGGGAGAGCTCCAGTTTGTCCAGGCCGTGGATGTGTCTTTGACTCTCCGACCAGTGGTACACAATGTCCTCTGAGGAGTATCCATCTAGAATGCAAAAGAGGATGACAACAAGACATTTTTATCAGCCGGAAAAGATGCAGTATTCATTGAGAAAACATGTAACACTTTAACATTTTCCTTGGTGTCACTTAAGTTTGGCATAGACATCGAGAGAAATCAAAAAGGAAGTTTTTTCCATGAATGTGTGAAGGAAAAGACGTTATGTGAATCCTAACTTACAGCTCTCCAGGTCCAGCATACACTCCTGTTCATCCATGGGATACTTGGTCAGGTCCATATCACACGCCACCGTCGAAGTGATTCTGGGAACAAAATAGCCCTGTTCATTGAAACTTAATGCACACGTTTATAGTTGTCTCTAAACAAGTCAACTGATTAACATGAGTCAGTACTTTATATGAGATGCTTTTAAAATAAGTAGGTGAAAAATGCACCAATAAATAGACAAGTTGTCTGGCCAGTTTGGGGAAGCAAAAATAATCTAGACAACACTGACATATTGTGATAAAGTTAAATGGCCACTTTTCTTTTTCTTTTTCTTTTTTTTTTGCCAACAGATTGGCCCTTGAAAGTTGGATTTTCAAATCAACAGTCAGAGACCCCTCAGTTACCTGAGATTGCTTCAATACGAGCAGTATTTTTGTTTTTGCTAGTCAGCGTGGTGTGCAGTGAACTTCTCTGGAGTTTTCTGTCCCCATATTTGCTGCAGAGTGAGCGCTCTTAGTTTTCACGCTGCTCTTCGGTACAAGCAGTTGCAGGGACATGATGCAGCAGCACAGAGGAGGAGAGACTTTGCACCCCGAGGCTCTGAAATGACATAATCTTCTCTCCTCTGCTTGGAAGTGGTGAATTTCCAGCTCACTGCAAGTTAATGCAGTACAATCTGTGGCTTTGCATGATATGTTGGCAAAATGAAGGCAAAAATGTTGTTGCACATTTTTGATCCATCATTAGCTCCTTTCGCTTGCTATATTACATGAACAGCTGTCATACTGAACACCCCCCCGTAGCCCATCCAAACTTTAAAATGGATTTTCTGACAGATCTTTAAGACAGACAAGATGCTGGAGCAGCTCAAGCCACTTGAGCGACCTTGTAACTATAGTAACTCACTCATTCCTCACTCGGCACATGAAAGAAGAGGGAGAAAGCGCTGTGCTGCTGGCAGAAGTTATGTTATTTATTTTTCACTTGAGAGAATGCAATTGTGTTGTGAGAGTGTGAGAAAAGTGTCACTTGCGTGTGTATCATGGTCAATGAGAGAGCTGGCAGCCCTGTCATGATTTTTGTGCATGTCAGACAGCTGCTGCGTTTACATGCGTCAGTGCATGTAAACACCAGATCATGTTAGAGGACAATGCATGTAAACAGCTGATCCAAAATCTTAAATCAGATTGATTTCAGTCAGATTGAGAAAAGGTGTGCATGTAAACACAGCTATTGGGAGGGTCCTTGAAGCGAAATGTGGCAAAATGTGTTTTAGACAGAGGGTGAATAAATACAGGTGTAGCACAGACAGTAAGAGGAAAATAAAGTAATTTTTGACCATTAAAGCATGTAAACATCTTCTAGTAGAAACCTTAAATACAACTATGAATCTATGATAACCAAAATAGCACCACTTTAGTCAAAATTTTTACTATCCAGAAATATGACGGCATTGGTCAGTTTTTCAAACACTTAAACCTGTATATGGAAAGATTTTTGGGGTTGGACGCAAAGTGCAGAACTGCATCCTGCCCCCTACCAAATGTGATCCTTGGTTTCTAATTATAACTAAAATTGTTCTATAACCTTTACTACCATAATCATAGAGATGGAGATCCAAAAATCATCATATGGATCTTTTTTGTTATTTGTAGCAGTTTGGGAAGGCACTGACAGACAGTTTCATTCTGCCAATTGAGGTGGCAGATGAGACAACACATATGAATTGTTTGGAAAGGAAATGACAAAGGACATAGATTGTGTTTTAGGTTGGAAGATTTTTTTGTTTTAACATAGCAGTAGAATGGTTTTGTTTAAAACTTCATGGATTCTGCCAACACACCGACAGTAACGCCCAATTTAGCGCTTTTGATGATTCACCTCGATCTGCTTTTACCTTTACTTTCACCTTTCCATATTTCCCTACCTCCCCCGTCTATTTGCATCAGTCTTGTACAAGCACATCACACCATACCAGAGCTTTTTTTTTTTTAAGCTTATGAAGTTACCACAGAGAAAACTGTTTACTCTTAGATCATGGTATGGATAATGAGGGATTTTCATTCCCAAAGACAGCAAATAAAAAGATGTCTGTGCTCTCAAATGTCTGAGGTTTTTGAAGGCAGGAGTGAAAAAAAAAAAGGTAGAAAATCTGAAACAAGCAAAAACTTCCCCAAATAAAGAAAAAGGTCACCATCACAGCACCCAGATTCATGCTGTCTCATTGGTTGTGTTGTGTGACTAGCAGAGACAATAATCTGTTTGCTCGTACCGGCTGCTGTAGAGAATGACTCCATTTGGCTGCAGGCGGATCAGCTTATTTTCCACAGTGACATCGTGGAACCAAGCAGATTTGGCATTGACGATGAAGGTGTCGGGCAGCCACAGCTTGTCCACAAATCGGCTGTCCAACCCCAGCGTCTTGTTGGTGTGATTGTAGGACAGGCGGTCATCGTGCCAGCTCTGTCGCAGAAACACGGTCATGGTGTATTCCTGTCAGGAACAACATACGTACAAACACGAACATACGAGCTGAGTCACAGGCATGGAGAAACAAACTTTAAAAAAAAGAAAGAAAACAGACATCTCTAAAGCTGCTGTGTTATGAAAACAGGATCTATTTTTTTTATAAAATTCACTTTTTATTTGTAATATAGAATTTTTCAAAGATGCTTTACATGGAGTAGAATATATGTTTATTTCTTATTACTAATATAAAACAGAATGCAAATTTCTGTGGGTTAATGTTAGATAGACTAAAGTCAATAATTACAGAATTAAATACAAATAAAACTTAAACTACAACTTCACATGGAGATGAGTTTAGTAACAAGCAGTACTTTCCCGACTGTGAAAACATTTAAATTATATTTTGTTGCTGTTGTTTTTTGTTCATTTGTTTTTTTGTGTTTGTGGCCCTGAAATAGTTTTTGTCAGCTCTAAAAAACAACAATGCATTATGGGATGTGGGAGCTTGACCTATACGAGTCAGAATATCTCAGCTACTGCTGTGATGATTTTGACAAGTCTAACTAATTAGTGTGACCGCCATGTTAAACTGCTGGAGTGCACCTTTAATTACTGCAATTTGATGTAGATTTAACAATTGTGAGCACAAATTGGATTCTCTTTAATTTAGTTTGCAAGAGCAGGTTTAATAAATACCACCTAATTTAGAGAAGATTAACTGAAATGTTTAAAAATATTGTGCATTTCTTTCATTATAACTATTTTTAAGTCTGTTTACTTTATGATTAAAGGGATATTCCCCCTTATGATTAAAAAGTAAGTCTAGATATGTTAATGTATGTAATCTAAATTCAATATATTGTCCAAAATAATTCACCAGTTCTTGGCATTTAAAATCAATATGGATATATGTTTGATAACTACGGTATATTTGAATCCAACCTACTCATCTGTATTCATAAAAAAACATTTCGGTGAGCCTTTATTGGAATGTTACGGAGCCCCTAAAGTGCCAAGTTAATTATCTTATGCTCAAAAGATAATAAGGTAACTGTTGCACACAATTTAATTAACTTGTATTCACAAGATAAAATATTTTCTAAAAGGTATCGCCTTTTGGGTTTTTAGGGGCTCTGTACATTGTGTATTTGTAGGTGGATTTTCAACCGCTGAGGCAAAGAAAAGATTTATTTATTTTGAAAAAAACAATTCAGAGTCACAAACATCTTCCCAGTACTTTTGGTTCTGATGCTACAAAATCCTTGGAAATATCAAATTATCTTACAACTCAGCCAGTGTGTCACACATGTTCACACTGAGTACTTTCAAACCCTCAAGTGGGATAAATCGGGATTATGCAAATCGCAAATCTTTGATCTTTGCCGCAACAGTGAAGTTGAGGGATGATAAAGAATCTCAGTGTAGAGGAAACGAGAAGGTGACTGTACTGTGTACTTTACCATGTTGGCTTCGGAGATGTGGTCGATGCTGGCCACCTCGATAGCCATGGCCACGTTCACAGGTGGACCTGCGGGGGGAGAAGTGAGAAAAGAAAGCAAACCTGCCCCCCAAAACACACACACACACACACACACACCTTCTCTGTTCATTCTTAACCCATCCTCAGCCATCTGTTTCCCTCCCACTCACCATCCTCCCACATCTCAAACACTCCTACAGTGCATAGAGATTAAGCATTATCCAGTTTAACCATGCTAAGTGGCACATCACACTGTGGGCATTCATGAACAGCGCTGGGCTTTCATGGACTCGCACAGAGTGAGCCTCTGCCAACATTCACACACACACACACACACACACACACACACACACACACACACACACACACAGTAGCATTTTAACCCAACAGTTTGCCATATGATTAGTATGGAGTGTGCCTCTGTGATCAGATGCTGGAGGGCAGAAACTACAGGGGAGCTCACTGATGCAGAGCAGAAAGGCTATTTATACTGAACATTAAGGAATCATACATCAACATTCCCCACCATTCAACACCTTCCCATAACAATTTCTAGCAAATCGTGTTCTGTTGGTCATACATTTGATGTATAGCGTGAGGTGATTTACAATGGTATGTTTATTGCATGCCAAGGTCAGCAGGACTGAAGAGGGTTTCACCTGATGTAACAACAGTCGTGTTTTACACTGTAGTGTGCTGTGATTCTGCACAGATTATTAATGCGCTTGTAATACATACACTACATACAAATGTTTTTTTCACTTATAATAAAATAGAACAGTTTGCAGCGAACAGTCTTACAATAACAATACTATAATGTAAATGTGGCGTTGATTTTCAAATGCATACCATGAAAATTACACAAATACAGTAAGATTCACAAATGTGTTAAAAGTCCAGAGTGTAGGATTTAGGGGCATCTAATGGAAAGACTGGTATATAATATTTAAAACTATGTTTTCATTTGTTTATAATCAGCTGAAATAAAAATTGGTGTGTTTTTGTTACCTTAGAATGAGCTTAATATACATATCAGGTCTCTTCCATGGAATCCACCATGTTGTTTCTACAGTAGCCTTGAACAGACAAACCAAACATTGGCCCTAGATGTGGCCATTGGCGTTGTTGGGGCCACCACCAAATTTCTTCTGCAGTCTTGGTACACAGTAAAGTTTCGGTTCTGCAACCTCACCACCAGATGCCACTTAATCCTACACACTGGACCTTTAAGTATGAACAAATGCAATGAAGTTGCATTTGTAAAAAATAACATCCACAAATATGTTTTTAACTCTAGAAATCATGCTAGAACTAATTACTAATATATACGGTGGCCAAGAGAGCTCAAAACTGGTGATTTGTTTTGTCTACTTGTATGTGTTTGTTTGTTTTAAAACTTGCAGTCAGTGAAGCTGTCTTAGTCACTATAGCATTGTAGCGTTCAGTACGGTCTTCATTGTTTGTTAGGGAGGCATAAAATGTAATAATGTAGAAATTCTCTTCGGACAAAAGCCTCAAAATTAAATAATGCAAATTAATTAGGATGTCATGAAAATTAATGTTATGTAAGATGTTTTAAAAAATACAATGGGATTCAGAAATCCTTTTTGTAAAGTACAAACAAATGCTTTGTTTCACAAATAAGATTTTTTTTAATCTACAAAAAACAAATTATACACATTTTGGGGGATTTTTCAAATTCCCCCAGCGAGGTTGGTAAAACAATTAATAATAATAAATACATATTCCTTATGTATGTTGCTCAAGCAAAAAATGTGATTCACAAATTTTGTTTGTACTTTTATAACCAAAATAATTAGTTTTAAAGATTGTTGTTTTTCTTTGTTTTAATTTGTGCATCACCTCACATCATGTTGATATTCTTTAAATCATATTTGTGGATGTTATCTCATTTTCAAGATGCCAGAACATATGAATCTTTTTTTTATTATTTGTGTAAGTTTCATTTTGATTTGATTGTTTAATGCCATGAATATAACTCCATACTAAAAGGATATGAGATTGCAGTTGAATGAAGGGAATTACCCCCAAAAGCAAACATGATTCCTCAATGGTCACAAACAGCACTTCCTTTTAGCTTTCATTTTCAGCGCATTACGACGTTACATCAATAGAGATGCAGTCACCACATGATGCTGTGTTATGATGGTGTGTGTGTAGGCGTGCTGTGCACAGCGCAGTGTGTGGTGATAACGATGCGCTGGCTCCACATTTTCACCTTTGCTCAGCTGAGTTAAGCTGTGAGATTGAGAAATCTATCGCTGTGGTCATTGGATGTTTCACATCTTGCAGCCATTCTTAGCAAAGGCTCTAGAGTGGGTGCTTATTGTTTGCACCACCCGTCTCCCTCTCGTCCTTGAAGGACATCGTCCTCCATAATCCCCTAAGCAAAGCTTCTCCTTCCCCCTTTTTATTGTGTCCTTAATAAATGATTTACCGGTCAAAGCAGGTATTTACATGAGGCAAATACAGCTTCGTTCTAATGTGGTACATGAAAAAGAAAAACAAAGACACCTCTCAGGATAATGGAATTGGAAAATGAAATGTGAACGTCCACGTTGCTATAACTCGGGGTGGGTGATGCTAAGGATGGCTGTAAATGTGAGGGGGTGAAATGCAACCCAACGCCACGAGCAGTAGATCTCATACTCACCTCCTATCCCAGGGCGAAAATTTCTGGCATAGCCCTTCATTAAATCATCCAGATTAGGTAACCAGGATATTTCAATGTCTGTACCTACATAGTCCCCAATGTCACTCAGCATGGCCCTAAAGGAGACAAACAGCAAATACAGCAGCCTTCAGGGGTCGTCCAGCCACAGCATGTGTCCACAGGAGAGCCTGGCAGAGCCTCCGATACAGTCAGGAGCACACATATAAAGACAAAGCCCTGATTGTGAGACAATGATGGCTGTTGGAAGACGTTTCTGGTGACTGCAGGACCTGATCTTTAGGGAAAAAATGTGATAAAGCCACCCTGTAAAAAGAAACGTTTTATTTTAACTTAAAAATGTCAGCGTCTGTGCTGCCTTGAATTTTTAAGTTGACTGAATTTGAGAAGTTGAATCATTACAAAATTACCTCAACTTAAGGGCAGCCAGAACACTTGACTTTTTCAAGTGAAAACAAATAGTTAATTGACTATTACAGTGCAGTCATCGGGCAGTCCTTCATAGCTGTACAACTATTTTTCTTTTTTGCCACTTGCAGGCAGCAAAAGTGGCTGTAATCACAACACTTACACTTTGTAAACTTGCTGGGGCAAATGTCTGTAACTACGTTAGGC
The DNA here is from genome assembly GCF_008729295.1 of Plectropomus leopardus. Classification (NCBI taxonomy): domain Eukaryota; kingdom Metazoa; phylum Chordata; class Actinopteri; order Perciformes; family Serranidae; genus Plectropomus; species Plectropomus leopardus. Next base: position 9,516,251 of record NC_056470.1, on the reverse strand, counting down.
TATGGTGGTATCTAGTCTTTCATACATTCATACTTTCTTGAAATTTCACTGGGGTATACAGAAGGTATTTTGATGGTATTTGTGTATGGCGTTTCTTTTTCACCAAACTAAGACTAGTTAAACTGCCTTGTTAACTCATTGTAAAACAGACTTTATTCAAACTCAACACAAACAAAATAAAACTAAGTTAGTCATTTAGTTAGTTAGTTCACTGTTTCAACATTCACAAGCTCTGATTTTATCGAAATGCCCTTCATTTACAAAGTTAGATCTGAAAATATGCTGTTTTCCCCCACCGTCTGATTTTGCTGCTGCTCGACAGCTGTATACAGTCCTGTAATGTTATCCCTACCACTCATACCATCAGGATTTCTAAATACCTTGGCATACCATACCACTGTGATATCACCCAAGCCTGAACTACTTGCCTATCAACATATCCAGTACACACAAAGCAAATTAGCATTTACTTGGAGCTGCGTTTCTGTCTTCTTGACAGTTGTAAGTCCAATAGAGTGGTGAAACCCAGTTCTAAAACCCAGAAATGAGTAAGCTTGTTAGTTGTCCCTTTTCCTCGTCTCGGTCGGTGGGTTTTTTGAATGGGTTTTTGGTTTGATGCCTGAAGGTCTGTGGTTAAGGTTTTCACGTTATGTTAAAAAACATAAAATACATCTGTAAATACCCAACTCGTGAAATTGAATCCTTTACGTGTCTTCAAGAAGATAGTTACTAACAAGGGGCTAAATGAGACAGATACAGAGGTATGGTATACACCAAAACAAGGTGGTGTTCGTTTATAGCGTTTTATTTCTGCCGAGCATTTAACTTTTAAAAAAAATAATCATAAAAGTTGAGTTTATATGTGAAGATTTTCTTTCTTTACAAAACATGCAAGTATTATAAGCATTTGTTTGATGCAGAGCTTATATTCTTCTCCTCTTTATTCACATTTAGCTCTGTTTTCATCCCCTTTAACTCCTGAAGGAAATACGTGTCCCAGCTAGTTTCTAACTGATCATGCTATCCTTATTCACTTGTATCTATGAAAAGTAATGTACTATTATTTGTATATAAGTCACGTTATTGTGAGCGAAGAGGCTGTGATCATGTGATCTGTGTACTGCAGGCTGTCTGCTGTTATATGATAGGAGCAAAGGAGGAAGTCAAGTTACATAGTATACACAACAAAAAGAACATCAGGCTGGTGGATGGGTCAAACAAACACAGGCCTTTGACCCAGGAGACAGGGGTATGTGTCACATATTAAACCAAAAGTCAGTCATGTCAGCATGTTAAGTCACATTAAGTAATGTAACGTGACACCCAGACCTCCTAAGCCTAAAAGGTGAGGGCGCTTGTGAGAAATCATACAAACAGCGTACACAACTTTTTGTCAGAGATCAAAAGTATCATATTGTATACTTTGTTTGAGGATACAGTGAACAACAGTGTACAGCGGGTTTTTCAAGCAGCCAGTTGTACATTACACATAGTCATCTAAAGCATTAAAGGGTAGAAAACTAAATCTTGCTTTTTATAAAGCGGGGGGATCTCCAAATCAGGTCTAACGAAATGACAAAATGTTGCAGGTTCACGTTTTTATTTAAACAAGTTTTAACCGTAAAATGTGCCCAGCGCGTTACCCAACAAAATGTTTATTGCATTTTTATTGATACACAAACCGGAGGGTTATTATGATCATCTGACAGGTCATACTCTATAAAATTTGAATTCATGAAGGTTATTTTTGCAAAAAAAAAAACAAGAACAAGAAAATAAAACATAAGTACACTTATCTCCCATAAACTTCCAAGTGTTCTTCATAAGAAATGTGTACAACCTCTATACATATTTAGAGAGACTGAATTGGGATAAAGCAGGCTCTTGGTTCTATGTCCTTTTTTATTAACACTTTGTTTTAATTTATGTAATAAATACTGAGTCCTAGTGAGTATGATGAATGTGCTCCCACATAAATCTAATAAATAATTTAATTATTGATGATTATTTTTTATCATGAATATAACTTGTCATTTGTTGGGGATTTTTGTATTGAAAATAATCAAATTTGACTGATGCTGATTGTTGCAACAAAAATACCAGGCATCAGCTTTATCCTTTCAAATACCTGTACTTGTATCAGCATACGAAAGCCACATTGATTAAAGCCTGGTTGGCATGTTTTGTGTGTTTTGTCATTTGTGCCTCCACAATGTGCATTTGTCCACAAGGAGGCTGATCCAAATCTACCAGCAGCTTCAGATTTCACACAGCTCAGACTGAACATCCTGCTGTGCCTCAGTCCACGAGCCTCCAGACCTTTTTATTTATTTACTTTTTTTTAAAAAAAGGAATTAAAAAAAAGCTTCTCAGGAGACTACATATCCCCATTTAATAAGGCTTTCAAGTTAGCACCTTATTACATTGCTGTCTCTAATTTGGGATAGTGGCACCTCCATTCAAGCAGTCCTTTTGCCTTTCCCATTCCTCTAATTCATCAGGAGGGGAATTATAGTGAAATTAAAACTACTTGCTAGTATGAAAGGACTCCCCTTAGGCCCCCTGAAGCCCTCGGGTACTGCTAGAGGGCCCGGAGCCCACACTGACAGACCCTGTCTCGGTGTGGGATTTAAAAAGAAGAGCAGCACAGCTCAGATACCACCAGGTGGCAGTTTTGTATTCTAAAACAGTGAGCCTGTAAACAGATGACATGCAGATATACAGATACCATGCAGATCTACAGTACAGTGTGGACCTTTGTGTGTTTGAGTTTAAACCAGGTCAGTTACACCCTGTCATGAAAGACAATATGCTGCCATTCAACACATGCCGAGCTTTGCACATCAATGTTTTCACACTGTGTTACACAATCAGATGTTAGAGGCAAAAGTGCCATAAAGTGCTGACTGACGTGCGATAAATAAACCGAATGAAATAAAAGGTTTCAGTGACATTCAGAGTCACAAAGGACGGTGGTGGCATTGACAGGGAAATGGAGCACATGGGGGCTTGATCGAAGGCATAATTATTGACATCAATGAGAAGCCATTCAGTGACCTTTGAAATAACGCTGACATTTGAAGAAAGTCGACTTCCTAGAGAGCAAAGCAATATGCCCACAGCTACACGGAAAACTGACCTCCACAGATAAACAACATGGGCCAAAAAATATCTGCTTTGTTTCTACAAATAGTAGAAAGAAGAAAAAAAAAGAAAAAATGTATTTCTGCCATGTCATTAACATTTCCTCAGCGAATCCATTTTGCAGTGGCAGATGTATTTTTAGTCTGGCAATCACTGTCATGTCTGAAATAAATGGGAGCACCGAGTGAATTAATTAATCACTGTGTGACTCCTGGATTTCTTCACTAATTGGCACTTTCTAAATATGGACAGAAAGAGCTTTTCCTTCAAGAAATCCGTTAACACACCAAGGTCAAACAGGCCTCCTCGCGTGGAGGGACGAGAGAGAGTGTGTCTGCTATAGGGACAAATCCCACAGCGTTACTCTATTTACTCTAGCTTTATATTCATTTACAGGAACCTGCTCCATCTCAGTGAATTCACTGTACTGTTTACGGTAAATTTATAGCATTCCTATAGTTACTAACCTTGCCTTTTCCTGTTTGACTTTACCTTCAAACAGCCTGGACTCTATGTAATGTCCAGTGATGGAAAGTAAATAAGAACATTTTCTCAAGTACTTTACTTAAGCACAATTTTGAGGTACTTGTACTTAAAGTGTTTCTATTTTTTATCTACTTTTTTGTTCTACTCCACCACATCTTGGAGGCAAATATTGTACTCCACTACATGCATTTAATAGGTTTAGTGACATACTTTACAGATTCTGATTATTCATAAAAATTATAATCAACTAATAAATGATCTAGTCGTGATTCAGATTAAGCTATCCAACAACATATAAAGTCATTAAAATGAGCTCCACCTTAACCAGGGGCAACACTGAAGTGATGAACTCTTTAATGCATCAGTAATTATAATCCAATGATACAATATATGTTTTTCTGCAATGGGCTAAATAGTGCATAATGAGTACTTTTACTTTTGGTACTTTAAGTATATTTGGATGCTAATACTTTTTCACTTTCACTGAAGAAAATATTTGAATGCAGGAGTTTTTATTTGTAGCAGCATTTCTGCTCTTTTTGCTCTTTACTTGAGCTAAGGATCTTAGTATTTCTTCCACCAGTTGCAGTTTTCCACAATTATTCTAGTATGAGGTGTATTGATTGTTACAGATTACAGTAATGTAACTTTTTACCCCCGTTATGCAATAGTGTGGGCTTCATTTCAACAATTTGGGGGACATATAGGGTGGTCTGGGGTCTTCCCCCAGGAAATTTGGAGAGTCAAACAATTTTCTTCATTCTGGTCAGCAGCAAGTCTTCCTTTAGGTAACATAGGCAGCTGCCACTGCCACTCAGAGATGGGGCACCAAATCCCGCCCCTCCCCATTTTATTAATGTATGTCTTATTTAAAAAAGCAATTTAAAGGAAAATATGAGCCAAAGATCTTAAAGGTCTGTCTGTAGGGTACCACCTCTCATCCTGGCAATGCAGTTCACCTTAATGTGTTACATGCAACAGTACTGATGGTTGACAGGAGTATATATGATCTCTGTAGAAAGAGGAAATACAAAATCATCCAGGACATATTACAAAAAAGAAAAAAGAAGATAAAATGTGCAAATTTTCACCTACTGTATTCTGTCTGTTGGTGTTTTTTTAATGCTCGTTAGCAATGAAATAACGAGAGTGATGTGTCCCCTGTGTCAACCGCAAAATCTACAGCCTTTATGTCGAAAAACTGGCAGTGCAGCGTCTTTTTTTTCTTGGACATCTTGCCAATGAATTTTGACTCTCTGCAGAGGCAATCTTTTGTTTATACTGTATGTTGGTGGCTATTCAACACAGCTCTTCTCCTGTTTATTGTAAACACATCGCAGGCGTGTCACTTCTTCACTTCTTCACTCCATGATTTATATTCCAAAAGATTAAGCAGATGCTGAAAATATGAAAGCTTTATCAACTGACTTAATCTTGCATCCCTGATTTTTTTGGTTTTTTTTTTGGCATTTGTTTAAAATCTCATAGATTATTGCTATTAGTGCTTATCTGAAGAGCAAATTTCTCTGACTCTGTAAACTGATGTTGTTTGAGAAAAATGTGAAGTATTTATTTCTTGATCTCCCAGCCAGAGAGGGCATTTTAATGTCCACAAAAGGCCAAACAGAAACATAACGCAGCTCTCCAAGGGGAGAGAAATATTACTGCATGCTGTTAAAAGACAAGTAAGAGGTGGAGCATTTCACTGCTCTCTGTGGAGATTCACTAAACATTTGTACCTTTCTATTTTCTCACCCCTCCATCCATGATAAACAGTGGAGAAAGTGCTGTATTTCCAGACGCTCCTCTTCCTTCTGTATTTCGCTTTCATTAAACGTCTCTCCTGAGGCCTGGATCTGCACCCGTCTGTTTATGAGCTAACATTAAACAGATGGGGAGAGTGGAGACGGAGGAGAGGAGAGACAAAGAGCAGCAGCCTCTCTCAAATTTATAGCATCTTCTTTTGTTAACGTTATGTGCCGCACGCACTAACAAGCCTAATTAGTTTTATATAGAGACACTGCTAGTTACCTGAGCCTGAGCAGAGTGCCTGTCCCCTGATCCTCACTCTGACACTCACTGTTTAATCTGTTTTACTGGCGTCGATGTGAGATGAGGACTACTGCAAAAATCCATTTGGATAAATCATAATAAAACATCAATAAGTAGTGCATATCTACAGGCAGCTGCTCCATTTATATGATTAGTTGGACTGTTTGTGTCTGTTTTGCATTAACTGACAGTGACAATGAATAATAACATGCTTTTCATTCAGCAAACTGATCGCTTTATAGGCGACATTAGTACTCTACAGTTTGACACATTAGGCACTTAAATACGGAGGCCAAGAGGTGACATACTTTAGCTTTTTTTAAAATGATGTATTAAAGTTTGATGAATGAATTACATTTCTGCCTTTTATATCTTGATACAATGAATTGAAAATGAAATTTAATTGTACTCATATTGACCCTTTAGCTCTTTAATTTTCCTTATTCTTGAGGTCCTTGAGCCTTATAAAGGAAAATGTTAAAGATGTCGGTAAATTGGAAATTAATACATCATTAAAAGTGTGCCATTGGAAAAAAGGAATGGGGGAAAAATAGGTTTCAGAAATATTGGTATTGTCCAAACTTCTTTCCATGAAAGGGGGTTGGTATTTAAAAAAAAAAGAAACAACAACAACTGTGCACCAGTTGATAAAGGACTGGTGCCGAGCCTGCCCTCTAAATAAGCGTATGCATGCATGCAAGTACTTTTATGTTTCTATTGTTTTGCTGAATATATTTTAAATGTCAAAATTCAGAATGGGTTATGTTAAACTGACTATGGTTTTTTGTCAAGGCAGTGCTTCTTGTTGCTGTTGGGTGAACACACCAAAGGACATTGGCACTGGAGACCAGGGTTAGCATCCTGAGTCCAGTAGATTTACACTACTAAAATATCTTGGTTAAGATCAGAGAAATATGTTTTTGGTTTAATATTTTAAAAATCGTGTCCAGCCAAGTCAGTGTGGACTTTTTTATATATTAAACCTTAACTTTCCCAAACTTTTACAAAGTGCTCTGAGTCACTTAAACATAACTATTAAATATTTTCCTAACATTGTGTTTTTGTTCCTGTCAAACACATTTAATATGAATATTTCACAACAGATGTATAATGTCTTCGGTGGCTCTAGAGGAGTTTTCTGAGAAAATAACCCTGTTGATGTCACCTGGGTTATACTGGCTTTGGTTTGGAGACTAAAGATTTATAAATAAAGGCTGTGTTAAAACAAACTAGAGGTTTGGAGTTTCAGTCCCAACTCCTACAAATGATGTTCTAAACGTGTAACTTGAAACAGCAAATTTGCTTTTTGAGGGAAAGATGATGCTGAGTGAATAACACTTTCTATTAACATGACAAAATGTTGTTAATTAACATAGCATACCTGGCAGGTCGCAAAAATTTTGATACTGAACGTATCAGAAAAATATTTCATTTGTTTTCCACCAAAAAAAGGCAGTCTTGTATTACATTATCCACTCATAATGAGTACAGCATTATTTTATTATTTATACCATTCTTATTAACATGTAACCAAAATCATGATCTTTCCCTAACCTTAACCAAAGCACTTTGTTGCCTTAACCTGAGCAAGGAGTCTCGACACAAACCCGGCATTCTGGTGTCAAAATCCTGGATATTTTTCCAACGTCCACCCCTATCACCTCCATTCGAATATAGTACAGTGCATACATGTAGTGTTTCATTAACTCCAAGTAACAACAGTAAGGATGTGGGCATTGACCAGGCGAGAGAACGATTCTGTGTTGGTTGTTTTACAGGAAATGTACAATCCACACATTTTTGGAGCCTGACAAATAGGGATTAGAAGCAGTGGTGTAGAGAGTTTACCCACATCTTTTTTTCTGTCTGTGCAGTACACATACCCATCTGTCCAAAGCCATGATAAGAGTATATCCACCTCTTCACCATTGACCTACCCAACTACCTCGTAGCACACCCATGTCATCAACTACCGCTACACCACTACAAATACAACTTTAATCAACTCCTTTATCCTCTGCTAAATTCATAACCTTTTTAAAGCGTACCCACTCTACAAGTTGTTAAAAATGGACAGTTAGTAATGAAAACTAATATCTATAACTAATAATAATATAACTGTAATTAGTTGTTAAAAATGATTTTGTTCTCTGCTCTGTGATGTATACCTTTACAGTAAATATCTGATCACTCTGTCATAACACAAAAATCTCCTCTGGAATTCATGCTGAGCTTTTCATTGTAGGACAAACTTTTTTTCTGTTTCACAAACCCTTTCCTTTCCTGTTGCGGAGATGATTTGATTCTGACTCTAAAAGGACGACTTTGAAGACTTGCATAAGAATAACTGGCTGCTGCCGCAAACCCTCTCTGATAATAACCTGTTTCACTTGTTTGGTTCCCTTTTTACTTTGAGATACAGTAAATTTAGCAGAATAGAAACAGGTGATGTGCTCTAAAATTGTAGTTTTGTTTTGTCCCCCTTCGCTCTTTCTGCAGGGAGTTTAGAGGTCAGCCCTGGAGCTGGCGCCGTCTCGTTTAAGGACACTAAAGCAGTCTGAAGTCTGATCCTGAGATGGCCTCCCTAAATATGAAGCCTCGACTCCTTCCTGATGAATGCAGTGGAATTTGCAGTGGGATCTGGCAGATAAACACACGCTACAGGACGGAAGATTTACACCAGAGCAGGTTTCTCCTTATCAGAGTGGAAAATGCTGCAGGACGATCGTTCAGGTCAGTGAGTATCCTCAAGATTATTTCAAAGAGCCTGACAGGACAGAACTTCCTCAAACTTGAAGACTTACTTTTGGTATTGTGATTATGGGTTGAACTGCAAATCATGCAGAAAATATTTTCATCCACTTGGAAAAACTTGGAGCTAAATGTTTTTTTTTCTTCTTCTTCAGTATTTGAGGACATAAAAGGTCCTCTAGTTGATTTTGTTTCACTGTGGAGCTCTACTTAAAGGGATTAACTGGTAATGGTAAAATAATATATTACTGATTTCTTTTAGGTAAGGCAGCCCGTGTGAATACTGTGATTTTGGTTGCATCAGCCAAATTACACTGTCAATGATCATTTTGAAAACCAATTTTTAAGTAATTTATCATGTTAGAAAATAGCAAACATTTTATGTTTTTTATACCATATTACAAAGTGAACACATTTGAGGGATTTTTTTTACTTTTTTGACAAAATTATTAGCATAGAGCGCATGTGATTCACACGTGGGCTCTCATTATTTATTTATATGCACAGCACAAATTCTACACTATTAAAACATGGCTCCAACCTTTTTCCTAAAGGGACGTCTTTTCTATCATTTAGTAAACTGACAACCTTTGTCTAAGTTAGAAATTGCACAGATGTTTCATATCATATCCATAGCAATAACAGTACAGAACAACTAATTCTATTTCTTGTGATTATTGCATAAAAGAGTAATTTTCCTGATAATTTTAGGAACTTAGAAACTATTTGTTTAACAATCATACATACTTAATAGGCTTCTTTTTGGACAAAGTCAGTATTTTTAGCTATCTCTGTGGTGCTTGGCTGTTGTTCTTTGGTTGTTAACTGCGTACTTTTCTTATGCAGGACATGTGTGACATCTGTTTTTATAAGTTAATATCCTGAATGACAATTTTAACTTTAAAAATAACAAATTCATTTAGTTTTCTTCACAGAAATGAAAAACATTCTCTGACACAAGCCTCCTGTTTATACTTAAAAAAAAAAAAAGATTTCTTACACCCCTTAAAATCAAAAAGGTCATGCAGTCCCCTGTGAAGCCTTGATGACTCCTAGTGGGGGTTGAGATCCCCAGGTTGGAAACCAGTGAAATGTTTTTAATCATTTTTACCTTTAAATTGTATTAACAAACTTTAAATGTTGTATCAAAGTCAATTTTCCACAATTACAGGAAAGAAATTCAAATGGTGGAAAGCTGAATCTTGGATTTACTCATTGTAATCACTTTTTGATTGCTGAAATCAGCATGTGCTCTCTCGTGATCAATTTTAGAATATTTGAAGCCTAAAGACCTCAGTGTCCTCAATTTTAGTTACAATGCAAACTACAATGTTGTTAAAAGAACAATGAACTAACAATGAACACACAAAGAACTCAATGAAAAAAAAATATAGATACTTCCATTGTTTATGTTATACAGCTATACTCACTGTATTCAAGTCAAAATAATAAATTAATCAAAATGGCATATTCACTATGCCATATGCAGATATGGCTGCCAGATTTGATGTGCCTTGAGAGGGATTTTAGATTTCATTTTAAAAGTATTGGGGAAAAAATAATATGTATTTATTCATCAAAAGTTGAATGTTTGTGAGCATATAAATAACAAAACAGTTCGAATTAAGTGTTTCCTTTTTGGTGTTTACATGTGGTGCGTCACCTCACATTGAGTAGGAGGCTTTTAGTGGAAGCACTGAAGTGTCCCTGCACCACCTCGTCCTGCTGCAAGAGCAGAGTCGGGCTTACAGAGGCAGTACATGCAGCCGCAGGAACATGATCAAATCAGTTTGTTATTGGGGAATGTACTCTCCGGACAGTAGGAGGGATTTATCCGCTGACTCAGCCTCTTATACAGATTGGTTAGCGGCGCTGTGTCACTTGAGTGTGGGTTTAAGGACAAGTGTGACGGACCAGAAAGATCATGAAATGCTGGGATTAAATCCTACTGCATCACATCTTGCTGCCGCATCTTGCTAACTTGTCCACATTTGGACATATCTACACGTAAAAACAAAACATCCACAGTCCCAACTCCTCTGCTTGCCTTTCTAAAGAGCTGAAACATACTACTGAGCTTCTCCGTCCACATTATAAGATGATAAGTATCTACTATTGGACTGGATTTTAAATTGGGATGAAATTGTTCACATTCAACAACTACAGCTCCAATGCAGGGCTCCTATTGACCCCCAGTCCTCCCACTCGGTGCACTGTGCATGCATCATGTATCTTACCCATAGCAGGCTACTCATGATAGTTTTCGAGTTTGTATTTGATTTCATTGTATTGTGCAGAGAGCCACAGAAACCAACCAACCAAGTAATTGAATACTACCCCTAACTATTTGATTAAATGCTAATTTATTTAGAAATATGTATAAAACAAATATTATCCAGCTTCAGGAAGCGTTCTCGTAGGCAATACCAAACCACTGTTAGCTCATTTAAAAACTGAACTGCATGAATTTGGTTTAAAATGCAAGTTTGAAAATACTCCAAGGCACGAATGTAGCCACAATTTCTTTGGAAAAATAGGATTTAGTTCAGCAATAGGCCTTTTCCTGACAGACATTTTGAGATGTCATGGAAGGAAAGGCACAGGTATAACTACTGACATTTGTAACGACTGATCCTAAGTGGAACAGAGCGGTTTTTGATGTAATTTGGCCTCATTATACTCGTTCTTTCCTGACAAACAACTCAAACTGTGTGGAGTAACAAAGGTCTGGTGACATTGAGAGCTGGTGTTATTCTATATTTTTATAATAGTAGAAATATATCTCATTATTTGTCTAAAGTCACTTCCTCTGTACTGTATAGTGCACTGGTTCCCAACCTAGGGATCCCAATCCCCATTAGGCGTAGTCAAAGCTTCATAGGAGGTTGCATGTCCACTTGAGTTTAAAGTGTAAGAAAACTTTTAATAAAAATATACAGTAGGTCACAATGTCAGCATTTCATTTATTTCTGTGAAAAAAAGAATGGAATTGTTATTTTTAAAGTTAGATTATATAAGATATAAAAAAAGATCTCAGAACACATTCACAGAGCCTTCACTCTCTGCTACAACTTCCTAGTTATGTTCACTATTTTAGTTAAATGGACACCTGTCTAATTGGCCTGTTCTATTTTCATTGATATGCATTTATTATTGTTGTTATTGTTATTATTATCATCATCATCATTATTATTATTATTATTGTTGTTGTTGTTGTTGTTGTTGTTGTTGTCATTCATATTATTATTATTGTTGTTGTTGTTGTTGTTGTATACTATGATATTATATTATTTAATATCATACGAAAATTCTATATCATATGTCATTAGTCACCGTCATCAGTTTACTCAATGACAGAAAAGGGGTCCCTTGAGGAAAAGGTTAGGAACAGCTGATATAGTGCACAATATTATCACTGTCATTATTACTGGTGACATAATTCTTGGTGTTAAACTGGTGCACTACTGTATATTGTGCCTTTAAAAGCTTCTGCACTGAAACCAAAAAAGTAGCATCCACAACATCGACTCTGTTCGAAATTGCATACATGCAATGCGTGCATAATACAATCTCAATCAGTACATACTGCATACTGCCTAACATGAATAATTAAGTGTGCCATTACCATCAGACTGTTCACACTGAAGTATACTCAAGTAATATGCCTTTTCTTCCACATGACTGTATTGACCACAACATGACTGAGCCGATCTGCCTGTGAATGAAAATGGTATCATAAATGTTTACTTTATCAGTTTAGATAAAAATTACCTCTTCCATTCAATGTAATATTATCCAGTATTACTTTAAGGCAAATTGATATTACTAAATATTTCAGTGTTCAGAGGTTTTTTGCTTCAGGGCATTTTAAATGTGAGCTTCCATGTTTTTCACATTTTTATGCGTTCTGTTGCCTCGCTGCTACCAGAATTGTCTGTCTCGTGTTGGGTAGCTTAAAGAGATGTACAGCATTTTTGGGCAGTTGAGCATGTCGTGTAAGCTCACACCACATAAAAAAAATTCAGAATCAATATAAGTTTAAGTCTAACCACTTTTAACCGCTTTACCTTGCTGTCAGACAGACCGTAGTGTACTGAAGGAGTTATCTCAAAGCCACCAGACTCCATTGATATAAATAATTATAATTATACTTATGTAATTATGTAATTATACTTCACAGAACACTGAAGTTTCTGGTCTACTGTTACCTCAATCAGTTCATTTGTAAGATAAAGCAGAGAACCTATTCAAAACATAGCATACACTTAAACTGATATTTATTTTTTTTAGGTGGCTAATATATGACGTTGTTGTGGGGCCACAGCAGTATATTGCTCAGCTTTGGTGCTGATAGTTTTTTTTTTTCTTTTTAAGAAATTACCTTAGCAACACAGTTCATAAAAAGAACACAGCAGAAATGTCCGATAGGTTGGACACCTATGTTTAACGATATATCTTAAAAAAAAAAAAGTAACTGCTGAAAATAACAAAGGAAATAAACAAGTTTGCCCGTTTCAAATACTTATACTGCACTTCTCTACCCAGAAGTGATTGTTTTGTTGCACAACGTCACAATAATTTTGGTCCACACCTATGCTTGCATACATAAATTCATATGCTCTACAGTTGGAACGCACTACCTGTTAAATTTTACATCATAGTGAGTAAGAGTAGTGTGTTAGAATGCAATTTCAAACAGAACCATGTACAATAGTTTCTGCTAACAGTCCCACAATGTAATATCTCATATTTTACAGATCTGAAGATCACAGTAATGCAACACAACCCCTGTAAATTAGTGTCCAATTTCACAATTTACTGTTCACGATACAATAAATTAATGAGTGTCTAATATAAAGGGAGATGAGTAAATAGCTGTGATTTCAGCATTAAACCAGCAATACATAGTCTCAGCCCAAGGCCCATTGATTCCCACAATGGATAGTAAGTTAATGTATTATAATTGTAGTTGCTTAGAGTTGTTCTTTGTAATTTTTCAATATGTCTGAAGAAATTATTAATATTCCCAATGGCCTATCTTTTTCCTATGCCTTTGCATTACCTGCATCATGTGACCTGCTCACTACTTTGCTAAATCGGTAGTCTTGGTGGTATTTTGATGCCAACTTGAACGCCAAGCATGCCATGTATACGGCTCCCCATGTCATAACTACGGGCTCACAAGTTCCATTTGAATGCATTTGAAAGCAATAGTGCAAGGTTTAAGACACCATGACAGCACAGAGGAATACGCTATCAGCTTTTGAATAAACACTTGGGGAACGATCAATTTATTATGAGTTTGGGGCTTTTTATGGGATTTGTTGATAGAAAAAGTATAGAATGTCACCGTGCTTGTCATTTAATATCTCTTATATGTTTTTTATCATCACAAAATTTACCAACAAGACATTTAAACAAAAAATGTGTTCCGTTGATTATCATTTTTTCTAAACTTAAATCATCTTTTTGGTTGCTGTTGATTAAATATTTTACTGTAAATGTTAGAACTCCATTAGGCTCACAGTTACGAAATCCCATGCTCTTATCCAGCGAAGTTAAAACAACCACTGAGATTCTTTGCTTCTTTGCTTTTTGTTTGTAACCAATGCCAGTCTAATCTGTGTACGATGTGTTGTTATGCTCTATATTCTTGACACTTGTCTGTGTTGTCCTCTGTTTGAGGTGCTGCTGTCCTCTACCAGGCTACACTGTTTTAGAGCCCACTCCTTGTTGTCTCTGCTGCAGATATTACACAATCAATTAGATGCAGATTGTGCTTGGTAAAGTGAAGGGTAAGAGACACTTCAGCTGAAAAGAAAAGCTGTGAAATTTACGCCACACCAAAGGTGGCGAGGCATAACTTAGCTAAGCAACTTTTTGTGAAATGGATAAATGGGGAGCTATAAAAAGAGAACTAGAGTAATTCTGTTCAGAGCGGGGAGCGAGGGGTGGGAGGCAGTTTGCAACTTTCAGCCTCCAAAGGCAAATGTGTGTGTGTGTGCGTGCGTGATTTTGTGTGCGTGTGAGGGAGAGAACGAAAGAGAGAGAGAGAGCTGACACATAATGAGGTGCAAGAAAAAGCCTACACTCTGCATTGTACTGAGAACAAAATAATAATAACAGCAGTGACTAGAGGCAGAAAAATCCAATTACAATAGCTATTACTCCCTCTACTGGTGGACAGCCAAGAGGGACAAAAGAAGCGATTTGCCCAAATTTCACCCAAAGCTTAAATAGCTTCACCCTTTGCCCTTTTCAGTGAAGGCCCTGCCAGAATACGGGCTTTGGGGAAATTGGGGCTGAGCAGTGGATGCTGGTTATCCTAAGATTTGGATGCTTGTGAAAGCTTATGGACGAGAGCGCGAGGGCATTTCGACTGCACTCTGATGAATGTACTGTAGCCCTCTGTTGAGAACATAAAGTTTAAAGCCCTCAAACTCACCATCTGGTTAAGACCCCAGCTGACAAAAACTGTTTTGTATTCAAGACAGCTGTGGAAGAAGGTCATTTAAAATGCTGACGATCAGAGGTCATGGTTGCATTCAATTTCACTATGTAAAAACACCTCAAATCAGGGGCAGCATCCCCCACCCTAAACCCTCTAAAAAAATGAAATAAAATAAACATGCCTAAAAAAAAATTCAATAAATTAATTAATCAATTATTCTAATACTAGAATATGGGAAGGCAAAAGCTATCCAAGGCGCAGTACGAAAATAAATAAATGAATAAGTAAAAGTTGCAGTTTGCAAAATTGCACCCACAGTCTTACTGTTTGACATTACTTATTGAAGCTTTTAGCTATGTTTTTCATTCGTGTTCATTTCTTATTAGCTCTAATCAGCTCTTTGTGCTGGTTGAAATAATATATATAAAAGAAAATATGACAGATTGTTTTGTGTGTGTGGGGGGGGGGGTCCTGGCCTTTCCTATGGCACCAAATGTGCTCCGGCCCTGCTTTAAATGGCACTTTGTTTAAGGTTTAGGATAATAAGTCACCTGTGACTCTCACTTCACTTTAGCTCCACAGTTGAATGTAACTGGTTCGTTTTTAGAGGCTAATTTTAGCAAAATGTGCTCTAAACAGGAGGTGTTTGTGAGCTGAATTCAGTGGCATATTTGTGATGGAAGCTGTCCATCTGTTAATTCCCTTCCTTTCCTTAAACACACCAAACTGAGCTATTATGCTGGCGGTTATATTTCAGAGGCAAGAGCCTTTTCATGCACCAATTTGTGCCTTGTTTGCATCAGTTTATGGTGTAAATGTTTTCATCACGATTGCACGTTCTTAACATTGAGAGAGGCATGTCCCTTGTGCTCCCCCTAAAATCTACACCTCTGCTCTTTTTAGATGTACTAGTCCTGCTCACAGAGGCCTGTTGTAGTCCATGTGCATCATGGCACCATCTTTGACCCTGATCGAACAGGCCTGGAGGTGGGTGACTTTATCTGCTACACAAAGAGGCACCCACTCACCTCACCTTGCATTCATCTCCATAAAATAAAAAAAAATCTTCAGCTCTCTCTGTATGCATATGCATTATGCAAATAGTGACATCAGGTCTATGTGCCCTGAGGTAAAGCAGAGGAGAGAGCAGACTTGAGGTTGTGGGTGTGCAGAAGTATGTAGAGAGTAAAGCCACATAAATTCATGCTGTAAGTATAGTACAGTGCATTAGTAATGTAAAGTCGTGGGAGGCGACACACAGTGGGGAGGATCAAACTAACTGGCGATATTTAGCTTTAATTAATGTGGATTTTTCTCAGCTTTAATGGTTTTAATTACCTCATGATTTACTGTCCATAGAGATATGTGTATTATATTGTTGTCCTCATAATGTAATTTTCAGTGCTCGTTTGCCTTTTCTGATTAGACTTTATCCAACTTTTTTATTCACCTCTTGATTTTTTTGGAGCTCTCCGCAATAATGGGCGACACATTCTAGTAATCACACCTGCAAGAAGTCAAAAAAAAAAAAAAAAAAAAAAGACAGAGAAAAGCTGATCTCACCAGGTGAAAATATCCCCTCCAACGAAGAGCACACCGAGACTTGCCAGCAGGAAAGTTGGGATCTCCATTCCGCCCGCTTTGAGATAAATAATTGAAGGGAGAAAAAAAATAAAAGTTTCCCGGAATGGAAATCGACGACAAAGCCACGGAGTTTTATTTCAGCGCGCTCTCCTCGTGATCCGGCGCTGCCCAGAAGAAAGTAAAGTGTGGTGCTGATGCTGCGGAAGATGTTGGTGATGATGATGACCCCATGATCGTGCTCCACAATTCCTCCGCGTCCGGGAGCGCACGAGAGAAGAGCGCGCCGAGGAAAAAGCCAAAACTCCCGGTCCGAGCGCAAACAACGAGCCGATCCAACGCTGCTGCCGCCGACTGTCCTCCAGCAACAGAGCAGAGAGAGAGGGAGAGAGGGAGGGATGGAGAGAGAGAGGGAGGGATGGATGGAGTGGGAGAGAGAGTGAGAGGGATGGAGAGGGAGAGAGAGTGTCACTAATCTGTCGATCCCTCCATTGCTTGGCTTCTAAACGTCAGATTCAATCTGGACACGGAAAGCAGGGGGCGGCAAGACATGTCACGAACATAGGACTTCATTATGTAATGTTAGACACATTTGAATCACATCCATTAGGTAATTATTGTCCCAAATGAAGTCGGTTTTCACTCTGGTGAAAAAGAAAAACAAACAGCAGAGGGTGGAAAGCGGGTAGGGGCACCCATAAGTCTTTGAATTAAAAAAAGTCTAGGGGACCTTAATTAACCCTCTGAAACCTGAGGAAACTGGCTTCATTTCTTACAAAAACATGGGCAGAAGGCAATGAGCAACTCAGGAAGAAATTACCCCAAAAGAAGCAAAAAACAAACAAAAAATAGTACAAGAAATACACCTAAAAATTAAATAAATAATAACAAAGAAAAACATTTATTTTAATCAAGGAAAAAATATGCTTAAAATAATAATAATTCTGTAAAAAAAAATTTTTTAAATATGTAATTGAGATAATTATAAATATAGTTTTGTGTTGGTTTTTTTTCCATGGCTTTAAAAAAACGATTTTCTAAATCTACACATTTCTTGCAATTTGTGGAACACTTCTCACCAAATTGCTCATTGTCTGTTTTCCTTTTTTCTGACGAAAGCAAGCTAATTTGCTCAGTGTTCAAAGGTTCAAATACTTGTGAAGGCGTCCGACCACAGCCCAAGAAAAGTTATGTGGATCCATCTTTTTAAGGGTTACAGCAGCAGTTAGTGTTTTCACTAAGTCAAATGCTGTCATGACATAGCTGGCAAAGTCGTGACTGATGCCCCTTTTCCCACCAAATTTACTGCATATATGTGGGGTTTTTTATGCGAGAAAAGCAATTAAAATTGGTCATACAGTGCTTCCCCATTTTAAACCAAAGGCCAGTGGTGTCGTGGAGGGTAAACGCAGGTATATAGGGTATACCCACCTCTTTTTCTGGCTGTTTACAGCACCCCAACCTAGTAGCAGAAATGCCATTGGAATGCCAAAGCAGTATATGCGGCCCTGCAGTAGATGAGTAAGCGTTTCTGTTTTGTTTTGTTTTGTTTTGTTTTGTTTTGTTTTGTTTTGTTTTGTTTTGTTTTGTTTTGTTTTGTTTTGTTTTGTTTTGTTTTGTTTTGTTTTGTCTTGTCTGTTTGTTTGTTTTTTCTGGTGTGTGACATTTGATGTCACAGACAGGCCAAAAACTGGTTGGTAAACAGCAGAAAGCATTATGGAGACTAGTGAAAATGTTACTGTGGTGACTTCTTTTTTTTTTATATCTCTTACTTATTCAGTCTTTATCTTTTAAACTCAGTGCCAACTAATTTGGAACAATGTTTGCATGCTGCTTGGATGAAGATTGACAATATTTTGTCACCACATCATTGTATTATGCCAGCAAAGAGGCTAAAATTAGCACGTCCACCCGGATGTGGTGCTTCCATCACTGCCGACTGGCTTTAATCAGAGCTGAAGCTGATGAATAACTGTGACGCCTGCAGTCATTTGTCCCAGGATTGAATGTGGATTGCAACCTTTCCTACTGAATACAAAAGACAGATGTTGGGGTTTTTGTATCCAGTGGAAAAGTGGCCCTAGTATGCATTCGCTAATCAGAATAATTGGTGACGAGTTCTTGTAAAGAACATGGTGAGGAATGAGTAACCACTCTGATGAGAGGTTTCACTGTAGCTCAACACCTCCACCCCAGACTGTTATATAATTCTGTTGTAATGCACATATAGATCTGAATGTTCCTCAAATCAGGCTCCTATTACTGTAACGGGGGTTATCAAGGACCAAGGGCCACAATTTGAGGAGATATAGTTTTACAAGAACCCAGTTGAGATGCAGTATAACATGACAAAGTATAATAAGACCCCCATTGACACTAAAGACATATTGGTAAATATGACAGGGCACCATGGTGGCACAATTGTCACACATAAACCATCCAGAAACCTTCATCGCATGTCACACCTCTCCACTTTTTTAACCATTGAGTGAAGATGACCTAAAAATACCAAAAACAAAACACATACACACACCACTGTACCATTTATCCATTTCTTAATCCAAATACAAAAATAGTTGATTTCTACATGCACTCATAAAGCAAAGTAAAAACATTTTTAGATTTTTTTTCTGTCTATTCCAATGGACAAATAGTCTTACAGTAGAAATCTATAATGTTAAAAGGCTATAAATCGTTAACACTTTTAATACAAGTAATATAGCATCTCATGTTTATTTTAAAAATTACTTATACACAAATCATGTAGGCTACTTGAACAATCTGATTTGTAGAAACATGCCTTGCTTGTTAAAGAAGGGGAAGTGGCGTTGATACAATCCACTTTAGATGATGTGGAGCACTATGATTGGCTTACAGACATCCCATCAAATAAGTCTGTGCACTTGGGTAGAGTCAGATGACACTAAACACGGCTCTAGACTTCCTTGGAAAATTATGTCCATTTGAAATAGATCTGAATGGTTTAAAACATAAAATCTGTAATGAGCACCAAAGACACAATATAGTGTATAACTCCATGTACTGTATTATGGCCACGGGCTATCAATAATAATCAAAAAATAATTTATATAATAAGGCAACCTACATAGGGGAAATCAATAATAAAGCTACTAAAAGGATATTTCCCTGATTCAGTGCACTTTCAGAAAGTCTTTTTCCAAGCGGTGTTCACAATAATTTGTGTACCTGGTTTAATAAGATCACCAGATACAAGAAGCCATAACAAATATTCAAATCGATTAGAAAAACAAAACAAGGTAAAGTTATGCTACCCATGACTTATCATGTGAATTTCCAAGGATTTATTACATTATAGAAACATTATATGAGTCCCACAGGTAATCTCAGAAAGCCTTTTAATCCCCTCTTAGCCTGATTAAAAAATATGTGTAGGATTGATGATAAATATATCTCCCTTGTAGTCAAAATATGCACACTTTTATGTATTAAAAGGAACCTCTGTGCACCGCGGATGGAGTAGTTCAGTGCGCAGTTTCAGTGCACCTGTCCTGGTTTCTCCTGTCTCACCCTGGGGAGCAGACGCAGGCTCGGAGTCAGTGGCTTTGGATTCACTGTCTCTCCCTCCCACTGGACCTTTTGCACTGCAAGTTGTTTTTATATGAAGATAACAGGCTACGGTTACACGCTGCACTACACTGCACGGGACTGCCGTCTCTGTGTCTCTCAAACACAAACTATCTCTTATTCCTTTTATTCCTTTCACCCTTATGTATTCTCTTTCTCCATCTCTCCCTGGTTTCCTCCTGTTGATCCATCCTTTATGCCAGCTGGAGTCTTTGTTTCCCCTCACAGTTTCTTTATCTCCACCAACAAAACCTGCCCTCCATCCTACAACACTCGCACACACACTCGTACTATTTATTTATTCAGTCTCCCATGGTGATACAAAATATTCCTGAAAGATTTTAATATGTTATACAGCAGTACACACACTTTTCTCCTTTCACTTCTTCTGAATTCCTCTTCAATATTATGATGAATTGAAAGACAGCTTTGTGTCAAATAAAATCTTTCCAGTATAAAAAAAGCCCATTGTGCCAATGCAATACTGATCAACTACAAATTAACGTCCTTCTCCAGTGTAAATCAGATAGGACCATACGGTTTCTTGCATGCTCGACAAAAGATTTTGCATAACTCACAGATTTATCATTCTTTGATTCAGCTGAGACATTTTCTGCTGAGTGTGGCTTGACTGATATCAATCAGGAGAAATAAACCAATGTTGGTGGAGGAAATTATATAGAAAGGTAATGAAAATGCTGTTATTCAGTGCTGCTAGAAAGCATTCCCATTTTAACATTAAGAACTTTGCCTGGTATTTATTAGTGCATTATGTCATTTTATTGCTATTACTCTTATTTTTTTGACTTATTGGGCAATTTTGGCAGACCTTATTTGTCATTATAGTTAGTAATATGTTACTATCTGCCACCAGCATATTTCAGTTGGAAGTTCAGGAGACAGGCGCCTCAGGCAGAGCCATTTATCTGGACTTACTGGATCATATTTTCTGGAAAGAGACATAATTGTGGAACTTCCCAAATGTATTTTTTCTCTTGGCGTTTTGAGTACCACAAGCCAAGAGTTGTAATGTAGACTCACTGTATTCCTGACACTTTTTGCGGTGAATTCACTTTGATGCATTAAAACATGCACACACATGCTGGATTGCATGCCTTATCTTAACACTTACACATAGTTTTTCTCCATTTTTTGACAGTGATTTGTCATGTCTGGTTGAGTAACAGTCAATCTAAACTTGTAAATTTTATAATTTAAGGTGGAATTAGTTTATAAAAGGCTTAACTTAAAGTAATGTGTGGCCATTTAAGATATTTTTAGCCTTTTCGTGATTGAAATCACAGTGAAAATAGTATTTTGTTCATACAGACTCCCCTTCCCCAGAGCTTCCAGTTACAAATTCTCTCCCCTGCCCTGTTTGTGCAGCTGCAGGCGTGCATTGAAAGCTCATCCTGATTTCTCTCTTATGGCCAAAAGATTCAAAAGACAAAAAAATTATTACACACACACACACACACACGCACGCACGCACGCACGCACACGCACACACACACACAGTGTGTGTGTGTGTCTTCATTTGTTCCATTACATTGGAGAGATGGCAGACGTCTCTACAACCAATATTTCTAACACTCGGCAACTCACAGCAAAACAAGCTATGCTGATAAATGCCACCACAGGTAAGAGTAAAAATATGTATTTACATTTTGGGGTTGAACTGTCCATTTAAAATGTCTCTCCAAACGTCTCTGGTCTGAGGCGCTGGGACTTTATAATGGATCCATGGTCTCAAGGGGCACCAAGACCCCTCCCATTGCGTCCCGTCTCCTTGGAAACACTTCCGGATTAACTTTTCCTGTGACTAACGTTAGTAAGTCGTTTGGAGAAGACAGCTTGCCGAAATAAGAGAAGAGTAAATGTTCGTTAATTGACGTTTTTATTTTAAATGTTTTACAATCTAAATTCGGCATTACTTTTGTATTAGTTGTCAAGCTTTGAAGCTTTCTAAGGTAAGTTAGCACCTGCCGAGAAACGCCAAGCCAAAATCAATTTAGAAATCTTGTTATTGAAAGTTATCTCGCTCAGTGGCAATGTTACACACATCAAAAAATACGACTCAATATCTCCGGTTGTTCCTTAGCTGCTAATCTACAAATCGGCAGACAGATAATATACACAATAACATTTTAAAGTTTTTTTTTTTATTATTTTAAATGACACTGGCATCTTTTCCCGCGTCAAACAGTTTAAGCCAACGTTGAAACTACTCGATGCTCGGACCAAATGCTAACAATAATCTGACGTTTTGGCTGCTATATGAAAGTGGCTTTATTGAAGAGGTTTGTCAGTATTCTGCCCATTGTGAGGGATATGCTGACGATTTGTATGATTAAATGTGCCTGTGTTTTTCATAAATAAAGTGAAATGGACGTCAAAGACGGGGAAAGTCCCTCTGATGTGGCGTCAGACAGGTGTGGACTAGTGGGTGTCCACCCCCACACTGATGAGGAAAATGATGGTGTGTCTCTCTACTTGTAATCACTAAGATACAGTACTTTCTGCTGTCTATTTCAAAATAACACATTTAACTGGGTATTCTAGCATAGTTTGAAGGCACTATTATTTCCTTGCTAAATATGCTGTATGTATTCTATATATTTCAGGGGATGGTCCAGGCCAGGAGATCTTAAAAGATGATGAACAAGCCCTTTCTCCTGATTTGAAGTGGTTAGATGAGTTGTATGAGTGAGTGTTTCTTTTTTGTGTGTATCATATCATATCTAGATAATTTCCTTTTTTATGTATCAATCCTTAATCGTGCTATCTTCATCTCGTTATTTAAAAAAATCAAGTCACTGGGACTCAGTGTTATTTTCATTGTATTTTAATAGAAAGAAATAAAGCTCAATTTTGTCTATTTTTTCCCAGAATCAGTTATGTGTCCTATGTCATAAAGCCTCAGTACAAACACACCCAGGCGTAATAATAGTGGTCTCATTTTAATGTATGTACATAATGCATAGTCAGATTTTGCGCTAAGCATGCAACCTTTCTTAAATGTTACTTTTCCATCTGCCTGCAGAGAGGACGATGGTGATGGCGACGGTGATGGTGACCTTGCGGTTGCGGCCGTCAATAGCGAGAAGAGGAGTTATGCCGAGACAGCACGGATGTTCAAGCTGAGACGAAACCTGGACCAGCTGGACTGCTTACACCGACAGAAGGAGCATGACGTGCTGAAAGCCAGGTCTGGACCTGGCTTTCAGCACACCTCTAGAGCAACAGTGGCATCATTGCCTCGTTAGAGATCCCTGTGCCTTTCTAGATTCTACTGAAACCTGGAAACATAATTGGAAAACCTTGCATTTTTTTTAGTAAAACTAACAACAAAACATTGTTGCATTGCTAAGAAAAAACATTTTTTTCAATATCTTTTCATTTTCTGGAAAGATCTTTTTCTCAGCTTAATTCCACTTTGCCCAGGTCCTTCCCCTTATGCCCTCTTCACACAGAACCAATCATTTCGGTACCAATTGATTCAGCTATTTGCAGGAAATCATTTTCAGCTGAAGAGAGAACATTTCCCATAATGTCCTCTCTTCCCACTTTTCTCCCCTCTTCTTATTTGTCCGCACTGCGAGCCATTAAGCACCCGATGAACTGTGATGCGGTCCCCGGCAAAAATGGCTATCATTTTCCTTTAGCACAAAACATCAAAGGTCAGAGTGGAGCTGTGCTGTGCTCTGATCAAACACGAGTTTAATGGAGCCTAAGCACACCTGGCTTTTAACCAATCTGCCGTTTCTTTACTATACCATGTGCCGTGATTTTCTTTTTATGACAGTCTTTTCCCCCAGTTACAGATTGTTCTGTTGCACACCATTAGACTGCAAGAAAGAACATTGGGCAATTCAAAGCTGTTGAGGTGTGTGTGTCCACCCTCAGATTTTCAGTATCTTCATTGGATTACCTTGTTAGCCGACAGAATTACCTTCATTTTATTGCAATGGTTTCAAAGAAATCTATTAGCCTGATGCTCTGAGGACATCGGAGCCTTGAAATCTGGGACGTCTCCCTATATGTCAACACTTAAACTTGTCTGTTATTCCGCATTTCTTTTCCAGAGAAGAGCTTAAACTCTGTCGTCAGAACATTGACAGTTTGCTGGAACAGAGGGATGACTTGGAGAAAGAGATCGAGCGACAGAAAGCAGCAGACAACAGGTGAGTTCAGAATGAACAAGCGTGTCTGTGCTATATGAAATGTTGATGTTTTTTGCCAAACTCTTGTGTTTTCCACTCTTTGTTTTTCTCTGCAGCGTGGCAGTGTTTCGTTTGCGAGCCCAGCATAAGCATCTGTGTGAAAAGCTGCAGAGCGAGGAGGAGCTTGAGGGCCACATCAACACTGAGCTGAAGCAGCAAGAGTGAGTCTGAGAGAAAAAAGGGTTTAACAGAGTGGTGTCGTTCTGACAGGCATTAGTGCTGCATTAAATGGCAGCCCCCACAATTGTTTCAATGGGACCAATGCATTTAATTGTAACTTCCGTATAGTGTCTACGGCTGGGTTGCGCCAACAAGTATTAATTTAATCTAAGATTAGCTGTTATCAGAGTTTAGTTGCAGAGAATTGTTGCACCATTAAAAATTAATCTTGGTTTAGTAGAGTCAAGTTTATGTATTTAAAAATAATTTAAACTGAGTTTAATAGGTTGGAACAAGCGTCATGTCGAAATTAAAACAATACTTAAATAAATAAATGCATAAATAATCAGCATGCAGTCTGCAACTTGTAAGCATGGTGGCTTAGCAGAGACGCTCAAATTTTTCCTCCTTTAAGAAAATCTTGTTGGCTGAATTAATGGGGCAACAACCGAATTAAAAAGTAATCCTCATCATAAAAGTCAAGCGGCTTAAGTCTGTCTCTCAACTTTCTTTGAGGAAGAAAGTATTTTGCTCAATCTATCTCAGAAAGGCAGCAACTTCAAAAGTTAAGCCTCCACAACTGTAGGTTTAAAGTTAACCCTGAATCACAGTTTAAATTGGAGTTTAAAGTTTTAGTGCAACAGAATAAAATTAAACTGAGATTTAAAGAGAGGCTTAAATATAAACTTTCTTCATTTTAAGATAGTTTTAAAGTTTTAGCTACAGATTTTAATCTTAGTTAAAGTTAATTCTTATTGGTGTAATCCAGCCTAAGTGACTAATGGGAGTAAGAGTTTTTTTTAAAAAATGGTCCATTACTGAGCTTGAGCAGGGCAGCTAGCAGTATATATAATCCTAGCAGGCAAATAAACACCATCAGTTTATGTTCAGTGCTTGTTTTTGCCACTGACAGGCTCAGATTATTATTCAAAGTGTCTCACATCTTATGGAAAGGATCCTTACAGAGATAGATTTTTTTGTCAAAAGGTGAGATCCTTTTTGTTTAACCAGAAATAGACCTGAAATATCCATCAACAAACACACCAAACTCTATTCAAATAAACAGTCATTTAAGGGTGTATAGAGCCAGTATATTTTCACATCTTATTGGGTGAATTAAGGGGTTATTTTAAACAAACTGGAGTTGGTGATTGTTAACAGTGAAAAGACAAATTAAGACAGCTTTTTGGAGTTTCATTATGCTTCTGTTGACTTTGAAGTCTGTTTCACAATGATAAAATGACTCTTTATTTATATGGAGTCTGGTGGGTTTGTCAACAGCAATTTCAGGGCTGTGTCTGGTTTACAAAAAGGATCTAACTCTAACATAAAGGGCTGTCTATAAAGGTTTCCATAATGTTGTCTGGCATTGAGATGAACTGTGTAAGCCTGTTAGTGACAAAAGCAAGCACTTTTAGTAGACATACATTGACTATGCTCAGCTGCCTGTAGCAATTACATTGCAGCCTGTTTTGCGTCTGCTGGCTGCAGCAGTCTTGCTCAAAACAGGACATATTTCTAGGGTCACTCAGACACAAAAAGTTATAAAAATAGGGTTGAGGTTAAAAAGTTACCCTTTAACGCTGGTACACAAAAATGATGATGATGATCACGCAGAAAAAAATTGAACCCGCCCAAAGCTTTGCTGCAACACTATGTGATGTCATCCGGAAACACAGCACTGTATTTGCAAATCAGAAGTGCACATTCATCCATGGTAACTGTGCACAGTTATAAATTCCTGTTTAATGTCTAATAGGCTTACACTGCCTACAGACCTCAAAGCAGCGATTCAGCATCTGATAAACTTTCAATCCCATACATCTGCTCCTCAAACCAGACTTCCTGGATTGTATTTTAGCATCTCAGTGGTACCTGAAAAAACACGCCCACACCTTGTGTACGTTCTGACACAGTGCTTTTTCTAGTCAGAAAGCCTGGTTACTTGACATTCTCTGCAGCTGCATCACAGTAATAAACGCTGTTAACAGTCGTCTTTGCTGGAAGGCTTTTACTGCTAAGCAAGCAACAATGGCATGCTAATATCCCAAGAGTTTGATATGCAAGAAAAACTTTGTTATATCATAAAGATCATTCTGGTGTGGTTTAGGGCAGCTTTGCTTTTTTTGTAATACCTGCCTCATTCCGTTTCAAGGAACTGCTAGTTTGTTGAAAGGAAATTTATATCCTCACATGCTCTGAATGCTGTTTCAAGGCTTTTCCAGTTCCCACCCATTAACCCTCTGAAATCTGAAAAATTGGCCTGATTCCTTTCAAAAACATGGGAAGAAAGCTATTAAGAAAGAAAGACAAAATTACCCCCAAAATGAGCAAGAAATTAGGAAAAATAAAAAACAGAAATCATAATAATAATACATGAAATTTCATTTTCAAAAAATAAAAATGCATAAAAATGACAATTTAACATGGCCTGGAAAAAGTGCTTAAAACCTCATTTTAAATATGTTATTCTGATAGTTATACATATAGTTTTCCCCTAGTTTTTTTTCCCTAGACATCTTTCCCTAACTTATTAAAATTTATTTTCTAATTCTACTAATTTCTTGCAGTTTGTGAAACATTTATTACCAAGTTGCTCACTGGCCTTTTCCTCTGTCTTTGAAAGAAATTGCACCAGTTTCCTCAGGGTTCAAATGTTTTAATACTTTTAAAAAGGGATCTGAAAGCAACACAAGTAAAGTAATCTAGCTCCAGGTTTCAAAAGCTTAAATGTTTGCTGCTGCTTTTAATTATGAATTCTTTAAAACTAAAGAGCAACATTAAATCAGCATTGTGCTTCAAAACCCCATATAGGTCTAGCTTCTTAACTGTGCTACAGCAAGTGACTGTAATGCTAGATAATACACACCTTCAGTCAGCATTTTTAACATTGACTTCTGTCTACATCCATCTCATTCCACATCTTTGCTCCTCAGACTGGAGCTGAGTGAGGTGGAGGTGGACCTTGGCAGGTTCTCCACACTTCGACAGGAGGTGCAGGAAGAGGAGCGGGTCTTCCGGGTTCTGAAGGCCCAGAAGGCAGCGACACGGCTGCAGCGGGAGAGGAAAGCCAGCCAGAACCTGCAGCTCAAGATACAGCATCTCAGGGAGTAGGGAAAACAGCCATCTTTTGCATTCACACTGACACAGTGCATACAAAATGATTGATCTCAGAATATAAAAAAGTGAGTCGAAGATGTGCCTCTTTTTGATCTGTTTTAAGCAAAATACCAACTGCATGCGCATGGTAAAAGAGTATAAATAATTCATCTGTGCAGTGAACGGAGATCAAATGCAACATTCTCACTTGTGTATTCAAAATACCTATGAAGCTATTATTTGTCTTGTGAAATTGTTCTGCTGCATTTTTGATTGATTCTACTTATAAGAAGCCTGTATATAGTCAAATGAACCTTGAATGATAAGACCGCTATGTGTATATGTGTTGTTGTTCCTATAGTAAACAGGCAGCCATGCGGATGAAAGAGGAGGCTGAGTGTCAGAAGAAAATTGAAGACGGCCAGGCGAGCCGCAAGAAAGCTGCCAAGTACTTGAAAGAGACCATTAAAAGGTAATCAGCTTTTTAAGCCAATAAACGGGGCTTAGACTGGAACAAAAATACGGTGTATCTCAGAGGACTCATTGGAGAGTTGACACATCCTATTGATCATTAGCTTAGACTAGCAAAATATATTATAAGAAGGCCAGACAGGACATTTGAAAGAGAAAAGTTCTAGCTGAAAATGAACAGCATATCAGATCTAAGAGGAAAAAGTGATTCCAATTAGTTTGGAAATTTCCCCTAAAAATGCTTACTATTGAAAATAATGCCTTGCACATGAAATGTAGGTTTTGTTCTGGTGTATGTTGAAAGTGAGCTTATGTGACTTAGACTAAGGTCATTGTGTCCTTGCTGCCAATCGAAATAAGAGTTTTGGAAATCTGTCTCAGTCACCATAGGTTCACCTCAAAGCCTTAAAGGAACGCTATGTGATATTCAAAGCGGATCTGACTCATAGGGGTGGCTGAGCTGACAAGTAGCTGCTAGCTGTGCTAACAGCACGAATTGACAAGGGCAACAGTGCTAACAGAGTTAACAGTGTTAACCCTGGGGGGAAGCGGAGGGTGGGACTTAACAACAGTGCCGTTCCGTTTTTAACAGTGCCTGCCATATGAGTGCAGTGCAGAGGAAGGGAGATGAGGTAACCAGTGGGAATCACACACAGGGACTCTCATACACTAATATGCACGCACAGCAAGATGGGTTACTACAGCAAAGAACTGAGAGGCTCAGATTACAACACACATGCTATATCTTTACACAGCAAATACTTCTTTGTGGCTGTAGGATTCTCTAAATTTTGGCCAATGTGGTTCAAAAACTATTAAAAACACATCATTGAGCCACACTTGCAATGAGTCACATGTTTCTTCATTAGCATGAAGATCTGTAGTTTAGAATGAGTCATGTACACAAAATTTGTACTAAGCGGCTTAAAATAGTGCGCGACAAATCCACAGTTTACTCCTTTTTGAATAAATTGCTTACAAATGTAACAAATAAATCAGTTTTCTAGGATTTATAGATCTTTAGTTGGAAACTAGGGGGCTTGAGGCTGAGTGCCATAGACAGGATAGGGAGGTTAGAAAGTCAAATAATCAAGCACAATATGGTAACTAAAAGCCCCCTTGCAGCATCTGCTTTTTTTAGTAACCACACTGCTTTGAGTGGATTAATTCACGGATACCATAAAAACAGGCCATCAAGCAAAATATAATTGTCATCTATTTATATTACGGGGCTTTACCTTTGATTAACATTATCTCTCTGCTGCTGTAAGCCGCACCAGAGCTCTTTCCTTTAAACAGAGGAAAGCCCTATTAGTCTAAACTGCCACGACTGTGAAATTATTTCTTGTAATTATTCTCCTCTATTTTGTTCAGTCCCCCCTCAGTCTAATTTTGTCATCTGCCTGCCATTATTCATAGATCTTGTTTTCCCAAAAAAGGTCATCAGTTTCAGTGAAAATCTGTGTTGTTATAGTAATAATAGTGTATGTTAGTAGATGTCTTTATATAAATGCCTGTATGCAAGGTTCCCATAGTCATGGAAAACCTGCTGAAGTCATGGAATGTAACAAATCACAATTTTCAGGCCTGGAAAAGTCACGGAATTAGTAAAAATCACTGAACATTTTGGAAAAGTTGTTGAAATAATACAATTGTTACAGTGATATTCTATAGATAATCTTCCATGTATTGTAACAAAACAGAATATTTATTTTCTCTAGCTGTTGACGTAACGTTGCTCTAATTTGTGTCAATCTGTGACATTTTTCTTACCATCATGTATGTTTATCTTTCTTTTCATATATGCCAGATACCTAACAGTATGTTTGAACACAGTTTGAATCTGATATGTTTTAAAAATGCTCGAAAAGTTGGTCAAGAAAAAAAAAAGAAGTTAGGAATGGTCCTTAAAAAGTCATGGGAAAAATGGATAAATTCTTTCCATGAAAAAGTGTGGAAACCCTGTATATGTATCTGGAACCTTAAATGAAAAATGTTTTATATTAGTATTTAGCACCTTAAAAATGTAAGTGAATGGTGTATTCTTGTAATACATAGAGGATTATGATTACAGAGAATAAAGCATTTATCTGTGTCATGATATTTAACCTCAGTGTTGCTCAACTCTAGGAGGATTTTAATCCCAAGCAGTTTTGTTGTTTCTCTGTGTGCTGTATTTGAGCCTTCACAAGCACTGTGATTGTCCCCATTTCATTCAGGATGCATCAGCAAGAGGCTGAGAAGGAGCAGCAGAACAGGGACTTACTGGAGAAGAGGATACAGGCTGTCAAGTCACTGAAATCTAACATAGAAGCCACCCAAGTGAGCAACAGCACCCTCTCATACTGATTCTGTAGCATTATGTCTGTGCTATAGCAGTAATGAGAAGCACAAGCTGTAGCTTTATGTATAATTAACATTTTATATAGCTACTATATTTATAGTGCCATACAAGATGATTTCAGTGTGCATATGTGAACTACCCCTTAGTATAAACCATGTTCAGGGATGCATTATATACTCAAAAAGCATTAAAAACTTTGCTTAGTTTGTTTTGTGCTGAAATGGCAGCATTAACAATTAACTCTTATAACAGCCCTTTAAATCTTAGCTGGAACAAATCAGAAATTATATCAGCATTAAGTAGTCATGTATACAAGTATTAAGTTGTTAGTATATACAGAGTCTTGCTGACAGCATGGTGTTTATTAGGATGCAGTAGTTGTGAAAAAATAGACATTTGACCTGAGAATTTACTGAAATAAGCTATTTGCTAGTGTTGGAGTGAATTTCCTTGCTATGCCGGGAACTATACATAATTCAGGATAATGCTCAAGAAACAGGGAGCTGGAAAAGCTTTGACCCCAAATGATAATGACCACCTTCCAGAAAAGTTGCTCCTAGATTCTAATTGTAGAGCTACCGTTAGTAGCCAAAAGGCAGCTAGCATAAAGGAAACTACCAGGCCTTCCACCACCAGTGAGAAAGAGGATGATACTGCCGATGTAGCCTCTGTCACTTAGTTTACATGCAGGCGTTGATATGAATGAAGCAAATATGAGACAGGCCCATTTACTGGACCTTTGCAGGGGCAGAGATATTTCTGTGGGACGGCCTAAGCATAAACTGTACGTGTGTTTGGATTTATTGATTGCCTTCAAGCTGTCATATTTTATGGAGCCTGGGATGTGCCATGAGGGAAAACGCAGACAAATTAGTAATTTGTGCTCTTAAATTATTTAATCTGTGTGCACAAATTAGCATGATGCTCAACAAAATTGCAACTTGGTAATTCCTAAAATTGTCATATTTTTAAGGATGTCCTTTTCATGTTTGTTTTTTTCCCCATTTTTTCTTTCTTACTTTCTTTTTTTTTGGTTTTACTTATTTTTCAGGTAGTTTTCTTGTACTTTTTACTGATTTCTTGTGAAGTTTTCATTCTTTCATCGCTCATTTCTTTCTTCCTATGTTTTTGAAAGCAATCTACCCACTTTGCTTAAATATTAAAGGGTTAACTGACCAGGGTTACCAAGTATATTTGAAGGCATGATTTTCAAACTTGTGCACAAAGAATATTTTTTTCTCCCCATAACTCTGACTGGCTGGCGTAGTTTTAGAAGTATGACTACCAGTGTGTTTAACTGAAAATATGGCAGTGTCACATGCATAAGAAAGTTGGGCGTAGTATTAGTTGTGAAATAATTTCTGTGATCTTGCACTGTAAATGACTGTATTGTACAGAAATGCAAATTTGCATTTAAAAAAGGCTGTAACATTTGGCCAGCTACATTAGGAAGCCAATGGAAATTATGCATTTTTTTGCCATTAAAACTTGGATTTATTAATTCCATCCACTCTGACCACATTCTCCTCCTAGCTAAGTGAGATGTGAAGCTGAAACCACATTTACATTACTACACTCCCTCATCGATCCCCGAATGCAGGGAATTCTGCTCCAGACTTTGTACGCTATAGTCGACAGTACTTATAAGCTCATCATCTTAATCTTGCAATGCTATCATCATCATGCTTAGTGCTGTAGTTTCCAGTTCAACAGGTACATTTCATATTTCAGGATAAAATAACAGAGATATTCTCCTAGTTGTAATGATCAGCTCTTCATTAGTCTGAAATGTGATGTGGCAAAATATAGCTTAATTAATCTGACATTATTTCTCTAGGAGAGCTTAAGGGTCCATCAAAGCAGAGCCAAAGCAAACGCCCAGAAGGAAGAGCAGCAACAGAGACGCCTAAGAGAATCCCTGCAGGCCCAAGGAATCAACAGTATCAAGCATATGTACCAACAGAAACAACTAGAGGAGATAAAACGAAAACAAGAGTACGTCCTCTCCTCTCCTCTCCTCTCCCACATGCATGTCCTCCACTCCCACTCCATGCAGCAGTGTGTGGGTGTTTTCTCTCGCTGTGTGCTGAGGAATACATGACCGCATTTCAGTATAATACAGTGCTGTTGATTTGCCTTTCACAGGGAATTGGAGGAGAGGCAGAAGTCAAAGAGAGGGGAGATTGTGGCAAAAATCCTTCAGGAGGAACAGCTGGTAAAGAGCAGAAAGAAGCAGCAGGCGATGCTGCCTAAACCCTCAACCACTGACAAGTTCCCATCTCTGGGGAGGGCAAGAGAGAAGCTCCTGTACCACCTGGATCCCAGCCCCCCATCAGCCACCGAGGAGAGAGCCACAATCGTGAGCGGTTCATCACATCAGTTGTGAAATGACTGTGAAGAAATCAAGAGCATTTTGAATAATTATGACCCAATATCTGTGTGCATTTGTCCAGCAGTTAAGACAATTCAGTGACGTCAGTAGCTCATCGTCATCTTCCTCTGATGTTGAAGAAACGGAGGAAACTGTGCAGCAGGAAGTGGACCAACAGAGCCTCGCTGACAGCCTGGCTGAGCCTGAGTTCTCTGGGCTGTGGGACCAAAACTACAAGGTGCACTACAACAACAGCCACTGCTACCCAAAAGCAAATCCCTGCAAGCTGCTAAATTTAAACACTCATAAATCATGTCTCACTCACAGAGGCCACGCTATTTGGCCATGGATGTGCTTTTTGTTTGTTTTTCAACAGGAGAATTCCTCACCAGCAAGCTGAAGCACACTGTATGAAAAATTCCACTGAAAGGCAATATTTAACTGATTTAAAATAATTGCGAACTGCTAAGAAATCAACTAGATCCCATCAGCTTATGGTGTTCAAAAAGCGTCAAAAAATACACAGAAATGTCTCTTTCGAGAAATCGTGACCCGGTTTCTCAGGATAATCCACAGAGCTTTTGTGAGGAGTTTCATGTAAGAGCTGTTTTCTTTCTACCGAGCTACACCCGCCAAACGTGTCACTCCACAGAAGAAACGATGCACCACACCTAGCACCACTGAGCTAACTAATGTTACCGCTCATCTGAGGAGGATGCGGTTTATGTTTACATCTCACGCTGTCACATGATCCTCTCGTCCATGAGTCGATGCACACTTCCCGATGCAGTTGACAGGTGTAGTTTGGAGTTCCCACATGAAACTGCTTACAACAAGATCTGTGGATTATCTTGTGTAACTGAGTCATGATTTCTAGAAGGAGACATTGCTTAATGTTAAAAATACCTTTATGGCTCTTTGTATGTCACAAGCTGAATGCAATCAAGTTCCATTATATAAGAGAGAAGGTAGACATCTCTACAGCCAATATATCCAACACTGGGTAACTTAGATCAAAAAAATCTAGACTGACAAATAAGACTACAGGTAAGAGAAAATATGTATTTCAGATATTAGGGTGAACTGTCCCTTTGTTCCAGCTACTCAGATTTATCTTTTGCTATCTTTTATTCATTTATATATTAGCGAAACTAATATCTGTGGGTCTGGACTTTCAGACTAAACAAGACATTTGAAGATGTCACCTTGGTATCTTTGTAATTATATTTTTCACTATTTTCTATCATTGACTTAACAAATAATTACTAAAACAAAGCAAACAAAAATCATTATTGAAGTTATTTTATTGATTCATTAATTACTGTTCCAGATTATATTATCCTACAATTCTTGAAGAAGGCACAACATTATGTGTAGTTCATTATTTTGGGGGCATCTGTGCGTGTTTTCAGCAGCTGGACCTTCATAGTTGCATTGAGTGTACCACAAGTTTCTATGTTGATACACACTGCAGGTGGTTTTCCATAACACTGAAAACAGCACCTGTGGCCTGCAGATCATTATCTACCCAGCTTCATGTGGCTGCTTTTACTTTTGCAATTCCTCCAAGGCAAAATGATCGTGCATTAATAGGATAATGATGTCTCTACTGCTACTTTAACTTTACTTTAACTGCTGATAATAACAGTGATGAAGATAACAATACAGAAACAATGACAATCACAATAAATTCCCCTTCATTTATGAAGATGTATTAAATTTAGGTTAGGTTCACAGAGGTATTGGTCAGCTTGTTTTACTTGTTACATTAGAAGAATCACACTGATATCTGTGTCCTTATACTAACACTTCAACATACAGTACACTGAGTGCCTTTAGGCAACTAGCACTGACTTTACAACCCAGTCTGAGAAAATGGCTATGCAGGTATTATTTTCTTCCGTTTTTCCCAACATATATAGGCCTAGTTGACCTATAGCCCGATTTCTGTAAACTGTGGTGTAGTTAAGAACTTCTTACAGACAACGGATGCAGGGTGCTGGTTGCTAGCAGCAACAGAAGCTGCTGAACTGGCCAGCCGGCGCGGCGGCAGGGTGGTCTGGAATCAGACCCCTGGTGCCGGGGGTTTAGATGAATTCAAGTTACTATAGCTGGTAACTGCAAATCTGTCTGTGTCCACCACCCCAAATAGAAATTACTTTTGCAGGAAACACTGAAATAACATGGGATATAGTATTACTTTGCAACCTTAATGTAAAATAACTTACTTGCTAGAGCAGACCTTACTTTTTTTCCCTTGAAATTACATTTGTTCACCTGTGTAACATTATTTATAGAAGCTGTGGGTTGTGCAACGTTACTCTTTTGGTCAGCTGGCTCAACTGTTGTTCCTGTCGTTGCCTTGGGAATGCATTTCCATGAGTTTTTGGGGTGGAGCTTATGAAAAGAGCACATGTGTTTGTTTTGGTTTTGAGTGTGATTATTCACAGTCTTTGTACCAGAATCATAGACTCCACCTTTAAAAAGTTCTATTCCAACACCTCACACTTCTTGAATTTTAAGATTAATTGCCTTGCTCAAGGGCTGCTTTGTGGTAGTTGTTGACGGAGGCAGGGGTTTCTGTAGCTCTCTGCCATTGAGGTGAATTGGCTAAGTGTCTCATCCAGCCTCACTGTACACACTTGAAATGTGGGGCGACAGGCGTCACTTCTCATTATACTGGTGCCTTTGAGGCCACGGAGCGAGCTCGGTGCTGCAGCTCCCAGCTCTGAGCCAAGCGACAAGTCGAGTGGAAGCGATCTCTCCTCCTAACATACAGATCAGGCTCATCCCCTCATCTAAGGCTACTTCTCAACGCAGCAATGACTAGTACAAAAGATGAGCACAGCAATGTAACAAAGCTAATAAGATGAGTCATGAGAGGGAGAATGATGCTAAAATGCCTTTTCACTTCGAGTGCTTTACAATACAGAATGAAAGGAGCAGTGACAAAATGACCAAAGCCGAAAAAATAAAACAGGGCTCTTCTAAATACTGTCATATGTAGATATGTTTAACTCTTTTAACTGTCTTGATACACTGTTTACCTCTTTCTTTAAGTAGCTTTGAGGAGGACTAATGCTCCTCTTCATTTTGTATCTAATAACATGATGAAGGCTGCTCATGGTAAACATGGCCACATGTTAATGTCAGGAAAACATGTGATATTGGTCTCTGTTCTTGTTAATTTTTTTTCCAAATTTGGGATCATATTTTCCTGTTAAGACATGTTTGTTTGTGTTTATAGGCTTTTATTTTCTTACAATACAAAAAGTTCTGCTATGCTCTGTTAAAGTCATGATGGTTGAGAGGCGCTTAGATATGGAAGACCCTGACACCGGAGTGTAAATACAGGTTTTCCAGCATAGACAGCATCAGGAAAATACAGCATCCCATATAATGTTTATCATCTTGTTCCAACTTGGTGTCGACCCTCAGTGCTTTTTTTGGCGCAGTCTAAAATATGTTACTAGCACCCAGTATAGAAAATGTTAAGTACCAGCAGCCGGTAGTGAATGCTAATAAGATGCAATTTTCTGATTTAAATCACAACATTGCCAATTTTAAAAATGTATAATATTTAGGCAGAGCTCTTGTGCGACCTGCTTTTCATTTGGACAACATTCAACATTTAAGAATTTACATTTTAAAAGTGAAATGTTAAATTTACTTTAGCTAAAGATGAAGCTGCATGTTCATGCACAGATGAATCTGTACAATTGTCTCTCATTTTGTATTGCAGCAGACTAAGTCTATAGGCATTGTTTTAATCTCATAATAGGATTTTATAATCCTATATTAAATTATATTTCATCTTTATTGCACTTAATGACATGTGATTCATAAATATTGTACACTGCCATTCAGTCTGAAGGAGAATTTTATGTACAGTCTAACACATTCACAGGAGAAAATTGAAGAAAAAACACCCCCCCCCCCCACAAAAAAAAAAATAGAAAAATTTTATTATGTTTGTCACCTGGCACACTCCCCAAATACATTTCCCGCTTCTGCCTGTCTTTCACCTGTGTTCTATATAAAGAGGCATTATTATAGCAGTGAATTTTGATTTTGTTGTCTGACTGTGTGATAATAAGGATTTTATTATAGTGATTATTTATGATGACTTCACCAGCTGTTGCTTCCCTGTGTTGTTATAGAAGCTCCTGAGTGAGAAAACCATATTGGTGTCAACAGAAGTAAAGCACGAAGAACCTAAAGACAGTGGAGAGCTCAACATTCCTCCTAAAAAGGCTCATGGCAAAGAGCTGGAAGGGCCTCCATTCATCAGTAAACCAAAGATCATCCTCTTCAAGGTATCACACTACTCCTTCTGTAGAATACATGTCCTGAAAAGACTGAATATGTCTTTAAGCAGAACGCATCTTAATCACCTTGCGTGTGATGTGTACTTTTTGCAATTTAAAACGGAGTAAGTCAACAGTTAATTTTTGATATTTTGTTGATGGATTTACATGATGAAGAGGTTGACATTACGGTGAATGTTCTGTTTTAGGATTTTGAAGTAGGGAAAATGTATAAGAAGAAAATCCGCCTGACTAACATCAGCAACATCACCAACCACTGCAAGCTTCTTGAAGTCTCAGCCCATCTGAAGGAATTCATCTCTATTAAGTAAGATTTTTACATTTTCAGAGTGTGTAAACACATAATGGTAGTGGTCGGTGGGTGTCATGCACTTGGGATGAAAAGTGAGCCAAAAAAGACAAACATTTCATATCAGCATATCTTAGTGGCATTGAAATACTGTGTAATACTGAGTATTAAAGTTCTTTCTTGACCTTAGAAACAAATAATTAAGATGAACACAAAATTAGTCACAACTGAACAAACTCCATCTGTTGGTGAAGAGAGTAAGATGTGATTGAAACCTCTCAGTAGGTGTGTATAATAGCAAAATGCTTAATTCTGCAGAGTAATACATATACTTTAATACAGATTTTTGACAGAGATTTTTCACACTACGTCATAAATCTCCAGCTAATATACAACTTTTTTAATTGGCCAAAATGTAAAAGGACTATTCCACCAGTTTAGCATTGTGTTTCCATGACACTGCTGGACTCACAACATCAGGAATTTCATCCTTGCTTTTTTCTTCCTTTGTTTATATTATTCACAATACAACCTGATCACTTACACTTCAGTCAGAGATTTTGGTGTAGCCTCAAGCAGAGATGAGGATTGGTCTGATAAATAATTTCGAACTCCACACTACCAGATTTTTAGCTTGAATCAACAGCTCTATAGGCAGCTTTGTCAGCTGGTTGGACATTCTACAAAAATGTCCCTACCTTTTGGCGGCCGCAGTTTTTGCCCAATAAGGCTGAAGGTCAAATTTGTGTGTGTAAACACTTAGTCTTGTTGTGTTGTGACTGAAGCTCAAATTTTATTTGAACACTTAAAGAGGCATGCATATGCAGAGGTAGCTTGGATATGCTGTTGCAGCTGTTTATTTTTCACCTGTGTTTCAAACTTTATTTTTACATGCAAAAAGGTGGAGTTCCCCTTTAACAGGCTATAAGAATAAAGGGGCTTCCAATTCTTTTCTTGCTACCGAAGAAAGTTCATCAGGACATGATGAAAATTGTATTATGTCGTCTTCTTCGGAATCCAAATCTGTTAAAATTTGGATGGAGTTACACTGTTTCCCTTTGTGTTCAGTCTTTGTGCCAAACTAGGCAACACATGATTTGGACCTAACTCTCCTCTGGAGGCACATGAATTAAATTCATGTTTATTTTTTTGACTTTGGGTCAAAAACACAAAAAAGGTCTATTGCTCAAAATGTCGAACTGTCCTTTTAAAGTTAACATCCTTACAGAGTACCCTATCATTCCAAATGCCACATTGTGGTAGATTCTAAATCTTCCACATTTACAGACCAGACTTAGAAAGAAGCCACGACTCCAGTTTGGCTCGATGTATCACTGTGGGACAAATCAATCTCTGTGGAGGCACACATAGCAAAGCATCAAGCAGCCCACCAGAACCTCAAGTGAATCCCATCTGAGGAAATATGTTGAAATATTCATCTTACAGAGATAAAACAAACACCCAAATGAAGATACACAATTAAGAATAGTTGCTGCTTAGTGGCATTGCTTAGATAATTACAATTTTTTAATATCAATGTATTTTTTTAAGTTAGATCCAAAGACAGAATTCTGATATTCGAGCTAGAGGTGTTTACAACAACACATGTAAACACTCACTATGAACTCACTTCATGTTGGGCAGTGTCAGTTATCACAAAGAAACATCTGCTAATGTATCACCACTTAGGATTTCAACACAACCACTTCTTGTCATTTTAAAAGACGACGGAGTGGACGTGAAAGCAAAGCCTGTCCTCCCACATACGGACACCAGCTTGGATCACCACGATCGCAGCTCCTCTTATGAGACTCAGCTCAGTGAGTCAGTCTACGTTTCTGCTATCTCCTCTCTCTCAGCACTGCCAGCAGCCCACAGGCTGAGCAGAGATGCATTGTTCTCCAGGTCACTCGCTGTGTATCACTTTCCCATCAGCTCCCTCATGACTTGATGTGGTTTCTTCGCCTCTCTTCTTTCTGCCTGACTGAGTGAAGAGTCTCCCAGGCTACAGCCGGGTCAGCCGGAAACTACTGGTGCGTCTCTTGAGGCTTCGTGCTGAACCACTTGTCTGAATGTATCACCTTCTAGTCGTCTGATCCTAACTCACATGTAGCAAATGTGCACTTTCTGAAAAAATGGGTGAATGCACACATACCTTATAGTGTACATTATACCCACTCAACTCCTTGTCTCTCTTTCATGTTGCTAAAACATATCAGTACAGGCAACCTTTTTTCAAATATTTCATGATATTATATAGATATTTAAGGGTATGCATATTTTGGTCTGCAGCGGAATTCAAAGGCATATTAATCAAATTATGGTAATAAACATATTGACAACAGGCGCTGCCCATGGTTAGTTTGCTACATGAATAAGTGATTCATTACTAGATACAAAAAATAATAATCAGTCCTTTGTTATGACAGTTTGGTTTTCTGCTGTACCTGTTTATCATTCTACAAATTCTTCACGAACATAAATTAAAGGATGAGGCATTAACAGAGTATCTTAGAAAAGATAATACCAAAAAAAATCTATTCATAAGCCTAAAAATACACCGTAGCTCAGTAGAGTTCAATCAGGGGTTTGCCGATACAGCCTCACGTGGTCTGGTATGACCAGTTTCTAGCCCTGAACAACCATCATGCTGTTGGATGGCCATGTCCCAAAACCCTGACATTTTAGTCACTCGCCTGCTCAGATAATTCGTTACAGGCAGAATCTGAACTCACCAGCTGGTAGGCAGTCTTCACAGTGATTTATAATGTGGGGGGAAAAAATGACGCCAGGCAAGTGAAAAGTAATAAAAACAGAAATTACAAAGACAAAGAAAGTCAAAGATATGATGCAGGATTTCTTCCTCACCTCCGACTGGAGTGCTGCTCAGCAGCAGTACAGAAGATTACAGTTTTGTTTTGAGTTATATTGTTGTAATACAGCTTCAGTACAGTAATCACTGATTTTACATGCTTTGTCTTGACTTTTAATGGAAAAGTTAGTATCATAAACTGGTGTTATTTTTGCTATTTTACACTTGTTTTTTTTCTGTGTTTCCACCTAAGTGTTAGTCTATACGATTATTTTGGAATGAATGCTGACCATACGGTAATGCTTAAGGCACTGAGTGACTTAAATAATTGGGTTAGGAAGATCCACAGCCGTGGCATGTAGTAGTATTGGGTCAGGGTTAATGGTGACTAAAAATTTAAGATGCTTTTTGCTGAGTAAGTCACATTATCAGGTCAGTTTGTGGACTTCATGGCTGTTCTTCAAGATATGTTTGGTTTTTCCTGCTTGTTCCATTACGCGTTCTCTCAGACAGGTCACCATCGGATGATGTAATTTATGCAAGCAGTAAAAACTAGGAATGTCAACAGTTAACTGCAAAAAATATTACTAACCCATTTTGCAGATGTGTCTGTAGGTTGACTTTACCACATTTGCTGCATTGCGCACCAGGTCTGCAGTCTGTACTCTCCAGTCCCCCTCCAACTTACCCTGATGAGAAAGCAGGTCAATAATGAGTCCTAAAACCCGAAAATAGTGGTTGTTATCTTCCAGTAATCAGAAAGACAATGTCAAAGTCAATTTCTCCTGATTTTCACCAATACATTTGGTCCATCGTACAGTCTTGGTTTACTGTTCAAGTGTGTTGTGTTTATGTACACCCCACTGATTATACACACAACATTGGAAGTAGTCGTGACCAACGGATGACTCATCCAGCTAAAAAAAAAAAAAAACACAAGACACTCTTCAAGATTTGTCAATATAGCACACACACAATACTGGTTCTGACCCAGTGTGATATTTTTATATCACTGTTGGGTTACTGGATGAACACAACCCCTTGTATTGGGTTGTTTTTACCCAAGGGTACTGGGTAAAATGAACCCATTATTGCATTATTGCTCCATTGATCCACGCTTGTTCAATTTCTAAAAATCACTGGGTGAGAAATTAAGCAGTAAATTCAATCATTCAAACAATACCTAAGAATAAATTAAAAAAGATATGACCCTCCTGTAAACTATAACTGTAATTACCACCGTAACTGCAACAGACATAATAGTGTAGGAAAATATACAGAACCTTAATTTAAAAACTGGAATTATGCTTACACATGCTGATAACTTCACCTGTTTCTGTCTGCGTACCTATCACACACCCTCCATCTACTCTGTGTGTAAAACATGGCAGTTATTCACACATCAAAAACCTACAATATTAAGATTAGTCGTGACAACTGTAGAGCCTTCATGGCTCACCCAGTTAAAAACACTAGCACAGCAGGAGTAGAGAGAAACGTGAACCAGGAACACACCGGGCTTTTTCACACCAGCCCATGGTTCCCTGTACGCCCCCTGAATTTCTAAAAATGGCTTTCCATTCCCCTACACCCCCTCGCCCAGCGTACATGCATTGTGCGTTTGATCTATTTTTTCACTACTGGGACAAAAAAAACCCACAACAGCAGCCTTGCCAGATTTGGCTGAAAAGCCATTGTACAGAAGCTCTGTTTATGTAATTAGCGTCACTTCCTCGCATGTATTGCAAATGACTGGCTGAGAGGAAGACACCCCTCTGTGGTCTGCATGCTCCTGGGCTGAGCTGTGAGATGAAGCCTGAGACTGTAGTAGAAATGGTGGTACTCCACAAAATCCGAGGGTGCGATCACACCTACAGTTTGTTTCATTTGCTCCAAATTATGCAGGATCGGGATGAGATACATTGTTTAGTTTTGCCTTCAGTCTGTGAATAATCATTAATGACAAAACTGTTTAGGGAGCATACGAATTCAAAAGGAACCTTTTTTTTTGTCTGCTGCAGTTAAAGACTTCTACATAAAAGTACTCTAACTTTACTGTGCTGTGGCTTGTTTAGGAACAAAGATGACCCAAGAACACCTCTGACACACAGATTGGATAAATGATATGTCCTGGGCTCTTTTCTTCAAAAAAAGGAAGAAATTTATATTTTATATTATATTTTTTATTTCATGGTTTTATATATTTTGTGGTTTTCTAAATTGTATGGTGAAGCCTTAACTGCAGTCATACTGTAATTGGCAAACAGAGACACTACCTAACAGCCAAACCTAAAGCTAGACTGCTTCTCCAAAGATGCACATAAATGTTTTTGTTAACCTAGATGGAGAAGGGTGCTGTGGGTAATCGTAGGTTGCAGAAACACCTCCCAAATATCACACGTTGTGTTTTCAACTCAAGTCAGGAGGTAAGTTCCTAACATAAACAAAAGCATACTACACGCAATTATAAAAAAAAACAGCTGCAACAGCATATCCAAGTTTCCCCTGTGCATGTATGCCTTTTTATGTGCTTAAATATAATTCCAGCTTCAGTCACAACATAACAAGACTAAGAGTTTACAGCCACATTAGCAGCTCTGTGAGGCTATATTTAGGCTGGTAGTTAGTACTTTTGCATAAATCTTCACCATGCTAATATGCTCAAAATTACAAGGCCAAAGTGGCATGTTAGCATGCTATGAATTGCTAATTAGCACTAAACACTTAACACCGCTAAGGCTCATGGGAATGTCATATGTTATGTAGGTATTTTAGAGTGAAAACAATACCAACCCTGCTGCTTTAGCTAGTAATTATTGGACATATACAATTTTTGACCTGGTGATGGTGATATATGAAAAGTCAGAAAATCTCCAGGCTAATTACATATCAGGCTATGGAGAACATTCAAGTCTGACCGGCTGGCAGGTTGAAATTGCCATCCCAGAGCTATGCGACTAACAAAGAGTATAGACTTTGAATGAAACCTACATTAGCTCCAAGCTAATTTTAAATATATAGATATGGAGTCTTGTCTTGTCTTGTGTTGCATCTTGGGTTGCTGAATAAGCTACCAAGCAAACACTCCATTTCTAACACAAGTTGGCAGCTCTGATAGCTAATTAGCTCGTCATCTGTACCACAATGAACATCTTAACAACCGTGCACAGATCAGTCAGCTGTGATACTAAAAATGGCGTCGTTCTCAGTCTTCAGTGCCACCACTGTAACAAAATGCTGTCTGTTCTTAAGTTGAAAGCCGCAGTTACCAGTGTAAACAGTGTTTAAAACAATTTTGATTATTTATTGAGCCTTTATTTTACCAGGTTCTCATTGAAATCTCATATAGAAGGGATACCTGGCCAAGAATAGCATCAACACAGAGTTTCAACATAATAACAAACACAATTGCTGTCCCATCCACTCTGAGACTTGAAGAATAGAGGAGCATTCCTAAAGTGTGTATAAACACATTTTTACTTTGTTTCAGTCATAGTAGAAATATTAACAATACATTTCAAAATGACTGTTGATATGATTTTGACTAAATCTGGTATATCTTTTGTGATTTCAGTTGGACTTTTAAGAATCGTGAGCCTGAGATATTTGTA
This sequence comes from Plectropomus leopardus, assembly GCF_008729295.1. NCBI lineage: Eukaryota > Metazoa > Chordata > Actinopteri > Perciformes > Serranidae > Plectropomus > Plectropomus leopardus. The sequence continues at coordinate 9,472,473 of NC_056470.1, read as the reverse complement.
AGCACAGATCAAATCTCAAGAGCAAGCACTGACAGAACTCTAAGCATAATGACTGTTTTGATCCCACAGCAGGAGTTAAGTCTGTAGAAATGAGTGGCAGGAGAGTTTTCTCTGCTTGCCATATTCAGAACTGCATGATGTCAGACTTAGAGGCCTGTATGCATTTGCATGCAAACTCCCACTGAGATCAAGGCAAACCCCCACTTAATTTTACCTCGAGTGAAGTTTCATCCTTTTAGACGCATCTTCAAAGTAAAGTGTTCAATCAGTCTTTTGATTTGTCAAAAAGATTTTGTGACTGTGAAATAGATACAATCTTGACAGCTGTATATATTAAGGCTGTATCCCACTGAAACATTTTGTTTTATTTATCTGCCCTGGTAGTCCCTCTAAAAGTCAGATAAATGTAATATGAGCATCAGTCAAAACTGCAGTATCCTGTAATAGGCCCATGCTTTTCTCTGATTTAAAACAATGTGCACCTCGATGAGGCTGCAAGTAACAATCATTTTCATTCTCAAATAATCTGTCGATAATTTTCTGGATTAGTTTCCTTGATCAGTTTCCCGGAGCAGAAGATAGCATCCTCAAATGTCTTTTTTTTACTGTCATAAAGGAGTGAAAGAAAACCAGAAAACATTCATATTCAAAAAAGCTGGAATCAGAGAACTTTGACTTTTTTCTTTAAAAAAAAAATTTATTATAAAATTAGTTGTCAGTTACAACTAACCTAACTAAATTGCAACTAATCAATTTGTTGAAGCTTTACACCTCAGACTTGTGATTATATATCTTTTTGCAGGCGATAGCCATAGTCAGAGGCATTATGTTTTTGGCACTAACGTCCACTTGGACTCAAGAGTAAACTGATTAGAATTCGGTGGCCCAAAAGTCAAGGTCACCTTGACCTCACAAAACACCTTTTTGGCCATAGCTCATAAATTCATACTGTAATTATGCCAAAATATCACTCAAGTGTCTAAAAGGATATAATGAAGTGATCACAAATTTATATCCAAAAGGTCAAGGGTCAACCTCACTGAGACATAATGTAAACTTTAAGTGCAACTTGACTGGTTTGCTGAGGCATACACCCGCTAGGTGGTGATTCTAGTTTTGTTAGTCTGGTTTCTAGTTCATCACCTGCTTAAACAAGCCACCAGAAAGACAGAAAAAAAATCTCAAGTACTTTGGTAATTAACCTAAAAAGTTGCCCTTTAAACATTGGTCATTGTCAGTACTTCATGGCTTTCATATAATTCCTAAAACTACGGTGCAGAAATATTCATTATGTTGTAAGCACCATATATAAAGAGAGAAAGATCTCACTTCTGTGAAATATGACAGCCAAATTATTCAAAGAATATTCAGGAACATGCTTCACTGTAGATCGCTCTCACACAGGTTATGTGAGTGTGTGAGGGTGTTTTGGCTCTGTTGAACTGAATAATGAACTGAGAGTGCTTATTGATTTACTGTAGGAGAAGCCAATGGGCCAGAATGTAAAATAGAGCACACAGCACAGTCAGTAATACTGTACAGCCACAGTCTCAGCTTCATCACTTCAGTCAACTGCAGTAGATATATTGTACAGTATGGCCTCGTTTGAAGTACTTTATATAGGGCTCTAGCAGGCTTTTTCGAACACTGCTTCACTCAGCATTTAATCCCAAGTGAACTGTTCTATTTTTTTTCTTCGTTGTCTTTTCATACCACCTGTCTTGATGCTCAGAAAGAAGAATGGTACAAGCAAGAAAGGAAATTAGCCAAAAAAAAAAAGTTGATAAAATGTGCAAAGTGACATTTATAATTACCAGCAGACTTAGTCAACAGGAGAAATGCTTTCATACACATCCAGGTCACAGTGGTGAGCTGGATGGCCATCCTGACAGCTGGACCAGCAACTTCAAATAACTGGCTCAAACCAAAAACTGTCCAGCAGTGTTGATAATATGCACAGATTGCTGATTATGTTTCTATTTTCAAGTGTGTAAAATTGTGAGCTTTGGTATTTTTTAATTTTTCTGTTTTTCTGTTTCTGCCACCTCAGTTTTGTGCATGTGGGCTAAAAGTCAGGGCTCCAGTCTAACGGCATCCCATAGTCCTCGGGACAATCAGAAGTTCCGTAACTAGGTGGCCGGCCACAAATAAATGAATGTGTGTGAAGGCCTGCATTTGTAGGAGGAGACCTACTTAACGTTAGCTCTGAGCAGCATGTGGCTGGAACTACCTGCTGACAAATGTTACATAAGGATGCATTCAAGCTCTTGTTGTTAATAATGAGTACAGGGCGATGGTAAATTGTAACTATCTTATGGTGCGGTTAAATGAAAACTTGGAAATTTTAGTTTTTGGTGAGAAACTTCAATAAATTCAGTTGTTTGAAGGGGAAATTCTTTTAAGTTTTCATAAAAAAAGGCCTTTGAAGCAGTTATTTTTGGGTGTGTCATAAATGTGTTTGAAGTTATGGTCTTCCAAAGTTAGTGCAATGAGGTACTGAATGACTTTAAAACAGTTTAATTATTTATTTATTTATAATCAAGGTTTATTTGTGTGCCTGGCACAGGGAAATTACAACAAGAAAGAAAATTGGACAAGAAAACATGGGCATTGTGTAAAGGACAAGATTATTCACTGTTAGTATTGCCCCAGAATTTCACAATCAGTGCATCCCTATAAAGCAACTTTTGAGTTAGAGTGGAAGAGGTCCACTGCTATTCAAACATGTTTCAGAGGAGGCTGGTTTAGTTTTTCATAGAAAAAAAATAGTTTGATTTAAATTAGTGTATGCTGCATGCTGCCTGATATTTATTTTCTACCTGTATATCCTTGACAATGCATGTTAAAAAATGCAAAAATGTAGAATTAATTTTCCTTCTTCCTGGAGTTTGAAAACTTGACCGAAAAACGAGTATGCACTATTTCCATTTTGGATGTTTAGCTTTTGTCTTGCACCAGCTGCAGGCCAAAATGTCAACTTGGCACAAAAGATATCTCATAATCTATGCAAACTCAATCCTGCATGATTCCACTCAGATCAAATTTTTTCCAACATTACCAATCCTAAATTGCAAGGTTGTTTAGTAGCCATCATATTCTGGAACTGTAGCTCATTTCCAATTATGCTCATAGATGCATGTTTCCAACTTTTTGTTTATCTATTCAATTTCGACAATCCTCCCTGCTTCTCTGGCTCGCTGCCTGCTGCATTCATATCGATCGGCTCTCTTCTTGTGTCTCTGGAAGGGCGGCAAGTTGTGGAGCTCCTCAGGGCAGCGTTAGGGTTGGTATAAACATGTGCTTTGAGATACACATGTTGCTTTGAAATAGCTCGCAGTCCTCATGTTTCTTTCCCTGTCTGGAAATAACCTTTTGGTTGCTGCTCTGGTTTACAGTGACAGATAATAATGAAATAACTTCTGGCCATTCTGGTCCACGCTGCAGTGTTTTCTTATGAAACAATGGCCTTTTCTTTTCTTAGTTTTCTACAATGTGCAAAGTTAGCATCAGGTTGACTTTTGGCTTTAGCTCTGTCTCCTGCTTATCTACCTCAGTGTCAGGAGATTCATCATATTTCAGCAGTTCATCGGAAGCTGCTGATCCTCTGTTGCATGCATTGTGTTTTCCACTGCACTGGTGCTTTAAAACCAAAGTGTTTCCTTTGGATCTTGCATTGTGTTATTGCTCTACACGTATGTGTGAGGTCATGCAGCGTCTCACACTTGATGTAGCGGCGCAAACAAACACTGGTTTGAGACTGTGTTACTCATCAGAAATTTGTCTATCAAATATTTTATTCCGAGCTGGGGTTGTCACGATGACAGATTTAAACTTTGACACAGTACTAGTATCAAAAAACAATGCTGCTCACTTCTGTCAATACCAAAGCAAAAAGAAGTGAAAGCTCTATACATACAACATAGGATTATTGTTTTCTTTTTTCTAATTAAAAATTAGCACACAATTCTCGTACAGAATAAGTCACTGAATACATCCAGAGTGGATTTGTTGCTAGATAGAATGCTATAACAACCACAGGTTGAGGACCAAATGATTTTCCTTCCCATTGTTTCTTCTGTGCAGTTTTATGCTTAACCTTTGAAACCTGAATCGACATCAGTTTATTTGTGCTGCGTTCAGACGCCTTCCTCAAGCTATTTAATCCTTTGACACCTGAGCAAATTGGTTTGATTTCTTTACAAAACATGGAGAAAAAAAAGGGCAATGATCAACTTGGCAAGAATGTCCTACAAATTGTGAGAAATAAGTAAAAGGTGAAAAGAAAATGACTTGAAAATTTGTTTTTACCAAGGGGGTAGTATTATTAGAAAATTATCAAAAAACTGAAGATAAAAAAATGAAAAAAAAAGTCCAAAGCACTATATTTATAATAGTTATGATTATATATCAAAAATCATGTTACAAAATGTATTCATATGTTTTTTAAATTTTAAAATTGTAATTTTTTTGCTTACTTTAAGCTAATTTTCTCATAACTATTTCTTGCTCATTTCTGGCCATGTCTTGTTAAGTGAAAATCAAAGGGTTAATATGATTTAAGTGTTGTTTTTTTTTTTTTTTTATCGTTAGACTCCCTATATTTCTAAATATATATTATTAAAAGAGATTGTATCATTTTAAACACGATATTGAAAAAGTTGTCTTAACTGTCTTGTCTTAACTGCATTATATCAAGTTTAATAGCCATTGGAACAGCATTCTTTTTTCTCTGTGTGTTAATGTGTTGCATTTAAAGTGCAGACTTTTTTAATCATAGCTCATTGTGATTTCTGTTTTCAGCTTTGAGCCTCCTGGTTCTTTAGCTGCTGGGATGTCCTGTGACATGCAGGCTGTTTTTTACCCTAAGGTTTGTAACATCACACTTCCTTTTATACATCTACAATGCATGAGGCAGTTAATAAACTGATGTGTTGAATCTGAATTTTTCTGGAGCTGATTCCAGCTGACACTATGCAAAGAGGCTGGGTACACCATGGACTGGTCGCCAGACCATCATATATTGCACCTTTTACTTTATTCTTAGATTTTTAATACAGTGAAGTCAGCTGCACATTTTTTATTGCGTTGACTCTGTTATCTAGCACTTATATAATTATAGATTTTTTCACATCACAGATTTTTTCACATTCCAATGTCTGAATATTATTAAGAGTTAAAACTTCTTTGCTCTTTGAAAGGGTGTACTTGCGATATTATGCAATTGTATTATCATTGTGTCAGTGGCATTAAATGGTCTGGAAGTAACTATAATATTGTTTATCACAAGATGTCGTCCAACAAAAGTATTTATTGTGAAAGACCTGAGTTTGATCTAATGTCAATGCTTGATTCTGAATTCAAAGTTTAGTAGTCAATGCTGTTATGGAGCAACAGAACAGTCCTGTTTTTTGATCCCCTCAGATCAACGAGGACCTGGAGGGAGAGGTCCAGTTTGCATCAGCAGTGGGTCCCTTCTCTGTGCCGGTCAGATGCTCCATAAAGAAATGTTATGTGAGTAGCATGCTGTAGCCAACCTAGAGGAAAGTAGCTTGCATTTGAAATGATTAACATGCTCTTCACTGCTGCTGCTAATTACTGTATGTGAATGTGTCCTCTCTCTAGCTAGAGGTTGACAGTCAGTTCATTGACTTCGGTTCGCACGTTGTGGGCCAGACTATTTCATGGACTATCACCTTGACCAACAAGGGTGCACTGGCCACCCTGTTCAGCCTAGACACCTCCACATGCCTCAGTCCAGAAACTAGCCATGTCCAGATGGCATCCCAGGTCTCTGCCAACACCTCCAAGGTCAGACTGTCGATCCGAAGAGTTGCTTTGCCTTTGACATCCTGATGGAGTGTCCATTTACAGCTACATATTTACAGCATGCATGATCAATGTGTAGTCAGTTCACATTACAAGGTTTAAAGACAGTCATATGAATAAACTGGGGCCGTCAAATGATCCATTATTTTGCATTTCAAAACAGTTTTTCAGTCCATCAATTCTTGCGAGATTGTCTTGATTAGCAATCAAATGAATGCGTAAAACAGCATGTGACCAGCATAAAGTGGGCATGGCTGTAAAAGGGAGAAACGTGGGCAGTGATTAATGCGTTAAAAAAAAAAAAAAATTATGTACAGACCTAAATTGCATTGCGCTTAATGTGATAACGTCCACAGCCCTAGAATGAACTATATGTTGTGTTTTGTACCCTGACAGGAGACGACCAGTCAAAACATAACATCTGACCACCGGATCAGCTCTGTATCAGTGGGAACCGCAGAACAACCAAAGCAAGAAATTCAGGAGCTTTCTGAGGCGTTACAGCAGGAGCACCCAGGTGAAGTTTTTATGCGCCCACACACACACACACACACACACACACACACACACACACACACAGACACACACACACACACACATATGTTTTGGGCCACTTTTGACTCTGAATTAGAGCTCTATATGAACTCATAACTTAAAACGTAACCCTTGCTTTTTAGGACCCAACCTATCTAAACCTAACTGGTGCTGCCAAATATGGTACCACATCTGTCCCGTTTACCATGGACAACGACAGTTAGCAGCATCACTCTAACTCTGCCTCTTTTACGCCAATAAAAGCTCAAAGCACTGCTTTGTCGAAGTACAGCCTCACAGAGCAGCTAGCATGGTACATGCATGCCCTAGTCTTGTTTGTTTCATAATACAACATTTGTCAGAGTATAGGAAAAAAAATCAATGCTGACTAAAAGCATGCGGTAGGATGTAGTGACCTTTTCAATATTTAACCAACTCCTACAATCTTCCCCTAGTCTTAGCAAAGTGTTTTGAATTGCTTAAACAGAGCCATATTCATGCTTTAGTAACAAGAGGCACTGTTGCCGTTGGCTGTCATGCTGATGAAAATATAATTTGAGCAGTATTTTATAACCTCCTATATATTCACCACTGCAGCTGTATATCATTTGTAGAGGAAAGCGTCTCCTAAAACAGCCTCTGAACTGACAAAATCTATTCATTGTGGATGATTTCTCTCATCTTTCTGTTCCTGTTAGGACATTTGGTCCTGGTGAGAACACAAAAAAAAGAGCACACGCACAGAAAGCGGAGGGTTCACCTTGCTCTCACAGCTGATGACAAGAGGCATCTTCTCTTTAATGCTCTCTCAGATCAGAAGTCTCCATCGCCGCACTCAGCACTTTTCTCTACTGATGCTTTGATAAGCTGTTCTGTTCTGTCTTTTGCCTCTGCTCCGCTGGTTTGGAAAAGACTGTCTATTTTTTTTTCTTTTTGTTAGGAAAGGCTATCTGATCTAGGCCAAATGTTTAGGTTGCTGAAAGTAGTTGATATTGTGTGCTTATATTTATTTTTGAGCCACCAATATCTCTTGAACTAACGGCCAGGTTGCTAAATGGTATCAAATTTAGTGTGTCTATTCATGCTCCCAAGATGAAAAACTGGTACTTTATTTTCTAGACCAAATTGTCAAGATTCTGATGACTTATAGTATCTGCTTATACCCTTTCTCTTAATACACACTATTTAAAGTATACTGCCAGTAGGAAGAAAGCTACTGATTTTTGGTGACCCTCGTTAGCTTTCCCTTAGTGCCACCATGAGGCCAAATTTTGGTTTATAAAACTATACTTTCAGTGCTTCTTCTGTGTTGTATTTGATGGGTTGGCAGCTCCTCAAGGCAGGTTGACCACTCAACCACGCAACTGTGTGTTTTTGTAAGTGTGTGTCTGTGTGTGTGTGTGTGCAGCAGTGTCAGTGGCTCCAGCTTCACATCCAGAAGCCATTCCTGAGACTTGTGTGTCCAGTGATGTGGATGCCCAGACGGATCAGACCCACTCGGATTCCGGTGACATAAGTCTAGGAAATGTAAGTATTGAGTTATTTTACATATACTCAGTTGTAGCTGACAGTAACACAACTATTTGGGGAGCCCCTGGCTTTTCCTCTACTATATATCCTTGCAAAAAGTTGTAGTCTTAGTGTAAAGTTCTTCGCAAATGTTAGGATGCTAACATGTTGAGGTAAGGCAGTGATCATTAGACATTCTGCTTGCTTAACATGAGCATGTTAGCATGCTGATGTAGCGTTTAGCTCAAAGTACTGCTGTGCTGAAGTACAGCCTTACAGAGCTAATAGCATGGCGGTAGACTCAGTCTTGTGAAATACATATGAACTTAAGTGTTGGTGAGTAGACATTTTTGACCCGTCAAGCTTCAAGGGATCACTAAAATTATTTAGGCATCAATTTGTAATCATTCTCTTGGGACAATGAATATCCATAAGAAATTACATATCTATCTGATCAGTAGTTGTTGAGATGTCTTGTAGGACTTTTCCATCTGCACTTTTGGCTGCACCGAGTCATACCATTCTACATTCATTTGTGTTTCCATTACCAGTTTAATTGGACCAAGAGTTGTACCCAAGACGGACAATTTCGAGAGTCAGACATAAGTGCACCTTGCCAACTCCATGCAGGTTGTGTTGACCTCGGATGGGGTTCTTCAGTGACAATTTAGCGACATTTTTAAATAGCTTTTACTGCTATTGGCTTGTCATCCCGTGACCGCTCTGAGAGAGAGCTGCTTGCCCTGCAAATGAATCATGCGTGTGCAGCTCACGACCAATCACAGATAATGATTTCGTACAGTTACAGCACAGATGTTACGTTTTTGTTTAAATATTCACCCTTTTTTCTAATTTCACACCCCAAAATCCCTCACACAGTTCTCTCTGTCTCAGTCAGTCTCACTCACACACTCAGTCAGCTTCTTGTCCCTCACCTTCTCTAGCCAAATATAAGCTACAAGACCACGTTTTTGTTTTGCTCTGCATTGATTAGGTCACTAAAAAACAAAAAGGAAAAAGCTAACATCATAGTTATATGACAACAAAAACAACTTTGTAAATACATAAATAGTTAGTTTGTAAACTACCTGGTCAGCCTTTTCTATTAATTTTGCCTCTCTCAGAATTTCATATTGTGCAACTGACTTTTGGGAGAGTCAGTAGCTACTTTCCTTACAGAGGAGTTGGCAGCACTGGTCCTGTTGTAATGGAGACACATATGCCTGCCACACTGGGCTGACGAATCAATGTGTTGTTTACTAGTTTTTTGACTGACGTCACCACCCCTGCTGCCAGCTGTTGGTATGAAAATAGTCAGAATTAAAAAGAAAGATATTGGCACAATGAATTTCTTTTGATAGATCGAACTCAAAAATATCAGCATCACACTTTGTAAGTGGACACCTGCTCTGTTGCAGAAGAGACAGACTATGATGTCTGCAGAGGACTCTCTGCCTCTTTGTCTTGTTTTTAGCACTGATGCTGTGTGTGCCTTGTGGCCCATGTGAAGTTCTGGAGTTGTTCAGGGTTCATTACGTCTTTCTGGTGGGGGGCTAATGGTGCAACGCCTCTCCCTCTGCGCTTGTTATGGCTGTGTGTGTTGCATGTCCCTGCATGCCCGCGGCTTGATGATTGTCATTTTGACTGATACTTTCACATTGCGTGGTTGAAGGCTGGTGTCTTAAATGGCAGACTATCCATCAAGCTAGCATGGTCCCACAATATCAAATTGGTAGTTGCAAGAATGGCTTACTCCTCTCTTTATTTTTTTATTATTGCTCTCACCACCTTGATGCTTTGTAGCCGAGCAGACAATCCACATAGCTTTTCACTGTTTGATTACACACCATTTGAAGCTGCACATCTGAGAGATTTCAGTTTCCTCTACATGAATAGAAATAGTCTTGTGTCATGAAGTAAAATTGTTAAATTAAAGTGTTTCCTGTGTGCACTATATCAGCTTCACAATTAGAGAAGAGAAAGCTTATGAAGCTCAGTGAAAACATGTATTTAGAAGGAATGTCTGATGTCTATTTCAGCTAATTTGTGGAATTACTTTAGAATATGCCTTAAAGGAGCTGTATGAGACATTCAGAGCATATCTGTAATTAAGATTGTGAGCCAGGATTTTCTGCCTTCGCCTCTCAACATGGACCTTGCTGAGCCGGCGGCTAACGGTGCTAACAAAGTGAACAGTGCTAACAATGACAACAGTGCTGACAGAGCTAACGGAGAGAGTAGGGGATGCGGACAAAGAGGAAGACAGTGGGATACACACACGGGGACTCACATACACTGATATGCGTGGTTGTACCCTCTTCCACAAAATACACACACACACACACACACACACATACACACACACACACACACACATATATATATATATATATTTACATACCAAGTGATTGTTTGCTGCTGCTATGTTAATACTCTGAATGTGGTATACAGCTCCTATTAAGGCCATAACATAACATTTTTGAAAATCTAATGTTTGTCCTGGTTGATGTACCCTTAGGTTAGAGAAGGGGAGATTGGACCTTTTGAAAGCATCAAACTGGAAGTTGTATTCACTCCAACCATTCCAGGAGAGGCCAAACTGGACTTCCACATCAGGTTCTCAGACTTAAACAGCAAGCCAGTAAGACACAAAATGTTTATCATCTTGTGAATATCATGAACAAGATCAGAAGGTTTTTTTTTTAAAGTTGACAGAACCATAGATGTTTATGCACATTAGTGTTATTTTATGTACACCATTTTTGATTAAAGGTTTGTTGGTACAAACAGATACCGATCCAGGTAAGGGGTGTGGCAGTCTGCGTCCCTGTGTGGGTGGTTAAGCCCAACATTGACTTTAAGATCTGCATGTTTGACGGCTTCTATCAAGACATTATCGTGGTCCAAAGCAGGTGGGTCTCAGAGCCTGAGATGTCATATATGTAAATGCTCATGATTCAGAAATATATGCAGAAATCATAACAAAACACCAACCATCAATGTAATTCTATGAAGAAACACACTAACGACATTTTATCAGTCCCTCTGCCCCTATGATTGAATAAAACTATTTTTTAATCCCTTGGTAATGTCAAATTGGTTTACACTTGAGAGTGAGCCATTTATGCCAATTATGTATGTCTTGTCTAACTGCCTTGTTTGAACAGGCAAAGGATCAAATTAAGGGACGCGAGATGTCATTTCATACTGTATTAGTGTCACTTTAAATAATCATCTGTAAGAGTTAGGGACAACATTGGATCAAGGACAAACAGAGTGCGCCAAGAAACTGTACAAAACCTTATTGATTATTCATTAGTTTTCAAGGTGATGTGCATATTCCATTTAGAAACACTGGACGTCTGTAATGTTAAAGGATAATTCACACAGAACATGAGGCCTCACACAGAACATGAGGCCTCAGGGTGCCCTTTCATTTTATGGGTCCTTAAGGTTTCTAATAATCTCCTAAAAACTGATCAGAATGGCTTTGTTAGTTTTAGGATGTTACAAGGGCAAGCATACTAATTTTTACTACTTTAATTACTGATTTTAAAGAATTTGGAATTGGTGCACTTCGTGAGTGCCACCTAATTTATTTGAGTTTCGAAGAATTAATAGCTGAATGATGTAGTCATACATAATACTTTATATCATTTATGGTTAACAATGCATACAGGTTTCTTTCTAGGTAAATATTAGGAAATGTTATTAGTAGAAAGGTACCCATAAAAAAAGTGTTTATTGTAAAATGAGTTAATGCTCTGCATGAGTCATGACAGCAAGTGTGAGCAGATGATCCACAACGAAACACACATATCTGTATATGTGTGAGTCAAAAAAGAAATAATACCGTATTCACTAGCATTTCATTTGTGCAAGTCTCATTTTAGCTTTTCAAGGAGACTTAACTTAAATTGGAAGCAACATTTGACACCACATGTGCACATAGTCTGTAACTGAAATGCAATTTAGACCACATAAGGTAGCCAGCCTCCAGGTAAAATCCAGCCTTTGTATACGGGAACTTGAGGCATAGGATGCTACATATTGTATACCACTGGAGAAAACAACAGCTAGAGCAAAGTTTCCATGCAGCACCTACCTGATGGCACCAAAATTTAGCAATTGCAAATGCAGCTAAACTGGGAAAGTTGTGTTTATATAATTTTCTAGTTAACAGTGTCACTACTTTCAGAATTGGTTTGTCACAGCAACATGGAGCAGATGATGGCCTTTTAAAGACACAAAATATCTGCTGTATTATCTGTGGAACCATCATGTCACGCATTAAAACTGTGTAATATGGGATTGTGTAATGTGTGACTGCAAATGCCAAACAAATGGATTGTATTGGCAAAGAGGAACAGCGGTCACAAATCCAAGCTATTGGAAGGGATAGACGAGCAAAAATCACTGCTTTTGCTACCAAGTCTTGAACCAACCATAGACTGTATAAAATAATGGATGTAGCCACCATGGTGTCACCCATTGGTTTGTGGACTCCCATTTTGAAGCCTTGAGTTTGGCATTTTTCCCATCACTGTCATGAGTTTTTGGAGCCAGAAGAGCCATATGTTGGTGGAAGCGTGGTGCTAACCCTAAAGCTAGCTGCTGGCTTGGTAATCACAATGCATTTACAGTCTATGGTTAACTGCAATAATGCATTGGTAGCAAATGGCAGTATTTCAAAAAAGAAATTGAAAGCAATGGCATTTTCCAAAACACTACAACAATTTCCAAAACACTGCACATCCCAAAACAAAACAAAATTTCAGAAGACAAAATAAAATTTCACAAAACACTAAAACATTCTTTCATTTCATTTCTGAGATGTTTTGTTGTTGGAAACGTTGTAGTGTTTTTTGAAATGTTTGTGTTTTCTGAAATGTTGTAGTGGTTTCTGAAAAGCTGAAGTGTTTTCTGAAGTGTCGTAGTGTTTTGACCCTCATGGCCACTGTAGAGATCTGACTTTTTACAAAAGGAGACCTTTAAGCCATGAACTGTTGAAAACTCAAATTTTCCAATTTCTCCAATATTCACAGACTGAGACATCACAAACCTGTGGGCAAACAAAAAGCATATCAGAATGGGCCAAGTCAGTACATCATTACAAGAGAGTGCATATTAAACAGTATATTATAAAGTAGTTGTGAACATTGCATCATGCACACCTGGTAGAAAAGTGTGTGGGTGAGTGAAGTCATGCTAAAGAGGATATTGAACCCCTACACACTGTCAGCACTTTTGAGAAGTTTACTGAAAAGGTGGTGTTTAAGTCATAGACCTTCATCAGGCATTGAACTTACAGAATGAAACAAGCCACAATCTGTAACAACCAATCAAAAACCTAAATGTATTCATAAGGTTATTGTAATTAACTACATATTCAGATTTAAGAGGCTGTATGAAACCCCTCAGCCCAATAAGATGACCACAGAAGTGAGTGGTGCATGTCATATTTCCATTTTATTTGTTGTCATGCTCGGAAACACCCTCGAAATAGAGTTTGGAAATTGACATGGGCTGCTGATGTAGCATGCTGGCTTATCTGCTGAATGCAATACTAAAACTCCCTCACATACTCAGTCTCTGCCAAAACAGGCATTTTCACAGAAAACCGGCTCATGGAAATCCCTTAAAATTGACAGGGCCAGCTTACTTTTCAGCTGGCCCAACATAAAACTCTCTTAACTATGCTCGCAGCCAAGTATTGATATATTCAACAAATGTGCAGACATGTTAAAATAGGGATGCATTAGCTGATAAATGTTCCTAAACAAAGGATGATGCGAGGGACCAGCAGTAAGCTCACATCCCCTGCAATCCTCTTTGGTCCATACAATAGCACAGGACAACAGTAAATCCTTCATGATTATGGTATCTGATACATTATGATGCACACACAAGGTTGAGAATTCACCCAGGGGGCAGTAACATTTGCAGGCGTGCAGTCCACCACCTATCCAGTCATTGTGTCACATCATGTGGGGGAGGGAGTGCCTGTGTGGGGGTGGGGGATTTGTCACAACTGCCATCTGGTGCGCTGGCACACCAGCACATGTGACAAGATGACGATGACAGCATCAGTGTGAACGGCAGCTTTCAAAGTTTAAAAAAAATAATGTTAATGCTTGCACCAGCAAACCATGCAATATGTCACTCTGCCTCCAAGACAGTAATTTGAACACAAAATAGCTTGGCAGGCTTTTTGTGGAAACAATAAGAGAGCTGCTGCTTTCATCATACAATTTGTCACTTTTCCCTTTGAGTAGATGAGTAGATATCCCACAAGTCCTCCTTAGTGTGTGACAGATTTTTTTTAAGACGACAGCACAAAGCATAATTGAATATGTCTCTCTTGTCTGCGAGCCAGTGATTTGAATATTACTCCTACTAATTGAAAGATTTTTTAAGAGACTTTAAAATGTGCAGTGTTTGACTTTTGCTTGTGAGCCAAGGATTGGAATATTCCGCAGACAGTTGGCAGAGTTTTTTGGGAACAGCGTGTTTTGTTTTTTTTTTTTATTTCAAACATTCAGCCTGGACTTTCAAACCCTCCTCCACTGGCACCTGCTGGGGAGTTGAGCATTCCTGCCCAAACTCAGGCCGCAAAAAAAAAAAACAAAACCAACCTGCTTTTCTTTCCTTCACAAAGCATTCTGTCCTTGATTTCTCTCTGTTTACTGTATTTCTAATATGCCTACTGTGCCTCCATCCAAACTGTGTCCTGTGTGGTTTGGCATGACGAATGTGAGTGTGTTGTTGATGCTAGAGTTGTTTCCTCTATTTTAATTCTGGGGATAATAGAGCCATAGTTTCTAATGAAAAAAACAACTTCTTTTTCCAGCTATTAAGGAATAAATTATATGGCCTAAAGCAGTCAGTGTTAAAGTGTGAGGATAGTTGCCTAGAAGCCTACCCTGAAGGCTTGGTATCCCATGTGTACATGTGGAGTAAGCAAGTGCAGCCACCTGGCCCTTCAAGAGAGGGCAGATGCATTGCAGTAGCCGTGCAGTTATTCCCTCAATGATTCATTTCTGCATGTACACTCAGCATAAGCAATTTCTCTGCAACAAAGGCTAGGCTCTATAAAAATAATAGTCATAGTCACCTCTGGATGTCACCCATTGGTCTGTGGACTCCTTTTTTGGAGCCCTGAATTTTGCATTTTTGCTTTTGCCATCTCACATTTTTGGAGCCAGAAGCATATGGCCATATTTGGATCAAAGGTTTTAGTAATTATCATAGTTACTACAGTCGTCATAGAGCTTTGTCAGTTAAACGTAAACAGCTGTCACCTTCTTAACAGACTAATGTGGTAATTCCAATTGGGACAACATGTCCTCCACGCTAAACAAGAAAAAATGTTTCTTTACAGTGCTGGCTTTGTACATGGGGGCAATGTCGTGTTGACACAGGTTGCGCCTTCCCCAAACTGTTGAAAAAATATTGTTGTCCAAAATATTGTATTGTATAGTGTTGTATTGACATTTCCCAGAATTGGAACCAAGGGGCCTAACCCAAACCATAAAAAACTAGAACGGCACAAGGAGAGCACAGACCTTTGCCTCACAATGTTATTAAAAGTGAAAAAATAACTTCTGTATCTGCCCATGATTTTGATCTGCTCTCAAATCCAATGCACTCTTCCTTGGCCTATGCCACACCCTTTCGCCAAGTTTTGTGAAAATGGGGCCAGTAGTTCTTCTGTAATCCTAATGTCAAACATAAAAAAAACCAAACCAAAAGCATAACCTCCTTGGCAGACTTTACAACCCCAGATCAAACGTAAACCAAAGTATAAGGACAAAGTGTCGACAAACAGGACTTTTGGCCTGTTGTGTATCATTAAATGCTAACAATGTGAGATTAGTAAGAGAATAAGGATAAATCCTCTTTGTGATCCTTTTTTGGATTTCATGTATAACTTGAGATTCAACATCTGTTTATGACCAATGAATCCTAAATATTACTTAATGTTATGGTTATATAATCATCATTATCACAGTGTTTTTTTTACCCCAAGGAAACAAATTATATTCTTAACTGACCTTTAAATAATAAAAAATTGCTTTAGAAATAAATTGGTCACAGGCAGCTAGTAAAAATCGACAGGACCAGCTAAATGCCCCTGTTAATTAAAATGCCTAATTGCCCTAAATGATTATGTATCCATGAATACTCCTACGAGAGTGATTTGAAGGTTATCATTTGGCCGGAGTAAAGATAGCGACGTAATATCCCCCAAGTGTCCCTGAGAGTCCTTGCCTCGGGGAAACAACCATCTGGTTGGCCTCGCTGTTTAAAGTGGGTCATTTCATTTGAGAGGGGTATCGAAAAATAAGGGGTCCCTCAGTCTGTTTGGCCACGGCTGGCTCATCACTCACATTTGTATCTTTGAAGATGAAAGCAGACAATAACAAAATGTTATCACTGTATACGCATATCACCTCCAGCAAACAAGTTTTTTTTTTTTTTTCTGCGTGTTCGTACTGTCATCGTTATATGAAGGTGTATGAGTGTGGGCTGTGGTTGGATGTGTTGGAGAATTCCCAAGGTATAGAGTCATTTATATCACAAGCTTCAGCTATAACTGAGGCTTGTAGCCACAGGCACAACCATCTGTTGGAGCTCCTGGAAATTGGGTCACTTAAATGGTTTGGACTTGGGGTACATCACTCCATACAAGGCAATTTCTGCATCACTCAAACAAAAAGTCTTTTCTCTGTCCTTGCTGATCCCCTGGGGGGTAGAAGGTTTGCCCTGTGAAGTCCACCGGGCATACCACCTGGAATATATTTTGTTGTTGCTGTCATGTAAAATGAAAGCATACCTTATTGCTTCTATTGTGCTGTCCTTGTGTCCTCTAAGCCACTTGATGAAATTCTAGGTTCAGTATTATTTCCTGGTCATTATCTGTGGGATAATGCCCAATGAAGTACCAGTAGGACCAGGAATTAATGGCTGACGAGAAGACATAAGGCTATTAATTCCTGATTATAGACACCTCAGAGGGCATTATCCTGCTTATGCCATTGTCATTTGCCAGAGAAAAAAAAAGGCCTTTCATTTTTTTTTCCAGTCGGAATCGAGTATTTGCCCAGACCATGGTATAATGACTGTGTTACCGCCTGTGCATTATTTTTCAATAACAGTACAGATCGCCCTGGATAATGCACTTGGTGTGTTAGCATTAAGCTAATGAGACCATATCTTTTTGCATGACAGAGCCAGCACAGCTTTGAAGCTGACCTTTAAGGTTTGTCCGGAAATGAGGAAACACATGGAGATCCTTCCAAAGACAGGCTTCATCCAGGCTCAATCAAACTTTAAAGCTCGACTCAAGTTCCTTCCAAGGTAAGAAAGGACAGACAGAGGATGCAATGATAATGGAATCACTGGAGCATTCATAATCTTATTTCAGACTGTAAGCTTGTTAAGATTCTATCAACCTTCTACGAGAGTGCAAACTTTTTCACTCCAGAGGAGACTTGTCATATGTATAGAGCCAGACTTGCAGTTTTTGTGACTCACTCCCAGCCAATGCTTCTTCAACGGAGAAGTGACGTGTAGTTTTCCTGTTGAACAAAATTTGCTGTAGGTTTTATACACTGCACATAGAAATGTCTGGGTTACTGTTTGTGCTCTTGGAGTTTAATAGAATTGCAAGCAGCAACCACAAAATTTCACTTTAGCAGAGTATATTTTCCTTGCATCCCAAGAAATACACTGTTTCACATAAATGCAAAAATACGAAAACTGGATGCAGTACAATCAATGTCCTCACTCCTTTTACATGCAGTTTTCATGACTCTGTTTGATTCTGTGTGTCAGCTCTTACAGCATACCCCATGTCAGCATGGGGTATGCTGTAAGTTTTTATCAACATTTTGAAATGGAAATAGACAGCCTTTCAATTAGCTAGTGCACTAGCTATGCTGGCTTATGCTGGTGGCCAGATAAATACATATGATCCATTGTCCATTTGATACTCACAAAGAACATGTTTCCTTGCAGTGGTCCTTCTTAAATGAGCACTGGTGAAAGTTATTATATTCTGTATCATGTCTTTGAGACTGAAGTCTTTTGTGTGTTGGTGTTTGGTGAAATATTATCAGCCAGAGACAGCATTCTTTTGGTATACACAGTTTGTAGACTTTGTAAGCTCTTGACCTGCAATCTCTGAGCAGATCCCCAGCAGTCTATCTTATAGTTTAAGATGGAGAGAGAGGTAACTGTACCATGCACTGATTCCATACTGCAGGACACTTTGTTTTAGGATCTGTGTGTTTGCCCCAAATGACCTCAGCCTCATGTTAGAAAGTAAATGCCTTGTTGTACTTTGCAACATATATAGTCTTTCACTTCAGGAAAAACCACCGTCCACATAATTGCCCTAAACATGTTTAGGAAACCCTTTAATACCTGGATAGATATCAGTTTTCTTGTGCTGCATTTGGACGCCTTTCCCTAACATTTAAACCTCTGAAAGACATAATGAGCAGCTTGGCTAGAATTGTCCCACAAATTGCAAAAAATGTGTGAATAGTGACAAGGAAATTATCTGATAATAAGCTGGGGGGGGGGTATTGGGTGTTATTTAAAAAAAAAAAAAAAAGGTAAAAAAAATTTTAAAAATCTCTATATATTTATAAGTCTTGTAATTATTTATTTAAATTATTTTACAGGAAAAAGAAAAATACATATATTATTTGATTTTTAGCATCAAATAATCGAGGTATATTTTTGTTGTTTTTTGATTTGTTTTTCTGTTGGTTTTTTTACTTTTCTTTTTGTGCTTATTTTCAGGCTTATTTAATTAGAATAATTATAATTTTTTCTTGTTTGGTTTGGTTTTTTACTTCTTTATTTTGAGGTAATTTTCTTGTAACTTTTCTTTCCTTTTTTTATTGTTCCTTGCCTTCTCCTCATATTTTTTAAAAGAAATTATACTTATTTGCTCAGGGTGTAAAGGGTTAATATATGTGTTATGGACATTAACAGTTGGGCAGAGTCTGCATTTAAAGATAATTCTGGTCTAATTACCCTGTTTTTTAAATTTATTTCATTTTATTTTTTTAAAGGACAGTGTTGACTGGATATATTTGTTACTAGCATACTACAAAGCTTACTGTATATGATAGCTTCCCTTTTTAGAAGCAGCGAGCAGTGGGGTTTTATGGATGTACAAATGGCAACAATCTATAGCCAGTCAACAGCCAGCGGGTGTAGAAGAGTTGCTTCAACATACCTGCACTCTGAGCGCGATGGTAATGGTTTCTAATGACTTTGAAGGACCTGGTAATTCTTTCTACAACAATACAGGCTCTATATTTAGATGGAGAGGCAGAAGTTGAACTGTGGTTTGAATGCCAGGAGAGCGGACAGGGGACCCCCAGGGCAAATATGAGAGGCGAGCAGTATGTAAAAACTCAGCGTGGGTGCTAGTATTCCTCTGCCCACCCTCCTTTTTTTCCCTTCACAGTTCAGCAGCTGATAGCTGGGAGGATACTGATGGAAAAAAAAATAATAACAGACGGAATTTTTTTTTTCACACATTGCAGAAGTT
This sequence comes from Plectropomus leopardus, assembly GCF_008729295.1. Lineage (NCBI taxonomy): Eukaryota > Metazoa > Chordata > Actinopteri > Perciformes > Serranidae > Plectropomus > Plectropomus leopardus. The sequence continues at coordinate 9,453,032 of NC_056470.1, read as the reverse complement.
AAGGGCATGCAGTGGTCATCGTTCAGCAGGGGGGCAGAAGGGGAAAGAGGGGAAATGTTGGTAATCTGCCTTAGTGAATCAGCAGCGGTTTAATGCGAGGATTAGAGTACAGCATTACTTGTGCTGCTGCTAAGATGATGCAGCGTTCACAAGCACTAACACAGCTACAGCTACCACCCCCTCCCTACTCACACTTTTTCTGTCTCTCTCTCTTGCTCCTGTGCTGTCTTCTCCCACTCTCTCACACATACTTCTCTTTTTCTTGGCCTCTCACCTCTGTGCTTAACTGTACTTCTCTCTCTTTGCCTTTCTCAATCTCTGCAGCCCTCTGTCTCTGCGCTCCTTCACTTTCCCTCAAACTCTACATCTACTCTGCCTCTCTCTGTTACTCTCAAACTCCTCTCATCCCTCCATGCATCCACTATCCACCACTGTTTATATGCTGGCCCTGATTCTGCTTATATAACCTGAGACACCAGACCCAGTTCCCTGTGCTTTCATTGTTCTTCAAAGATCAGTCTAGTTCATTACAACATTGATCTCATTTTGTAGATTAGTTATATTGTTCATGATAACAGTGAACTGACCAGGATAATTGTTGAGATCTGGGAACAGATTGGCATTTCTTAATAAAAATAAGAAAAAGAAAAGAAGAGAGCTTCTTAAGAAAAATAAGTTTGGCAGTAGCCTGATTAACTATTAGTGGATTTTTGTAATACAGGGGTTGTTATTTTGCCCTAAAAAAGTAAGGTATCTGTCCCGCCTACTTCAGCAGTTGTCATAAGCAGCTCCTGTAGCGTTTTTAAGGGGGCCTATTAGGCTTTTGCAAATTTACTCTCATATATTAAGTGTTACAATGTTGGATGTTCAAATTAAATGTGGCCAAAATTTCAAATAATGAGGTAAATGTATGTAAAGCTATTCCCTGTGAGCAAGAACTTAAGGCTTAAGACCATTCTGAATGATCCATTTCCAATGTTTTTCTACTTCTGAGACAAACTGACATAAGATCGTGACAGCTTTCTTTATATGGTCATTTGCTCCAGGCACGCTACTGCTTGTAAGTGTTGTAAGTGTTTACAACATGCAGATTACATTGCTACATAAAGCTACAAGTTAATGTCAGGGAAACATGTAATCTTGAGCCCCTTTCCCCCTACGCAAATTACCCCCACACGCTAACATTTGGCCTTTTTATTTTGTGGGAAAGATTACAACCAGCTTTCACACCCAGGTTAAATGACTGCAGTAGTCATGGATATTTATAGTCTACAGCTCCGATTGGCTTTCATCAGCAGTGATGGAAATACAACATCTGGATATACGCACTTGCCTCCGCTATGCCATGACAGACCGCCAGAAAATACCATTCATCTCTACTCAAGAAGCACTTGAAAAACATTATTCCATATTAGTCTGCATCATGTTTGAAAGAGTGACTGAATAAGTAAGAGCTATAAAAAGGAAGTAACCATGATAATATTTTCACTTGCCTCCATGCTGCTTTCTACTGTTTACCAACTTGTTTTCCAACCGACTGTGATGTTGAACATGACACAGGAGTAAAAAATAAACACACACACACACACACACACACACACAGAAAGAAATAATCTGCTGCAGAGCCATGTACACAGCTCTGGTCTACTGGCAGTGGGAAAGAACTCTATCACCCATTTTTAGCAGGTTTTCCCATGTTTAAACAGTATTAGAAAAATAATTTGTTTTTTGAACATTAACGCATGTAAACATGTCCTAGTATAAGAGAAAAATAGTATGAATGAAAAGAATGAACCCAAAAATTAACATAACAGGTCCCCTTTAATGACGATGAAAGAAATGTGCCAATTTAATGTCACTGAGGCAACTTACAACCACAATCTCTATAGCTTCATCAGTGTCACTTGCATTTGTCAGCATTTTTGCGTCAATGTCTATCATGACAAAACTTAAAATTCCGTTTACATCCTATGAGGAGAGATACTATGCCATTTTGGGCTACCGTCTTTGTTTAGATGAAAGAGTTGCAATCCAGGAAATGGTTTAAGAATTGCTTTTATGTGCAGGAGATGAAATATTTCATGAAACAGATGGTTATAAGAGTCTTTGAGGATTTTGGAAATGGCTTTGAAACAGAAACAAGTGTTTTTGAAGAACCTTCTGGGTTATTAAAACACCATCCAGGATTCATCTTTCTGAAAAACAAATGTTTTGCTCAGTGTCTCAAATCTCATGTTAATAGAGATGCATGCTGGGGCTAAGTGAATACAGGGCTATCATGACCAACAGAAATAGTGGCCGAAGCTACGAAAATAAGGCTGCAATTATCCTTTAAAATGCCCCAACTGCAAATGCAGTGCAATTCCACACAAATCACACAGGGTATGGAAAATGTTTCCAGCATGTCAGCGAGCTGTGTTCCAGCATGTCTCATCTATGTCATGGTTGGATCTCGCTTTCTAATCTGTTGATTTTTCGTAGGTTTGCTTTTGTTTTATGCAGTGGCGGTATGTGATTTAAAATGGCACTGCCAAGTGTTCCCTGCCAGAGCCTGTGATTGGATTTCCAAATCCTCATTAGCAGCAGTGCCTTCACTCACTGTGTCACACACACACACACACACACACACACACACACACAGTTAAATCTGGCCTCTGAAATGACTCATAGCTTTCATTCTTTACACAGGTGTTTGCTTCTTGCCTTCCCTCCTCGGGCTTTTGGGAGAGGGTGAGCACATTCTTGCTTCCTGCTCTGAAGGATTGCGCTAAACCTGCCCACATTCCTTTGCCGTCTTTCCTTTGCTTCATCCCTCTCTGCCTGTCTTCCTCCACTTTTATTTGTCACCATGCAACCCACATGTTTCTTTCACATACCCAGTGCATCGTACCATACACTACATGGTTCCCTCGCTACAGTATCAAGGCTAATGGTTCACATGTTTGTGATCTTGTTCAGCTAAGAGGAATTATTTGTGTTTAGATGAACACTGACAGCCTAATACTCAAAGTCTGTTGCCATTCCATTCACTTAGGTACACGCTGGGTTCATTTTAGTCAATGTATGTTTGAGGAAGGGGGTGATATGGTCATCCTTGGTGGAGGCAGAAGTTGCGGTTGCTTGGAGCAATTAATGTTAGCAATTTAAGTGTTAATATTCTGTTTTCCAACTCGCAACAACCTCTACAGTTGTGTCAATTACATCTATGCTTGTTGCCACTTTTCTGGGGGGGGGTTTATGCTTTTTTCATGGCAAGATGACTAGCAATGTAGAAACTTCCCCACTGTTAATCCTGCCTGCAGAGCTCTAATAGCTTATTTGTTTCTCCATAGCGATCAAAAGAGACTTATTGAAATTGCTCAACAATTTGAAGGTGTTGTCGAACTGAGCTGGGCTTTGAAGCACGGATGTGTAAAGACAACTGGATACAGCATTAGGTGGGGCCCCATTCATTCCTATGAGTGTTACTTAGCGGTGCATGAAGCCGAAAAAGTTTGACTTGCCATTTATAAAATTATCCAAATCTTCTGCATTGTGGGGCCCATAGACCATGTGAACCAAAGACTTTCATCAGCCAAGCTGGCTTACTCCCGGTTTAGCTCGCCACTAATTCAAATCGGAATAAAATGATTTTATCATGTGGCTAGGCTTGTAGACTTTTGAAATTGTATCAGACCAAATGGATCAAATTCTGACAGTGAAACTAGTCATTTCATGGGGGTTTTGATCCCCCAAAAATGTGTCAGCTGATTTGCAAAAATTCCTTTCACAACGTCTATGGTCTAAGTCTATAGGAAAAAGCATTTTTGGGCTCGATGGCATTACAATATGGATCCAGAGGCCGTTACTCTGTGGTTTGGCCACTATGTCACATTTGCCTCAAAGACCAGTGCTAATCTTATGGGGCTGCTTTTAAGCCATTTGGACATGGGAACAGTAACTCCCAGGCCCATATTGTAATGTCACTGGGTCCACAAAGCTCTTTTCTCATAGACTTAGATTATAAAAACCATGTCTGTCAATCATCTGCAAAATTTTTTGAGTTACATCAACTTCTCAGAATGAACACAACATTATGTCCGAAAGGATGTAAAATTGACTAATAACCGAATGCAGTGTTATTTCCCTGTCATTCATGTGAATGAGCCTCAAGCAGAGCGTTGTGAAACAATGTTAAAGCAAATGTTAGTGTGCTTACTCCGTGGGCCCATGGATACAGACAATCCAGGTAATTTTATACATGCAAGTCTAATTTTTTGGCTTAATGCTTCACTGAGCAACCTTCATAGAGCTGGATGAGACCCAGCCTTTAACACTGCATCCAGCTGTCTTTATATTCCATAATTTGACTTCTATGTTTTAGATTCAAACCTGTCATGCCATGTGACCTGCTTACTTTGGCCTCGACATTTTGGCTTTAGAACTGCTTAAGTCTTCCCAAAGCGTAGAGAAAGACATGCTTTACTTTCGAAAAAACAATAATTCAGCTTCCAGGGTCAAGAGAATCAGTTGGCATGCAGAGAATTTCAATCTGTCACGCAAGACCAGAGGAAAATTTAAACCTGATGACAAGATCATTAGAATAGGATGGCTTGAATGAACGGTTTTAGGTGTAATCCCTGAAGAGCGAGGCAATGTGTCCCACCCTGGCAGTTCCGGCTGATAAAAGGGAGATTACAAGGATGATTTACTACAGATTACACCAAACAGCTCCACCAGTGCTTTCACCGATAGTTCACCACTTACACCACTCGCAGAAACTTTTAAGTAGAGTATGAGTATGAGTATGAGTTACAATAAAAGAAACAACCAAAATAACCTCTTTGGTTAATATGATTTTTAAGATTTATTTTACAGTCATTTTTTTCCCCCTGTGCATTTCCTCATAGCAAAACATCCCTAAGCCTCTTAATCTGTAATCCTTTTCATCATCACTTTTTTAATGGTGAAGTGAAATCCAAGCATATCGGAGTCCATATCGGAGAGGAATATAAATTTCAAATGTACTGTATTTGCTCCCATTAGGTAAAAGGAAGCATTGCAGCAACCACTTTTCCTAAAGTCAAATTTAATTTCAATTTAAAATTCCCTGATGAATGTGTCTTTTGAATTTTTTCAGCCTTGCTCCGATGGATTATAGGTGATCCTCATAAGTATCTTTTCTTTGACTTTCCAGGTTTTTTCTTTTTTTTTTTCAAGGAATTGAGATGTAGATAAAGAAGATAAGGTTTTGTCCTTTTATTTCAATAGTTCCTGGAGTAATCCTTTAGAGATGCACTGCAGCTCGATTAACAGTCCTACAAAGTTAAAAAAAAAATTTCAATTTTACTATGTCCCTGTCTAATCTCAGAAGTATCATTAAAAGACTATGGCCCAGAATTACTTGTGGATGCTGCTGTGGATAATCTGGCTGCCGAGAAAAAAAGCACCCAAGTAAATCTGTGCAGGACAAATCTGAAACCCCATCCATCCATCTGCAAAAATTCTCCCGAGCATATGGGTCTGGCGACGTCCCACCTCGCTTTTCCACTCTGCCCTGCCAAGCTAATTCAAGAGTGACTCTCCAGCAGCGATTCTATTTGCAGGCAGAACAAGAGTGCTTCCTTAAATACACCCCCTGTGCTCATTGGTCAAGCTACGGAGGGGGGAAAAAAAACATTTTTTTCATTAGTCCCCTTTGAAAATGAGATTTAATTTTGACGTGCGAAGAAGCCGACTTTCTAGCTGTGAGTCATGTTGTAGTAGAACGGGGGGAATATGAGACACTAGTCTGTCCTGGAACCTGACAGATTTGTTGAAGGCGAGGCTTGGTTGTAGTGCTTTTAAAAAACACACTGACATCTGGAGAGCCTTAAAACCACTGACATTTACAGCATTAGCTCTCAAGCCTTCAACCAGCATTAAGAGCATAAAGAGGGAAAGACAGAGAAGACAGTTGGTAGGAGAGAAACAGAGGAAGGAAAAGGAGGGGAAGAAGAGATGGGAGAAGGAGAGAGGGAGTGAGAGGCGGGGGTGGATCTGAGCCACAAACTGCGTTTGACATTTGACCACTGTTTACACGATAATGAACTATCCATACACACATATACTGTATATGTGTTATGTTGAAGGAGTGGAGTTTTACATAAGCCTGTGCATGACTACTGGGCCTCTTTGAATCATGCTTACGTCTCCCATCACCATGGCTACAACCTACAGTAGTGTGGAGGCGCGCTCTACATCTCTCTCCTGCTTTCCCTGGTGAGCCGATCCTACAGTCGTGGGTTAAAGTAAAGTAATGGGTCTTCAGGGTCCAAATCTTCATCCTCCTTTATAAAGCTCAGCAGTGGCTCGTGGCTTTTGACTGATGTGCTGAAAAACAAAAATAGCAACCTCCAAATCACTGTTGCAGTTTAATATCAGCTCCTAATTGCTGCCTTTGCTCGCCTCTGTTCATGTAAAAATAAGACCATTTCATGAGAAAGTGCCTTTTTGCATAATAATGTGTGTTCAAACGGTGTTCCTGCCTTTTTTCTACTCTCTTGTAGACGATCCTTATCCAAAGATGCCGAGAAGCTTTTTGACAGAGACACAGGAGTCCTGGAGGTGCCAATGACAGTGCAAGTAGCCGGCCAGGTTTGTATTATAATAATACACTGCAGTCTGTGTTACAGTAAACCTCCCTGTGATCTTGAAAACACTGTTCTTATCATGCAATACAGGGCTTGTGTCCTACTTTGTAGCTAAAACAGAAGCAGGGCTGCTGAAGGTTGTAACCTATTTTGCTGGTAACAAGCTAAAATTATCTCCCACCCCCAAGGCCCAGTTACTCCATGGGTGCTAATAAGCCAAGCATAAAGGTTATTCCATATTGTTTCACTGAATATTTCTCAAGAAGCTGAAAAAGGCAAAGCAGAGATCTGTGTGTGCTCTTCTTTTTCTCCATGGAGCACACATGTGCTTGCATAAACATGAGTTATGTGTTTGTGTAAAAAGATTTTATTGATGTTCGGGTAAAGCAAAAAAACAAAAAAGTCAAATGAGTTTATGACAACATAGAAAAAAATGTGTTATCAACCACCCAGCCAAATTTTAATTTTAAAAAAATTGCCAAATATATAATATGGGGTTTAAAAATGTGAATAATTGAGCTGAAAAAGCAAAGGAGCTGAAACTACATTATAATTTCTACTAACGTTAAAGCTTGTAGCATTATATTATGCATTAGTATCCTTGGGTTAACCTGTGTGATTAGTGAGTTTGCTACATTCCATAAGCCCTCTCAGCTGATCCAGTCCAGTAAATACATGAATACCGTAAAACTTAAATATTTAAATTATTAGCCAGAGCTATTATATGTGTATATCATTGAATTCAGCAGGCTTATATATGGGACAGGCTTTTAATTCCTTTCACACAAAACTTACTCAGCAAAGGTGGAAATGCAATCAAATAATTTGACCTTTTGAGACCTGGCTTTATTTTATTCAAAAACATGAGAAGATGGTAATGAGCGACAAAAGAGGAAATGACCCAGAGGTTAGCAAGACATCTGAGAAAAGTACAAGAAAATGATCTGAAAATCAGTATTAGCCTCTAATTTACTTTTTGCTGCTAATGAGAAGATCAGCACTTTAATGCCCGGCTCCTCCAGTCCGCGTGTGGAGATATCCTTGAGCAAGATACTGAACCCCAAATTGCTCCTGTTGGCTGAACCGTTGGTGTGTAAATGAGCATCTGACGAGCAGGTGGCACCCTGTATGGTAGCCTGGGCCAGCAGTGTGTGGATGTGTGTGTGAATAGGTGAATGTGACATGAAGTGTAAAAGCACTTTGAGTGGTCTGAAGACTAGAAAGTTGTGATGCAAGTCCATTTGCCATCTTGTGTTTTCGGCACTCTGGAAAGCGTCACATCTTTATGTAATAATGATAATATAATATATGTGATACATTTTTATAGTGCAATGCAACAAACATTGATAAGGAAACTATTTGCAATTCAATGTCAAACAAAAGCTCATTCCTCTCAAGAGGCACTAATACCCTCTCTTCTAGGTCCAACTTGCAGTTGGAAATATGAAAACAGTCAATTCAGGAGCCCCTGAAGAGGAAAATAAATAGCTTACAGCAACTGAATTCCTTCAGCTCGTCAGCAGCAGCCTTTATTAAAAAACACAGAGCAGCTGCTTAGACATTCGTGTTGCATTGATGCCAGTCCTCTTTCTCAGTGAATCTAAATCTGGTCGCTCTCCTTGCCAAATCGTCACCTTCCTCTCCCTCCCCATCCTGCCCCTATTCCCCGTCAAGAGGAGAGGATTGTGGGGGGAGCAGAGTCAAAGACTGGGCCAGGATGCTCCTGTGGAGCACCAAAGCTGTTGCCCCCAGTCCCAGGCCCTGAGCTCCTGGCATGAAACCATGTGCCTACACACACACTGTTGTACGGTCATCAGACGCCACAGCAGCCAGCAAAGCAATGGTGCGGCGACCAATAAACAAGGTCATCTCCTGAGCACCGGCATGATTCAAGAAGACATTATCTATCTGAATGTGTGATGAAGGAGAAGGCTGATGATACTCCATATTTTTATTATTGCCAATAAGTCCTGAAAAAGACCAAAAAACACACAAATTAATTAATCCTCCAAGGAAATAATGTCTGTGTATCCAAGTACGGATGTAGCCACACTGTCGCCCCGATCACGTTCCTTCATTACCACAGTCAAACAGTCATACTCATCACACTACACTGCAGTAAATACTCACTAGCACAAAATATGTAGTAATTCAGTGCTAAAAATAGTCCCCAAGAAATGCACTGTTTACTCCTGTTTGTGTAATGTTTGCTAAAATCTACAATGCCCAGCTCATTTAGGGAATTATTTAGCCGTAGAGAAATTGAAATAATATTTGTGACAGGTGTATAAACGTTTACTTCCTGTCTGGGGGCCACTGAGGGAGGGAATATTATAGATTTTTGTCGTTTCACGGGCATCTTTAGGATGAGAAAAATAAAGAATAACACCAGCCTTGCATGATTATCTAAAAAAAAAAAAAAAAACATAATAAATCCAAGGGGAATGGCAATGTCACTGATAAATAATAACTTGGGTTGGTGTTAAGATTTTAATTTCTAAAACTCACTCAAAGCTTACACTTAATTTCAGAGTGCACACTTATAGTTATATTTGTGAAATTGCAAAATTAAAAAAGGCTCAGATGAAAGCAACATCAGTCCATGCTAGTACCGCGTAGACCATGTGAGTGGAGAGGTGAGCACTGTTGTTCCTCACTCACAGATTTGCTCCTGCTGCTCACCTCTTGCCTAGAAAAAACCCAAAAGCTGATATTTAATTTTAGTGTGAACACTAGCTGTCATTTGTTGGTGTTACAGGAATAGTACACCTGTATGACTTCTCAGTTTCCTTTTGAAAATCCTTTGTAAAATGTACTGCAGAGCTCACAGCAGCTGATTTTTGACAGAAAATATTGTGTGCTCAGATGCATCCTGGGATGGTCTGGCATGCTTCAAACTCATGATGTGAGCAGAACTGGAGCAAAAGTGACAGAAGGAGAGGGAGATAATAGAGAACCCCAGGAATGATTCCTAAAACCTGAAAATGAATTAGCATCTCAGCACCCCCGGTTCCCGTGTCTCAGAGTCAGGTTTTTTTTTATGGGTTTTTGGTTAGAAACCAGAAATAAAGTCTGTGATTAACACAAGCTGGAGAGACTCATATTTTGTTCAAAGACATAAAATATGTCGGTAAACTTTGAAACCTTTATGTTTCTTTAAAAAGGCGGTTGCTAAGGAGTGACGAAATGACACTACAGAACGTTATGACATTGAGCCACGATGACAGTTGTTTTTCAAGAAGCCACGCGGCTACTCTAGTTTGTTTTTAGCCTAGCAATAGATTTTTACTTCTGGCAATTACATAATACGCTTAAAAAATCCTGAAAGCGATGTTTATTTGGGAAGATTATATTTCTGAATAAAATGTTTAAGTACCATAAATGTTTGAGTTTATTTTCTGCAAGGATCCAAAATCCCATTTAAAAATCCCAAGGGCTTTTTGATGAGGGAAGCAGGGAGATGTTAGCATACAAGCTGGCCTACAGAAAAACGTCATCCCTGGGGCACTCAGTGGCAGAGAGCACTGATAATTGGAGACGGCCTACTTTAGAGTCATTTCTGTATCTGTGTCACGCGGGTTTTACCACTGCTCTGGCCCTTGAGGAGACTAGCAGCAGTCCTGAGTCTACTCATTCCAATGGGAAAAGTCAACATGAGCACATATTATGACTCCATGGTCAGAGAAGTAAATATTGGACAAATTTTTCAAGAGCCCTAAACTTTCTTGACAATTTGACACTAAAATGGCATTTTACAGATCAGGAGAAAAAAAAAGTACTTTGCTCAAGATGTCTCTGTTTTAGCAAAACACTAATAATAGATCTGGCAGCAACTAATGTGATCTTGGAAAGGGTTGATATTAGATATTAAGCTATCAGATAAAAACATAAAATAAATAAGGACAAACACTAAATTTGTTCTATATATAAATTGTATTTTTGTAATCCATCCACACAGTATTCACTACATTTCAAACCAAGCAGGGGAGAGAATTCCATACAACTGGCGCAGCTTATAATAGGCTATCTTTTGTTATAGAGTATCTTTAATCAGGGTGACACTCCAACTTTTTAAAAAATCCGCTCTGCGCTTCATCCAAAACCCTTGTGCTGGCGCTCCCTGCTCGCTTGCTCCCCACTCTGCTCACATGCTCAGGTGCCATGTTCATGTTGTTGTAGTCTTTGTTCTCCTCAATGTTTTTTTTCCTTCAATCTGCATTTGAAAATGTGTAATTAAAATCGGAAAAGTGATACCAGTGCAGAGCAGTTTTCACAACAGGCACTGGAGCCATTTTTATTACATAAATCAAACCATCCTGATAATATTTAACATTTTTATGATATTAGAATGAAATAAAAAAAAATAATCTAGATCAAATGCAGTGTTGTGTCATTGAGACATGTGACATTAGACAATGATGAAAATGGTCCACTCATGGAAAAATAATGTGTAAAGATGCTTCATGTCTGTGTGTTCAGGTGAAGCCGGTCCAATTCATAGTCCAAGCAGTTGTGACCACCTCAGACCTGCAGTTCGACCGGACTGAGGTGGACTTTGGCTTCTGTTCCATTCATCAGTCGGTCAGGAACAGCGTTCGCCTCACCAACCTGTCCCTGCTGCCTCAGGAGTTTGGTTTCGTGGGTGTTCCAGAGGTACCAATACTTCAATGATTTTAGTTTGCGTTAAATGTCGCAGTATTTGTTAAGTACAGTTACTTGGATCCATACAAGCAGAGACTAACCCAGATACTGTTAGTCACTGAAAATAATGTTTGCCTCAGTGCTGTAATTCTAGAGGATGTCAGGTGTGTAGGAGACTTGTATTTAGTCATTAAAATAAATAATACTTTCACTGTTGGAAATTCAGCTTCACCCTTCTTTTCACAGATTTCACATTTTTGAGATTTGCTCTTTTCGTTCAACCCTTAAAAAGTTGTATTCCTTAATATTACAGGACTGGTTGATTTGGCAACCCCTGTGGTTACCGTGGCAACAGCACATGCAGTTTAGTTCAACAGCAAACTCGTTGAGGAGCTACTTTGGCAGAAATTCAACAAATGCAATGCAACAGTTAGTGGCAACTTAATACAGCTCTGATACGTGTGAAGAGAGTGAATATTAACTCTTTAAAACCTGAGAATATTGTCTTGATTTTCTTGAAACATAGGAGGAAGGCAATGAGCAATGAAAGAATTGACCCAAAAATTAACAAGAAATTAGTAAAAAGTACAAGAAAATTACTTGAAAATTTGTTTTAAAAAAACAAATTTATAATAATAATATAAAATAAATGAATAAATCAAAAAGAAAGAAAATCAAAAAGAAAAAGAAAGGGAAAAAACATACAGGGCAAACAAGACTTGAAAAAGTGCTTCTTTTTTTAAAATCTGCAATATAATTTTAAATATTTAATTATGCTAATTATAAATATGGTCTTTCTTGGATTTTCTTTTCTTTTTTTTAACCTAAATATTTTACATAATTTAAAAAATAAATCAAAATCAAAATCTACTACTACTACTACTACTAATACTGTTGCATTTTCTGGATCATTTCTTACCAAGTTGCTCATTGCATTTTTTCCCATGTTTCTGAAAGAAACCAATTTTCTCAGGTTTCGAAGGTTGAAATACTTGTGAAAGGTGTCTGAAAGCAGCACAAGGAAAGTGATGTCGCTCCAGGTTTCAAAGGGTTAGGCAGTGAGGCCATTATCAATGAGGTAAAACTGGGTATGCAATCTAAATCCTGTGCAGGAATGGCAGGCCATACCACTACTAATAAATGCTACTATCTGTATGCTGCCTGCTAATTTTTATTACATTTCTGGTTCGACTTCCGGTTAATAGCGCTGTTAAAAACCCAGATCTAATTAGTGGAAATAGCACCCTGTGTTTGGCAGGCTGCTCTAGAAAAACGTGTCTCATTTTCCTCCAGCTCTGGCAGTTCTTAGCGCTGCACATTACAGCATAAAACTGTTGATATATTTTGCTAAAGTGCATGCGCAAGCAGCATCACAAGCAGCTGATGTAAATCCACAGAAAAAAAAATATTAAATGACTATTGCAGAAAAAATAATAGTCATAAATTCTATCAAAACTAGGGTGTGATTATGTGAAAACTGTAAGGAAATTGTGTGTATAATTGGTGTTGTTTGTGTTTTCTCACGCTGCAGTTTATTGACGTCCAGCCTAATGATGGCTTTGGCACTCTGCTCCCACAAGAGACCCTGGAGATTGATCTGATTTTCAGTGCCAACAAAGCCAAAGAGTACAATTTCCAGCTCACCTGCAAATCAGAAATTAACAGGTTGATATTTAATCACACTTTGTGTGTAAACTGTATGTAATATATGGACTTGTTGATTTCCAAGACCAAAATATCCCTGATTTCAGTAACAGCATTTGATTTAATCTGTGTTTATTACATCCAATTTATTCTCTTGGTCTTTAGAGATTTCCTCTTGTCTTGCCGAGCAGTGGGTGTCTGCCCTGCACTGGAACTCTCCCATTATCTGGTCCGGTTCGGGGCCACAGCAGTAGGTGACCACTCCTGCGTTGTACTTCACCTGATAAACACTCAAACCAACCACAACCAGTCCAAACAGTTCATCCATCCAGGTGTAGCCAGGCTGTTCTCCTTCACCCCACCCAAGGATTCAGACATCAGCATCTGTCCCTCCGCTGCCGCCTGCTGCCCGGAGAGGTAAAGTAACACACCTCTAATGTTGTATTTATATCGAAGGGGCACTCCACTGATTTCACACATAAAGGTCATAATACTAGTCTTTTTTAACACGTCTCTTGTGGTTCTCACAACTATATGGTAGTGCAGATTGAGTGTCTCTGTAATTAGGACCGTGAGAACCTGCTTAAACGAAGCATGTCTTCAGCACTATTAACTCGACCCCCTCCTCACCGCCCGCTGTCTTCGTAATCCCGTGGAGTTTCCTGAGGTTGTGTTTTTCATTTTCCGCATGTCAAAAATCTTCATGTAAATATTATCGCAAAACCATAATTTAAAGTTGTAGTCTGAGTTGTGTTTATGAACATAACCTTTAATTTTGTAAGGAAACAAACCTGGGACTAGCGAATACATTTTTACTTCTGATGACAAGACATAATGATAATGGAATTAATGAATCTCTAAGGAAAATCATCAGTTCAACACAGCACAGATATCACAGGATTTCAGAGAAACAAATGGCCATCACAGCTGCCATCAGCTCACAACAGATGCCTCTGTAGAGTAATGATGCACTCTACTGGAAACCTGATGGAAGTGAATAAGTGCTTTTAAACATGCTTTTAATCTCTGCAGCATCATGACAAAGTATAGATGTTTTGAAAATCATTGTCGTTTATTATTGTCGGTTGCAAAAGCCATTTTCTATTAGTCAGCAGTGGAAGACCTTCCTCAAGGCTCTGCTTATAAAAACAATTAATCATTGCATTTATTTTTTTCCACTGCGTGACAGAGGCCCAGTGGGAGAAATCTAATACATAGTCTGCTATTGGAAAACAGGAGGATTAACATCCTTAGCTTAGTCCACTTGAATTGATGCACGCTAGAGAAACCCTAGAACAGGAGGCAGCCCAAAACTAATTTAAACCTCCAGTTCATAATATGAAGAGGAGGTTGAAATTGAAAGAACACAGGGATCTGAGTGCTGTGCTAAAATTTCTCAAAACTAGTGTCACTGCTTGCTAAACTCCTGACATGTTACCGTCTCTTTTCTCACCCAGAGGTGTCTGGTCCAGGTGACGTTCAGACCCAAACTGTTAGACCAGGACATCAAAGAGGAGGCACTGCGTCTCTTCAGTCGAGCCAAGTTGCTCCGTGAGAAGGAGTCAGAGAGGAAGAGACACGCTGAGCACGAGGTATGACTACACACACCTACTCCAGTCACCTTCTGCTAGTGTGAGAGTTAGTCTGTGCTGCTGCAGAGCCTTTACCAACTCACTGATTTTTATTGCTTCTATTGTCAGAGTGTCTCGCTGGTCTTATTTTTCCCAGTTTTTATGCTTAACTTGTTGCATATATTAACATACTTTTTAGTCTTTCCTTGTAGTAACTCTTTTTTGTGTTTTATATTGCCTGTTTTAGAGTTGATTTTGTATTTTTTGTTCTATTTTTTCCATCTCTAACCTACGCTGCTGCTGCCTGTCTTGGCCAGGACACTCTAAAGAAACAAATTTTTAATCTCAAGAGGATTTTCTGGTCAAATAAAAAAATATAAATAAAAAAGATTAATAAACCTGGTGTTTTTACAGAACGCAGGGTGCTACACTTGTCTAGTATGAAACCATCCATCACCTTTATGTGTTTGTTGTAAGACTGAAAAGGAGGTCCCCATGGAAAATGGTAAAGGAGAGAAGGCACCTGTAATTCCAAAGAACAGCAAGGTAACAGAAGAGCCAAAGACAGAGAAGCAACCAGAATCACCAAATCCTGCCGACATACAGCCAGGGTGGGTTGTCATAACCATAGTCTTTTTTTCTTCATGCTGTTAATCTTGTTTCTTGCTTTCTATCGCAGATAACTCTGGAAACCATGTCCAGTTTGCTGGACTGATGTGCCAGTAAAGCAAACATTCATTAATAAATATTCTATAACCAAATATCAAAGAGTAGTACTGCAAAAAGAGAATAAATGATTCTCAGGGAAACTTCTTTCACTTTCTCCCGGAAAGCCTCTTTATGTCACAAAGTAGGCTAAACCCAATTTAATAACTTGGACAGAAGTCTGAGATCCAACAACACTGAAATAAGTTGCACACAAAGCTTTCGCTTGAACATGCCCTCTTCTTCCCCTGCGCAAGGGGATTTCATCAGTATTCCCATTTCTGTTCATTTGCAGTGATCACGCCATCATATATAGTGTTATCTCAACAGAGCTGGAAAACTTTAATGAAAAGGGTTTCACTGTGAGTCATTTCCTTCAAGGTCAGAGCAGTATGAGGAGGCCAAGGCCTCTCTGCTGTACTCCTTCGCCCAGCGCTACACTGAGTACACCGTCCCCTGCTTTGTGTCAGACGGAGACCCTCCAGAGGATGACAGACAGGCCCAGCCGGCATGGAGGTAACACTGAGTCAGCTTCTACTCAGCTTTGTACACACACACACTGCAGGCCTTGCCATGTAAGATTTGTGTTGTGTCCCAAAGTTTGTTGCAGTGTTTTCATATAAATGTTTGCCATTTGGAATCTATTATGAACAGATTTTGTGGTCCTAAAACCTGAATGTGAGACAGCTTTATCTAATGAGTGTAGGATTCATCGGCATCTATTGGCAGAAGTGGGATAGATTATTCGTACCAATGTTTTCAATAGTGTATAATTACCATAAACAAAGATTTGGTGTTTTTGTAAGGTCAGAATGAGCTCTTCATATCTACACAGAGAGTGGCTCATCTTCCAGGAGCCTACAATAATGCCCGAACAGATAAACCAAACACTGGCTCTAGAGTGTCTTTTGCGTTTTACAATACCTGAAGGCCACTGTAGGGTCTTTAGGAACGTTTCAGTTGGTTGCAGATCGTAATCTCACCACTAGATGTCACTAAATTCCGCATCATACTTTCTGCTTTTCTGCACGGGTGCGCTTTGGATTGCATGACGCAAATGTCATCATTCGCCCATGTCTGCAAGGGTCTGCACTGACCCCCATGCAGGCATCTGTTTGCAGCACATTTTTTGTGACCGCGCAGACTGGATGCATAGGGGGTGCACTGACTGTGCATGCTCCAGTTAGAAAATATAGTCTTTTGTTCCACACTTCCAAAAAGCTGATGGTTTATCCACCTCTAGCTGGTTTGCCAAGAAGATGAAAAAGAGGAAGATAGCAAAATGAATACATGTTTTAAAGAGAGGTTGTGCATTCCTCTTTAAAGAAATATGTTTTACTTGATGGGAAAACAGCAAACACAGGAGCTTTTCTTGCTGTAGTGAGTTCGCCATAGTCAACATTATGGTACATTACCACCACCCATAGGAGTGAAGTATGGGTTGGGAAATGCATGGTATGCAAAACCAGTGTTGCATTTATACAACCAATTGTTGTATAAATGGAACCGTGTGCTTTCGTTTGACTGGCACAAGTCCACAGCTGTCTGTAGACGTTCAACTCGGAAAGTCCATATGAACCTTAAATCCCTCATACTGCATTTTTTAAATCACAGCCTCCTTTTCCAGACCTCCACTGCTTTTTTTCAGTACACATTTTGATTAATGCAGAAAATAACATCTATGATTGATACAAGTAAAATATATATTAACCAAGTCACAATCAACCCACCAAAGAGCAACATTATATTCCACCCATATAGTAAAAACACTACTATGCTCCCTGCTGCTTCGTGTCAATTTGTGTCTGGTGATTTATTTAAATAAGGAACATAATTTTAAAAAACAAATGTCAGCTATTCCTTTAAGGCCCTTAGCATTTTATTGATATTATGTTGTAGTCATGTATATTCCAGGATTAGTATTTGCAGTAAACCTGGTTCTCCCAGTGGCCTGAGGGTGTTGGATTGCCTGCTTTGGTCAACAAGTAATGCAGTCTCAATTTCAATTGGATATTGTGGAGCTATATAGCATTAAGCAGCATGAGCTGTCTTCTTATACTACATTAAATATTTGGGATATATGAGATTATGTTATTTGTTGCTGCATAGCGGAGTTCTGTTTATATCATCTGTTTTTAGCCAGTGGCTCTAAATATTGGAGAAAAAGTTCCCTCTAAGAAAAGATAGACAGCTCTGGTTTAAATCTAAGCAGTTCAAAAGACGTACATAACCAGAGGCTATTCAACTTATGATGAGAAAAAATCTTGTCTGTCTTGTTTGTACTGTTAGCTCGCCAGACTGCTATATGTTCCTCATAGCTTTTGTTTCAGTGACAACAGTGACAACAGAATGAACTCAGATCAACACTGAAAAGACTGTTTGACCAAATGCAAAAGTGTTTCATCCTCAACAATACAGAAATCAACAGCATACTGACTACATGGTTTCCTCTGTGTAGTCCAAATTTTATCCTCTTAAAATGATTATTTTTAGCATCAGCATACAAAATGAGTCAAGCTCTAAAGTCCACATTTTTAAACTACCACCAAGCCTAATATTTTACTTTATACTTGCACGTATCTGTTGGCAAAATGTAACCTAACTCACTCTAACAACATATTTCCACATAAAACCTGCATGGGACCACATATAAATTATTTACATATCCTCATCTGCAATGCTTTTACATTATTCGTCCAAAATTCAGTCTTAAATTTGGCAAAAAAATAAACATGAAAAGGTCTTAAAAAGCATTAAATGTAAGTGCTTGATACCTGCTGACATCCTGATTTGGGTAATGTTCCAAAATTCTCCACTCAAAGGGCTGTGTGTGGGAGCTGTTACACACAGTCCTTACTTTGTTTGTAATGTCCAATATGTCCACAGTTCCTTGAACACTCTCTACCTGAAGCTGCAATGTCCTGCTGTACGGCCCCCTCTAGTGGCCTTATCCACCAATGGACACAATATCATAGACTTCCATCAGGTGGCAGTGGGTGAGTTATTTCAAAGTTTACATACTGTAAGAGTTCACTTGTGCACTCAGAGTACATTCCATTTTTTTTAATGTGTCTATTTTGTGTCTTTTTTCCTCAGGAGACCGATTAATCAAGAGGTTTACAATTCAGAACATTTCGAAGGAATCTTTGGATGTATCCTTTCAAAACAAAAGTCAAACAGAGTTTTATAGCTACAGTCATGTTTCATACTGCTGAGTCATGTTTTATAGTGTTGATGCAAATAGCTGATGTCTGTAATTACAAAACCTCACTTGACAGTATCTGTGTCCCATAGACACTTGTTACCAAAAAAAAATGTTCAAGTGTTAAACATACTTAATGAAAACTGATGTGCACAGTCAGTAGTCTTAGTCAGAGATTTTTGTGCTGCACTCTACTTTCAGTACTTTGAGTTGCTGTGTTAAATGTATATGTTGATATAATAGCATGTACAAGTATGCTATTATATTAACAGACGTCATACTACCCTGTAGTATACTACAGGGTCATACTACCCTGTAGTATGAGGTCTGCGGTCCCTCTAAGTGTGTATTAAAGGGTCAGTTCACACAAATTACTTTTTTACCAAATTACCTTTTAGAAGTACTCGGCACCATAGATAGTTTGGGTTTGATTTTCCCAGCTTTTAAAAATAAGAAAAATATCTGTGGATGCCACTGCCTATATTTGAGAGTAGACAGTAACAGGGTTCCTGCGGATTCTTAAAAAGTCTCAAATGGCATTGAATTCATTAATCTAAAATAAAGACCTTAACTGGCACTAAAATGTCTTAAGTCAGTCTTTCACAAGTCTCATAAATGCAAAAGAGTCTTAAAAAATACTTAAATCCCACTTGCCTTACGCTGTAAGAACCCGGAGTGAAGAGAAGACGAGATGAGGGGAGAGAGAGATGGGGAATGATGTGCAACAACAGTCTCTGGCCAAAGTCAAACTGAGGAAGTTGTAGTTTATGGTTAACACCTTTAACCCCTGAGCCACAGTTTTTATATGTATGTCTGTTGAAAACATTTCTAAGGAAAGGTGATGTGAAGTGTGCTGTGGTTATACAGATTAACAAGGACATTTCCCTGAGAGATCCATGTTGCTTTTGAGAATTTGACATGAAAATTTTCAACGCTGTGAGCACCATAACTGAAATTTAGTTTCTAAGTGAGAAGGAGGCAGAAATCTCACAGACGGGCTGCCCTGCTGGCCTCCGGGTTTAGGACGTTAACTGTGCAATTGCAACATCCCAGGTTCATGTCTGGCTGGGGGCCCTTGTTATATGTCATTCCCCACCTTGCTTTCTGGCATCTTGCTTTCCTGTCTATTTCTCTTTCCAAGAAAGGGATAAAACGCCCAGAAAAAGACAAATATCTCAAAACCTGAACAAATAAAATCATCCAATAATGATGGAAGGTTCTGTCAGCAAAACCGTCAAATTAAAACTTTGGACTTCTTAAGATATATGCATACCTATTCATTGTCTTTGTATGAATTTACACCTGTGAGGTTAATTCAAGGAAAATTCATAATCCTCAATGGATTTACCTCATTTTTTATTTTCTAGATATATAGAGATTAGCAGCACACACATCCAAAAGAAGTTAAATACCAGGTGCTGAACAGAAAAAAATAGATACAAAAAATAAAGTCTGCCCTCTAGATGATGCTCCCATGAACACTTATTACCTCCACATATAACGTTTGGGGCCAAAGCCCTTCTTCAGACATGAAAAAAGAAACAGAGATACACCACAGTTGTAGCCATATGGACAGGTCACCTGACAGGTTATATGAGTCTAAAACCCAAAAATGCCTGCAAATAAACATGTGACATACTTTGTACATGAGATATCAAATACTATACATGAGTGTAATGAGAAATTATTTAATTAAATTAAATAAACGTATTATACAAATGTAAAGAAAATACGAATAAAGCTAATACTCATAATAATGAAATTAAAAGGAAAACTGGTGATACTGGGGAAAAAAGCTGATTTAGTGCTAATAACAATAGCAATGTTAATAATAATAATATGAACAATGATGAAAAAATATTTTAAAAATAGTAATAATGCTAAAATTAATATTATTAATAAATAGTGACATCTCATGGCAACAGATGTACAGATTTTTTTTTATTTTCTGTACATGGCATCTCTTCGAACAAGTTATTTTCATGTCCACAATTAAGTGTAGTGTGTCTTAATTTGAAATTGCCTCTGCTAATTTTATAATGGTATTTATCACTACTTCAAATAATATCTCTAGTAATAGCTCCCTACTACTTTTCTTTGACCATTACAAGTTGAGATCATCAGTGCTGGATGTACTTGGTCCTTTCTCCCTTCTGAATGCGCTCAGAAGCATAAGACCTGGAGAAAAAAAAAACTCTGGTTTTGGCCTTCAGTCCGTCTCTGGAGAAAAAGGTGGGTTGACAGTGTTGAGTTTACCATGAAGTGCTGGATTTTTGTTTGAGCGTAACCCTTTGAAACCTGGGAAAACTGGCTGTACTGCTTTCAAAAACATGGCAAACAACAACATGCAAAGTGCAACGTAAAAAGAAATTTTAAAATATATCTACAAAACTATATTTATAATTGGCATAATTACATATGTAAAATTATGTGTATTTGAGCACTTTTTTGTAATTTCTTTGTTTTACTCTAATCTTTTTGCTATTTTTCAGGTAATTTTCTCTGAGTTTTTACTAATTTACTGTTTTTTTGGGTAATTTCTTGTTAAAAAAAATATTTTCTAAATCTGATTTCTTGAAATTGGTAGAACACTTATTAATAAGTAGCTCATTGTCTTTTTTTTGCTTTTGTTTTTTTAAGAAAGCAAACCAATTATCTCAGGGTTCAAAGGTTTAAATACTTGTGAAAGGCATCTGAAAGCAGCACAAGACAAGTGATGACGATCCAGGTTTCAAAGGATTAATAAACATATGAGCATGTCATCAGTGTGTCACAGTTATCCCACTAATGAATTACCCATGAGTCTCAAAGTGAAGTTGAATCCACAGTGATTGTCATCCTGAGTTAATCTCCTGGTTTGCCCTCATTAGAATTAATTGTAACTCTCAAATGACATTAAAGATGATGTGTTGACATATAAAATATTGAGCAAGATCTTAGCCGCTGACCGTCTACTGCTCTCCAGTACTGTGAGACTCTGAAGGTGCACTGCCAGAAGATGACCTTGGATGTGACTCTTTGTGGGAAGGGTGTGGTCCCTGCCGTCACCTCGTCCCACCCTGGAGGTCTCCTTGACTTCGGCTGCGTGTTGGAGAAGGAGAGCACCTCACAGGTCTTGAAGGTCAGTCGACAGGGAGCTGATGAGAACAAGATTGAATCTTGTTGGTTTTGAAGATATTTTCTTATTCATTCTTAACAATTTAAAACCTGAGCAAATTACCTTGGCTCCATTTTTAAAACATGGGAACAAGGTGATGACTAACCTAAGAAAAAATGACCCCAAAAATTAGTGAAAAAATAGTAAAAAGTTACAGAAAAAATTACCTGAAGATTAGTTTAAAAAATAGAAATGAGAAAAAAAGAAAAGTACACAAAAAACCAACTGAAAAAAAATTGCAACAATTCTGTGGCATAATTTTAAATATATATTATCATGATAATTACTATTTCTGGACATTTTCCGTTTGCTTTTTTTTCTTAAATCTAAATCTACTAATTTCTTGCAGTTGGTGGAACATTTGTCGCAAAGTTGCTCATTGCATTTTCTCCCATGTTTGTGACAAAAATTGCACCAATTTTCTTAGGTTTTGAAGGTTGAAATACTCGTGAAAGATGATTGAAAGGAGCACAAGGAAAGTGATGTCACTCCAGGTTTCAAAGGGTTAAGCAATGAGGTCATTATCTATGAGGTAAAATTTGGTATTCTGTCTGAATCCTGTGCAGGAAGGGCAGGCCCTGCCACTACTAAACCATTTTTTCAGGTTTCAGAGGTTTTAAATACTTCCATAAGGGGGTTTGAATGCAGCACAAAAAACATGATGTTGATCCAGGTTTCAAAGATTTAAAGCACTCAGATCCAGAACTGAATCACTGTTCATGCGCTCTAACTGATTTTTTTATGCTATTGAGGCGTTTCCAACCTGTGAACTGATATAAAGTCCTGTCTTGCCTGCAGCTGCAGAACAGTTCAGCGGTGGACGTGGGTTTCAGGGTGCAGCTGGCCAGCCTCTCTCCCTCGAGGCCTCAGGGTGGAGCTGATCTGGTGCCCTTCCTGCTGGGCAGTTACAGAGACTCTCAGGTCATGCCTACTGTGGGTAAGTAACTTAGAATTCAAGAGCTCTAAATCAAAACAAAAAATGCACAACATGCACTTCAACACCAATATATTTTGAATAAATGAAAGGAGAAACAACCAATACAAACGCCTCAAGGACCCAGCGTCTCACTGAGAGACTGTGTCTGTGTGCGTTTATAAAGAAATCATTTAGGCAGATGCCTGAATCATTATCAGATCTTTTGAACTCCCAGATATTGATATCTGCTATTGCATTTGCTATAGTACATATTTTGTAAGGTCTTAACTTTTCAGGATTTTAAAGAGTTTATTTAGTTTTGGGAAAAGAAGGAGAATTTTCTCAACACACAAGATTTCATTCTTAAGTTTATCACAAACATTAATAATCTGCAAATCTGGAGATACATGATTTTCACTGGACAGGAGGGGGATGAGAAACTATCACCACAAAAGTAACCAAAGCTGGCAGACAAATATAGTGTAGTAAAAAAAGTACATTATTTACCTCTGAGATGTAGTGGTACAGAAGTAGAAAGTTACATGAAAAGGAAAATACTTAAAGTGTAACTACCTCAAATTTGCACTTGAGTCATTACTTGTTTATATTCCACCACTAATTACAAGCTGAGTAAACTAAAGATATTGTGTGTAGCTTTTTGTGTTTATGTGACGTGCTATTTGTGTAGTTTTATTTTGCATTGTCTGTCTTGTGTTTTCGTCTTTGTATCACTTTATATCATGTGCTTTATCATTTGTCTTGTGTGTGTGTCTTTTCTTTTCATCTTTTACAACTTTGTATTATCATGTCATTTGTTCTGTGTATTTGTTCTGTTCTGTTCTTTTTTTAAAAAGCAGCACTAGTTGCAGAATAAACAGCAGTAGACATGGAAGTAACGGTATGTTATTTTGTGTCCTGTACAGGAGCTCAAAACTACAGTGGGCTGAGTGTGTTCGGTGTAAGGCCAGGAGGTGGCAGCATTGCTCCAGGACAGAGCCAGGACATCACTGTCACCTTTCACCCTGACCACCCATCTGTCTACTATTCTGACAGACTGACCATTGAGCTCATGAATAAGGTAAGCAGAGCATCACATGGTCCAGACGAAATGCTGCCCCCTAAGTGCATCTTTACTGCACCCTGTGTGTCCTCTGTTTACTCTGGCCTTTATGATGGAACAAGCTTAACCCATGTTTTATATCTATCTCTCAGAGTCAAGTGTGTGCGTTGGATCTGAGGGGTGCAGCTTCTTCACATACCATGTATCTGATTGGAGGAGACATGCTGACAGTGCCCATTGAATCCCCCCTCCCTCTACGGATAACCAGCCATATTCAGCTCACAGGTATCCAGATCTTCATCTCTTCTTAAGTTATCTACCTCTGATACAATGCACCTGATGTAGTAGAAATTTGAAAATGATCCAAGTTCAAGCATGCTCTCAAAAAGACTCCAACAAGGTAGAGTAAAGATAGATACTGACACTATAAAACATGACTAATTTCTTGCGTCTATTTTAAGTAATTTATGTCTGAAAGGGCAGGGTACGTGTTGTAGTAATGTATGCTAATCATCGGATGCTCACAGCCCATGTGCTCATCACCAGCATTCAGATCATATTCACCAGAAAATCCATGTGTGAAAAAATAGACACACCTCCTAGACAAGGTTACTGCAAATTTCACTAAATGAAAGTGTTGTCGGTGCATTAAAATAGCATCAGCAGTTGGATAAGAGCCTGAGCTCTGCTATAGTTATGTCAAATGAACAGTACCTTAGAAGAAGATGTTTTGAAAGCATTTCTATTCACACCCAGCAAAATTCCAGTTTGTGCGTATTTAAAGAAGAAAGCTAATGGACCATAATGGTGTTTTTGTGTGGGTTTTTTTTTTTTTTTTTTTTGCTGTCTTTCTAGGTCAGCCATTGGTTTACACACAGTAGGAGAATCACTAAGCAGCTCTTAAAAGTTGTTTGAATTGTCCAAGCCATCATGCTGAACATTAGGGCAGCATGAATTCTTGTCAATGTCACATAATCATTGTGCCGTAATGCCAATAATCAAGGCGACATATTGCCATTTGAAAATTAAATTTTATGAAAACTGTCATATTATAAAGAGCACACCACCACATGCATAAAAAAGTTTTTATGCAATCAGAACAGTGGGATCTGTATCTGTGTATCACAGTGTATCACTGTAACATTCAGCATCATAGTAAAACTTTACGAGCAATCTGAGAAAAGGAAGTAACATTTGCCTACATCAGTCAAATAAAAGTGCTCCCAGGATTCTTTAGTTAATCAGAATAATAAAATAAAAACGTGTAAACAAGTAAGTTTAAATAATGTCTTTAGGAATTGATACAGTATCACAAAACAGTGTTACAATGCTTAAGTGTTTTGATATTTCCTTATACCCCAAACAGCTCTATTGTGTAGAGCACTCTGTAAGCTAAATGCTGACACTAGCATGCTAACATATACTGACAATGCTAACATGCTGATGTTATGTATAAATTGTTAATCGTGTTCACCACTCTAGTGCGTGAGCATGTTATCATTTGTAGATTAACAATAAACACAAAGTACAGCTAAGGCTGATGGGAAAGTTATCAGTTTGGCGAGTATCCAAAGAAAAGTATTGGACAAAATTTTGATAATGGCACTAAATTGAAAATCAGGGTGATCAGTATAATCAGTGGGATTCAACATCTGGGGACTGTGAGTATTAGAATTGAATCCAATGTCCGTCCAAAAGTTGCCAGTCAGTCAATTGGGACCAAAGTGGTGGACTGACCGACTGCCGGACAGATCGACATTATCATTCTCTGGTCTGAAGGATATTTAACCCTTTGAAATCTGGACTGACATTACTTTTCGTGTGCTGCATTCAGACACCTTTCACAAATTTTTAAACCTTTGAGCCTTGAGCAAATTGGTTTGATATCTTTAAAAAACATGAGAAAAGGCAATGAGCAACATGACAAAGTACCTGCAATTTGCAAGAAATTAGCAATCTAGAAAATTATTTTTAATAAGCTATGGGAAAATGTAACGGCTAAACTAAAAATTATGATGTTGCCCTTTTTCCCATGTTTTTCAAAGAAATAAAGCCAATTCTCCCAGGTTTCCAGGGTTAAGTGAAGTGAAAGTAAAAATCTATATGCTCTGTAGTAACTGGGCTAAAACTTGTCTACTACTAACTACTCACATAGTTCTCTGTTTCTGGCAGAGTCAGAGGTGATGGAGAAGTCCACCATCCCGGTGCTGGTGACCCTGCGGACCAGCTACAGCGCAGGAGCCATCAGACCCGCAGTGAGAGAGCTGCAGGTGGGCTGCATCCGCTCCACGCAGCCCTGCGAGAAGGTACTGTGATGTCATCAGATACTGATACTGCCGGAGTTTCAGCAAGTGCACTGTGATGCATCATGAGAGTTAACCTGTTTTAGGTAGGCATTGACATAGAATAATCATACAAACATTGTGAAATTCACAATTATTATACTGTCCATTAATATTTTCATTTTACAGCTATTCTGTAAAAAATGTAAACTCCTGTGTGGTATTGTATTACACTGTCAGTGTGACCAGACTCCTCCTTATGTTTTACGTTTTAAGGACTCTAAATTCAGAAGGTATAAAAAAATAAAATGAAACATTTCAAAATATTGTCATAACATTAGTTTTTATCTCAAGAAAGTAGCATAAAAGTTAATTTTCTTAAAACATGCATGTTGATATGCTGCTGCCTTCATGTTTCCCCCCATTTTTAGCACAAAAAAGTGAACTCTATATTATGAAGTGAAAATTGTCGACGTATAAATGCACAGATGAAAAACCCAATAGATTTACGTACTCCAAAACATGTTTAGAGGTGAAGAAGTGGTGAAAAAGCTCCAGATGTATTGATTTTCTCGTGAATGTCTGGACAGATCATCTTTTCTCTGTTTTTACAGAGTGGTGAGTTTCACTTGGATGGTGTGGCATCTCTGCAGCAGCTTGGCTTCAGCGTGGAGCCCAGTGAAGGGATCGTGAAGCCAGGTCACAAATGCACCATCACTGTCACATGGACTCCCCAAAGAGGATACAAGGTGAGAATGATTATTATCATCAGACTTTAAGGAGGATGCATGAGGAATTTAACAGGAACTAACAGGCCCAAAATAGTAATTTAGCAACCACAGCGGTACTACTAAACCCCAAATCATTCAAATGCAACAGACATATTAAAAACAAAAAAGCCTGCCCATGACCTCTTAAAGCTTTCAACTTCATTTTTGACCCTTGCTAACATGTTTTCATACGGCACGATTTCTAACGTAGCTTCCCTCCAGATTTTGAAAAATGGATAAAACTGAGGATCACTCGCACAGCTGTGACAACCCTTACATTTATCACAACAAAGTCATATTTTGATACATTTGGCACTTCTGTTAAGTCACCCATAAGGCATAACCTTGGTGATTTAGGTACCGTCGTGACCCGACCACTTCCCTATGTGATCCACAGTTTATTGGTTAACAGGTTTATATTCCCGGATTGCACATAGAAAAGATCCTGTTTCTGTCTGACATTTCTGTTGGGATTTTGTTGAAAAATCTGTATTTTACAGCAAATTTGAAATCTCCTATGTTTTTCCTGTGGACCAATTTATTTACTTTTGTACTGATTTCCAAAAAGTACCATGAAAAGCTGCTCGATTACAGGGGCAAGAGTAAACGAGTCACTGTCGCCATCAGGGTTTTAGTATTCTGATGTGTAAAATCTGGTTCAGCTTCTTTCGACCTTTTGCACCCTGAAAAGGATTAAATCCTGGTGGAACCACAGAATCAACACGTCATTTAAATATAGAGAAAGTTCTATTTTAAGGTTATAATATTGACTGATTTCAGCAGTTTTTAAAGCAACACACACATGCAACCTTCAAAATCCTGTGACAAGACTTTTTTTCAACATCACTACTGTACTTGAGGTATTTATAAATGGGATTACCACTGCGTGTGTGTGTGTGTGTGTGTGTGTGTGTGTGTGTGTGTGTGTGTGTGTGTGTTTCAGCCCTATGAGGTGGTGGAGACATGTGTGCCTCTTACCTTGAAGAGGGATGAGACAAATGTTTACAGAGTCACCCTGATGGCTTTGGTGTCCACCACTGCTGACTGACCTCTACAGTACTTGGGCGCTGGCCAGTTTGAAATCTGCTCACACACACCACACACTGACACAAAACACAAAGGCGTGTGATATATACTGTCCAGTAATGTGGCCAACATTAACAAATCACTTCATTATTTAATATTTAAATCTTATTATTGAAGGTGGAATTAATTTTTTATCATTAACAAATCTGATTTGAACCATTTATTTCTACACATTATGTCATGTTGTGTTATGCAGCTCATCTATTGAAGCCCCTGACTGTAAAACCTCATTCCACCACCAGAGGTGTGTGTGGTGCCAAGTAAGCAGCTGTGTTATATCACATTCAAATACAATGCTAGTGTTTCATCTTTCACTGAAAACGAATTCAGCTTTCCACTGCCTCTAAAAGTGGCGTCCCTCACTGTTGACTTAATATTTTTGCTGCTAGGTAGTCGTTCTGATTGCTTGTTTACTGTCATACATTCACACCCACTCTCTCATTCCCAGTCCTGGTTTTATTCTAAATGGAATGTTAAGTCTTTATAAATTTAAAAAATGGCCACAAACACAAAACATACCACGCTTTTTCAAAACATACTGTATTCTCTCTGAAAAGAGTTATATAAACTTTGGTCAAAGGAGGTATGTGTGGAATATCAAAAGGAGTTCCTGAAATTTGCTTTATGTTTGAAAGATTTGAGGAAAAACGTTTGACTTCGCACTGATCATTTCCTTGGGGTGTTTGTTTTCTGTGGACTGTGGTTTATTTATAAATTCAAATTTGACTTTGTGGTGCAATGACGAAATGTTTTAAAAGACCAAAAGGAAATATTTTGTCAATGGATCTGAAAAGCATTTGCTACTCACACAACAAAATATATCAAAATACTCTGGACTAATGTACAATTTATTAGTATTAGACTCAAATCATGCAACCACTCCACATACATAATTGTATAGTGAAACAATTACAGTGGACATTTAGGAAAACTTGTCTTCAGATTAATTGCTTTAAGTAATAATCCAGTACTGATTACAGTACCTAAAGGCAGTTTTACTCATCTTGATTATTTACAGCATTGCTCAGTCACATCTATATTGTTAAACTCATTTTAAGATGTGTGCTCGCTTGATAAACTCCCAAATCCATGTGAACTTGGCCCCGTGCATGTGAACAGCAGATGTCAGTAATGCCTCAGAACGGACCAATAGGATGTGACCTCTCAGAGATACATGCTGTAAGCATTTATCAGAGATTGTAGGAGATTATACTAAATCAGATTACTGTACCCCAACCTGCCTATAAAAAGCAAGGTCATTATGAGCTTAGCCTCGTGTAATGTCACTCGTTTTATGAAATGTATGAGATCATATTAGGCAATATTTGTGTTGCCATTTTGCCTCTTTTTCTAATCTGATTTCTCCTCTGATCTCTCGCTAATACTGTGAGATAGTGCTACTTATGTGCCTGGCTCTGGATGTGTGTGTGTTTGTGTGTCTCTACAACACTTTGAGCTGGTGATGGGAAAAAAATTCATGAGGTTGAAAATGCTCATATAAGTTGACTTTCTTGGACACCATGCCCATGTAAAATATTTTATTTATTATTTATTTATTTTATGTTAAAACCTAGAGAAAAATGGTATATTTGTCATCATCATATAGCAAGTGATGTTAGAAAAAAGAATAATTGTTTTCTTATAGCCAAGGCAAGGTAGCTTTATTTGTATAGCACATTTCATAAAACAGGGTAATTCAAAGTGCTTCACAGAGCAATAAAATCTAAAACATAACAATGGATAAAGATTTTCAATAAAAGAGTAAATAGAAAAGGGCCAAAATAATTACAAGATTAATTAAAAAAAAATCAAAATGATTTTTTTAAAAATAAAAATCACCATTAAAAATAGCAAAAGTGCAGATAAGAAGTACAAAGGTTAAAAAAATGTCATTGTTTGACTAGTTTTATTTATCACAAATTAATCAGATCTTAACGTTGGATTGTTCTTTTTCCGCTCTCCTAAAAGGCTGAATGCAGACAATAAGCTGTCTCCCCTGTGTGGTCCGAGGCTCTGCTATGGAAGCTACACAACACATGTATGCAGACAGGCAGGGGTGTATCCAGGGGCAACTAAATCTCACCAGCATTAACCTGGGCAGATGAGTCCCGGTGGAAACTCACACCCAGAACACAAGCGCACGTACACAGGGCTGGTGTTTTCAACTCATCCTGTGTCTATATGCTGCTGTTATTTAAAGTTACCGGCAACAAAGTGTGAATTTTTTGAAAGATATCAAAATTGGAGACTCTAATCTACAATCGTAATGAACTAATCCACCAACAATATCAAGAATTTTCTAAATATACACCTAAAAAAGTGAGTGAATGAGTCATGGTGGGTTTGTACACACCCAATCATACAGTATGGGGCTGACCCAGGTTTCCCGCGGATCCTTAAAAAGTCTTAAAAGGCATTTAATTCATTAATATATAAATAAGCCCTTAATTAGTGTTTAAATGACTTAAACTAATCTTTCAGAAGTCTTTAAAATGCCCAGATATGGGAAGTAGAATTTAATGATCAGTTTTTTTTTCCAACACTGCATTGTAAAATCTCAAAATAATCTTTTGTTTTAAATAATTTAACTTTTTTTTTCTTCAACTTGTCATGAATCCAAGCAATTGAATCTCGCATGCAGAGTGAAAATAACAAAATCACTAAGAAAATCGGACAGAAGTGCCAGATATTTCCCTCTTTGGTTGGTAAACCTGAAAGATACTTTTATGATGATATAATATATTAATTGTCTTCTGTGTTTCCATTTAAAATAAAAATAAAAAAATCCACATTTGATGCAATTAATCTAACTTTTCCACTGGAACAAAGACATTTCATGTTTTATGTTATACTAAACACTTGGTCAAAATAAAACGGTCCTTTAATGTTGGTTATATAAATTTGTTTTAAAATTCTTTCCAAGTGGCATTAAAAAAGTCTTAAAAAATCTTAAGTCTAACTTGCCTTAAACTGCAGGCACCCTGGACTGACCATCCCACAGCAGAGAACTGATCATTGAGGACAGCAAGCCAGTTTCCTTCTACAGCTCTCAGGTTTTCAAAACTGGCTGCAACACAAATAATCAGGTGCAAATTGAAATGACTGAGACAGATTATATATTGGTGGATATTTTTAATTGATACATGCTTTTTTAGAGTTCAATTACCATTAAAAATGTGAGTGTAAAGAGACAACACCACAACAGATCTGACACAAACAGAACATTTATGCTGGGCTACAGCAGACAGAGCAGCGCTCTCCTGGGAGCGTTCTTCATCCAAACCATAGCTGAGGATGCTTTCATCGTCCCCCACTGGACCAAGCCGCGTACACACTTTGTTGTCTCGGTGGACGCCAAAGTGTTCCACGTCTCCAAGTAACGCCTTAACCCCGCTGGGCATTAACCCCTCCTCTGAGCACTCTACCTAGACTACTGGTGATAATGATCAAGTCATCTCAGCGCTGCAGTGACGACCTGCCTACAAACACTCAGCTCAGGAGATAATTCCCCACTGATTTTTTAGCTTGAGCTAAGAGCACAGGGACATTGGTTCATAAAACATAAAGTATGGCAAAGTTAATATCATTTGTCAACAAAAACATCTATTGCATTGACCAAATTTCAGGAGACCGTTGCAGTGACTGTTGACTGTTAAGGTATTACTTATAGATCAGATGATTTGACATTGATTATCGGACTATCAGTGAAGAAAAAATGCACCTAAATATTCAACTGATGGGATTTTTTTCTTTAAATTAAAAATATATGTTCAGATATATTTGACAGATATGATAAAGGATCATACTTTATTTATCAGTGTACGGGTGGTTGGAATGTAACTTTGTTTGTTTTATTTTTTTTTTTTTAATTATTGGTCTTCCCTGGTTGACAAACATTTTTTCCCTTGAGCCCTCCTGTAGTTACAGAAGAAAAATGAATGACCCTTCCTACACCATAAATAACTCTATTTCACAGTTTCTGGCCATGAGAAAAGGTGCGATTTGCTAGATTTTAAAAATAAACATGCCTTTAAGGCCCACTTGCGTGCGCTGGATGGAAAGACATTCACCACTGTAGGCCTAGTCAAATTTGTGGTGGAGTGTATTTTGGTTTGCAAATGAGACAGTGTTATCAGCTTGAAGTAGTGATTATTGCACTGAAATGAAAGTCAACAGCAGTGGTAGTTGTACTGACATGAAAACCACATTTTTGTTGGAGTCCTAAACATGTTCATATCACAGAGAGCTACCTTAGGCCATATAGCCTATTCTCTTTTGTAAATTGCCTGGGTCTTGTATGTACATTTATTTGGGGTTTTAGAATATTAACTGTTTATGGAGGTGGGTTAAGTGCACTAGTATACAATACTCATTCCTAAATACCTATTTAAATATTTTTTTTCCTGGTAAATTATAGTGAAAGTACCACCAAGACCCTGTAGAGCTGTGTAGGCCACCTTAGAAAGTAGTTCAAACCAACTTTGGCATGAAAAATGCTCATTCTAGGGTCACATTTTATTTTAACTCCTTAAATTAGCAAATAAATGTGGAATTAAAAGCAGTGTTTAGTCAGGTAAATGTTATCTAGGTGTGTTAGTGTTACCAAAAATGGCAGTATTTCCTGATCTGTTGGTCGCCGACCCTTCGCCGTGCGTTGTGACGCTGCCGTAACGTGGGGTTTCCCAGACCTGAGTGCAGGGTTACCGCGCCCATCTCTGCTGTTTGATGGCCGGAGGAAGAAGCGACTGAGATCCTGGCGTGAAGGAAGAAAAAAGAGGGACGACGACGGTGGGAAAGACAAGAAGGGATTTTTGCTTTGAGTTGGAATTTGCCTTGAAAGGGAAGAACGCTCAAACGGGACTTTTGCTCGTCTTTCTGGGTGAACACCGCCTCGTCTCTGCGCCTCTGTGCCGGTGTGTCTCCCCCCTCGGCGGGTCAAAAACTGGGTTCGGGGAGTGCCGCTCCTCGGTAGCTAAACTAGCTAAATCTTAGCGCCTGGGCGGAGAGAGGAGAGACAAGATTTTGCTGTTTCCAGTCAATGCGATATAAACAACGGATACCCTCGACTGAAAGCGGGTAAGGATGTGAATTGATATTTGAAATTGTGCTTCAGGAAATGCATTACGTGTCTGTGCATTTGGCTAGCCTGTCGAGCAGGGAGGATGAACGAAAGGGGTTAAACTGGGTAGAGTGGAGAGTTAGCTGCCGTTAGCCTGCTGCTAGCTAGTCGTTGCTGCCAAGAGTGGGTGGGGGTCACTGCTGGAGAACTTAACGTTAACGTACACCCAAGTGTCAACACACCAGAACAACATTTAGCTGGCTTCATATCTAATTGTTCTATCCGGCAAGCTGGTGGTTAACGTTAATGTCCGGTGCTAATTTTAATTAGAAGGTTAGTTGGTGACAGCTCGGTAGGTTAGCCAGCACCCCTCTCCTACGTCCGGGTATCCTCCCCCCTCTTTCAAGAAATAAGCTGTCTGACTGCATCGGTTGTGGGTTAGCAGCCCATTTAACCAAACATTATTTCAGTTTGGGGTACACGTAAGACGCTCTGGTGAGCCCAGTCACAGACAACAAATTGGATCTGTATGGCGGCCCACATTTCCCATCTTTAATCTATAGATAGCTGCTGATTACCTGGTAAGCTAATTTTGCTACTCTCAGTTTATTGTTGACCAACCCTTGTCAAGCTGGTTAAGATGATCACATAGCTGCAACTTCTTATACTTGCATAACGCGTTCAAGCGTGAACACAGTTTGGATTTACTTCCTCCCGTGTTGAAAAATTGTAGCATCATGCAAATGACAACGAAGGGAGTCTAAAAATGGCTACTTCACCAACAGAATCACCACCACCCCCACTATTCCGTAGCCAGTCCATACAAGTTAGCCAGCAGTGGCCACAGCCTACGTTTGCAGCCTGGTATGACTGATCTGGGTGTGTATATACCGAACATGGCAGCCTGGACAATTTGTCTGTGTGTTTAGAGAATATGTTGTTGTCGAGTGCCGTTTTTATGTAAAGCTGGAGCACTGAAGCGTTAGTATTTGCCTTGCTAAAATTATTTGCGTAATGCCCAGTATCCCAGTTGTGGACTCGAATATGATAAGCAGTGTTTAAACGGGCTAGTTGAACCAACAGCGTTTAAATCAGTGAATCGAAACCAAACCTTCACGGATTATGGCTACTGTAAGTCACAGCTATATGTTAACATTCCCACGTTTAGTCTGCAGAGTCAGCCATCCAATCATCCATCGATAGTGCTAAAATGGACAAATCGTTAGCGCGACTCATCCCCAGAATGCAAAAATAAATAAATAAATAAAAGAGAGACATTTTCTATCTATAGCCAACACGGGTTAACATCACACTGAAAACATGACTATAAACTCCGCTGTGGACCTGATAGGGGCAATAGCCATTTTAGTTTCATGAGTGTTAAATCAGCGTCGGTTTGTGAACACACAGTTCGACCTTAATTTGAGCTGCTTCTTATAATGATGCGAAAACGAGATTGTCTAATTGGATTTTGACAATCTGTTTATCTCGATCACGGGTCTGTTGCAGGGCAAGTTGTTAGCAGCTACAGTAGCCATGCCCCACCGCCGCGCTGCTTCTTGTAGTGTCTCAAGCTCTAGCCCGGAAAACTGGGCAAGCTTTTACCCAACGACGAAGCACCGAACCCGAATTAGCACACACGCACAGGGCGTTTAAGTTGAAGAGAGGGGTTCCGAGATTTTTATTCAGTGGTGAATATTTCGAAAGATGATTTAGCAACGAGTCAGACGTGCTGTCGCAGGAAGCCGAGCTGAGCGCCTCCTCCAGCACCGAGGCGAGATACATGTAGCCTGCCGCTTTGACGAAGTTATTGACCAGCAGTATTGAGATATGGCATCTAACGAATCAATACCCGAAAAGGGCGATTTCTAGTCGATTACCGGACATATTCGGTGTGTCTTAAAGGAGCTATTTGTATTTACTGCTTCACAAAGATGAATTCATTTTGCCAGTGTGCCCCCTCCCTCCGCCTCCTCGAATGAATGGGTTCCTGTATTCAGGGCCCAAGCAGCTGCAATGAACAAGATGGCGTTCAAAGCTTTTTTCATCACCGCTTTTTCTCAGACTGAGAGAGACAGATGCCGAGCATCGGATGGGTTCAGGCTTGGCAGACTAGATTTCTTTGATTTCGCCATCGTAAAAATGTACAGGATGTGTTCGTATTAAAAATACGTTTTTAAATGGGATTCCTGGCCAGATGAATCCATAATGTGCACCTCACATACAGGAGAACATGGTGGGGAAGGGGTTTAGTACATCTTGACTGTGAACCCGTGTACCGGGGAACATGGCAACTACAATAAATATTTTCATGATTTAGAGGAAGTAAACAGTTTATTGAGATGTATTGATATTAAACATAATGTATTATTTGAAACATCTGTAACCACACCTTAGGGAAATGTGACATAGCCTATTTCTCTCAGTCCTGATCAGAACTCACAGTTAATTGTTACTGAGCAGGTAAAAAAAAAAAATCTCTAAATGCAAATGAAAAATACAGAGATGGAATTTGTTCAGATTTGAATGCAGTGATTTTTTTCCCCACATTTTTCTTATGTCAAAACATGTGATGGTCAAAAACATAAATGTGACATTATTTTTTATGCCTTATCTTGCCCTATACATTGTCCATATGTCTCTGTTCTTCATAAGTTTATAGAAATATTCCCCTTTTTTTAAAAAACATTTTTTGGCTGTGTAGCTTGTCAGTTTGTAAGGTTTGAAAATGTGTTGATTTGCATGCCACTGAATGACCTAATTAAATATACATTTAATTGTTAAATATTGACCAAAAACTCCCAGTAATGATCTTTTTTTCTTTCATGGTAATTACTCTTAGGGTGGTACCACCACCACACATGAGACAGCTCTGTAATTCTGCCCAAGTGGTGTCTCTCAACTTCACTGTAATTTTAGATTTAGCTCTTTTATCTGATTATTTTTTGTGAATTGACTGATCTAGTACTTGCAGCTTCAAGTCTAACTGCTCTCACCTTATAATCCACCACAGATATAATATGAAGCATACACATAGCCCTGGACAGAACATAATATAGTTTTCATCAATAATGGTAACGTGTATGGGCACTGGAGTATCCAGTTATCTGTCTTGGCATAAAACATTTCTCCATTTAATGTGAATCCGCTTTTGTGACCTGAATGTGACCCACTCTATACTGACACCCAGAATGTATTTGACATTCTTTCCAGTGACCCTGGTGGACAGTGATGGCATAATCTGCAGGCATCTCTGAAACATTTTACTGATGTCAATGCAATGATACAAGTGGTGTATGACAAGCCTATCTGAAAGCCTTCATGGCAGTAATGTGTGTCTGAAAGACATTTGTCCCTGGGTTTATACACAGCAGAGCTTGTCAGTAGGATGAGTGTCACCACAAGATAATGACCATGTGTTTAAAACCTGAGTCATTAGCCTTTTGCACGGGAAGGGGGGCTCTTTGTTTTTAATAGAAAGGATTTTTCATCCTGCTGATGTGTATTTTTTCCTCTATTAATCTGTAAGTGCAGGATATGAATGGGATTAAATTCTTAGTCTGTGGATTTCACTCTTTGAGATTATGTGGCTTTGGTCAGTGATAGTGCTGATTTTTAATCACTTCTGATATGATCCCACTTTTAACTGTATGTCCACCATCAGCGATCAAGCACCTTAAAAAAATATATATAAACATCGACGGGCAATTAGTAAAATGCACCAAGTTCAGTAGCCAGCTCTATAGTACTGCAGTTTAATAGAAATTATATAGTTATACAAATGTATAAGTATTAAAACCATTTACATACAATTACAGTGTTAATGCGTGAATAACTTTTTTATCACAGTGTAGTATACATTATGCACAAAGTAAGGTAAGTTTAGTAAATAGCTGCCCTAATATATCTCGGTGGTAAAACTTAATAAAGACGCTCTAGTTTCATCTAGTTTAATTCCCAACCAGTCCCACAGGAGAGGACAGGACAGTACATATGTATGTCATCATCTGGTAGCATTTGTGTTTCATGTCAAGACTTAAAGAAACAGGGCTGCACTGAGAGTTCACATTAGCCAAAGTAACAGTTGTAGAACCGAAGAGGCGTCTGTCTGGCCGCTGTTTGTACCAAATTGTAGCTGTTCTAAAAGAAAGGCAAGAAACTTAAAAACTAGTCAGTGTGAAACACTCCCATCCAGAGTGCTTGTATCTTGAGTCAGTCAAATTAATTCCCTAACATCCCTCATTTTCAACTATCAGCACCATGTCATTACCATACATTGTTTCTATTGACATCTGGAAAAAAAGATTAATATGATTTATTTCTTCTAGTGGCTCGCTGTTTGTTTCAGCGGTTTGGTCTTATTTATTGTGTTCAAGACTTTGTATGTTGTTATTCAGTGGGCTTAATTGTTTGGTGCTTCTTCAGGTGATAAACTTTCCTGTCTTTGTTAGCAGTGTTTTTTCTGCAGATTTAATAATATACATCACCAGTCTGTTTTGCATCAGGCTTTATTTACCCCAATCCTGTTTAGGATGGTCTTAGCGACTGTGTGGCTAAACGTGCTGTAAGTAGTCAAAGTGTCACCACACCACTGACATGTTGCTACCTAATCTATCCACGAAACCACTTAATGTTTATGGTTGTCTTTAGGTCCTCAAACTTGAAGTTCCCTCAGAAGAAGCACTCCCATCTTTCTTTTCGACATTTATTACCTAAACAGCAACCTGTGATGTTATGCTAACTCAACACTGTGTCTCTTTAGGGGAGAGGGCTGTCTGTTCCTGAAAAACTGACGTATGATTGGTTAGAAGTAACCTCCTCTGTGTGATGTAATCGACTGTAAAGTACATTGTCCACAATTTAAATTATTTACAGTATATACTGAATGTTCACATTTTGTCATGGAGGAAATGTTTGTACCATAATCACTGGTTTTCATTTTTGTATGGCCCATCTTGTGCCCTTATAAATAGCCATTAGTCATTTTGCGCTTTTTTGTTGTTGTTGTTGTTGTACTTTATCAAGTTAGTAAGCCAATACTAGCACTTTTAATAGGTCTTATAGTTAATGTGTTCATTTCAGGCCTCTAATTGCATGCCATCCCTGGCATCTGTTTTCCTAGTTCCCTTGTTTTATTGTAGCGCAATATTTTGGGGGAAAATAACCATGACAGCATGTCTGCTAATCATGTGTCCTTTCTTATCCATTGTTCTGTGCTCTCGAACGTGCAACTCTCTTTATCCACAATTGCATCCTCATCAACAAGCATGTTCTTGTATCCTAATGTAAATGGACCATTAGTGGTTGCCTCTGCATTATGGCTCCCATTACTTTACTCTTAGGTTCAGTGTATTGTGGTTGAGCATCTTGATCCTTTTTCCTCTTCACTCAGTAGGCTTCCTACAGATCACAACTGAAACAGTATCATCAGGGTGTGTTGCACATGTGTAGGCAAATGTGGGGCCAAAAAGTGTAATTGTCGCTCCCTGTTGCTAGGTTGCCTTTTTTTAACAAGACCCTAGGCCAGGGGTCGGCAACCTTTACTATCAAAAGAGCCATTTCTGGCCCAAAACAAAAAAAAATCTGTCTGGAGCCGCAGGTAACACAACACATATAGTCAAACTAGCCTATCAATATTATTAATGGGTCTACATGAGCATTCATCAATATGTTTTACCACTGTTTATTATTTTTTGTTACATTAACTTTGCAGTGTTGGTGGTAAAAATTAAAAGATTTATCCATGCACTGTTATTACTATCTCTATGCACTAATAACGTCTCCATTTTCCTCTGAGACTTCTCCTATCTTGGATTTGGAATCCATAGCTAGTCAGGCCTTTTTGATCCAGGACCGCCCACCATTTTTGAAAATTTGGCAAAATTTAGCAGAAAAGGCACCAAGGCTACAGAAATATTATGCATATTTTACTTAATGAAATACATTTTCATATTCTGTGTACAGGCTACATGTTTTTGCAATTGAAAAATTGAATGAAAACTTTAAAAAAATAATCGCAATTCATTTCCATATAATTTTTAGTCAGAGACACAGGAGCCACTCGAGAGGGGCTAAAGAGCCGCATGTGGCTCTAGAGCCTCAGTTTGCCTACCCCTTCCCTAGGCAGAAGCTGTCAAAGTAGTTTCTTAAAAACATTTCTGGCAGCTGAATTTGACCCGTATACAGTTGTACTGATAATCAATCTAGCTCTATTAGTTATATGCATACCATACACAAAACACATCCCATACACACACACACACACACACACACACACACACACACACACACACAGAGTTATCACCAGTTGCAGGTCAAAGTGTTATTTTTAACCCCTAGCGCCTGTTGAAGGGCTCCAGTAAACCATTTTCAAAATCAAATTTGATTTATGCAGAGGTTGATGAATATGGCACAGGGTGCAAATGCTAGTACACTCTCAACCGCAGGTGGTCTATCCATCTATACCAGGACAAGGTGGAAGCAGGTTTGCAGGTTTCAGTGAAGGGGATGATGCTGGAAATAACACCAAGTGACTCAGACACAAATACAACGCAGGCTTCAGCTACACTAAAATTTACATCAGTAATACAGTGGGAATACAATCTTAGCTCTTTACTATCACAGAAACTTTCCTGGAACTTTGGAGCCCTTTTTACTGCGATAGTCTGGCGACCTGTTCAGGGTGTACCCCGCCTCTAGCGCAGTTCTAGCTGGTACAGGCTCCAGGTCTCCTGCGACCCTTAACATGATATACAGTTGTGGCTAATGAATGAATGAATTGAACCTTTTTTGGGAACGTACAGACTTAACCTGCATCTCAACTTTAAGTCTAATTTTAGTATCTGAGCCTCTGATCCTGTCTTACAACAAAGTCTGTGCTCCCAAAGTAGTTCTGTGAGACCAAAGAACTGATGTTTTTGGACTGAGTGTCACTGATTAGTCAAACACAAACCCAGAGGCTCCCTACAATGTGCGTATGGCATTAATTCACATATAAAGCAAGTACTTGGTAAGAGTAGTATCAGCAGCAGGACTGCAAATGTAATTTCTTCTGATGTTTAGCAACATTAAAAAAGTTATGGATCTGCTTTGTCACTAATCTGAGAAGAGAAGGATAGAGACAAAGTTACTGAGCAAGGAGCTATTTTTTCTGGAGTTTAATCAATACTGAAAATTGCAATGACCCCATGACTTGCTATATTGTTCTTGATATTTTTGAATGAAATGGAAATTGTACAATGTGGAAAACTGCAACAGTTGTAATGTTTGCCCTTCTCGGAGGTGACTACTAAAGGATAGATTTTTTTTACCACCTCGTCTGGCGTTGATTTATGTACAATTGTGAAACTAATCACATTACATTTTAACTAGGCTAATTGGAATTGTACATTGGGGCAGTGAATGACTAGGTGAATGATGTGACTGGACACCCAAGACCATTGCATAGTTTTTGCATAGGCTTTGATTTTTAATGTAGCATACTGCCTGCTGTACTACACTAGCCTACTGTTGAGCAAACCTCACCGAAACTACTACTACCCTGAACTACCTGACGCTAGGAGACAATCACATCCTAAACAGAAATTATTCTTTGCACACACCACATGTGACCAGCCGCATGTGTGAACATGTTTTGGACCTTGCATATCGTAAAATACACTTCACATGCTTGTTCAAATATCTTGTTGATTTAGGCGTGATTTTCTCTGGTCAGCTTTGCTAACTTAGCTAACATTTGGTAACAGGTACTTTTCTCTATTTTGTTTTCTACTGCTGATAATGCTAGCTCAGTTTAACCGGGATTCTCAGCTGATAGCCAAAGCAACGGCACTTAAAACTGCTTTGATTTTATTTTCAACATGACTCACTGAATCCTTTCATCGGCAACCAAACAGAGAAACGTCTGCATTTTGTAAGTTGTTAAAAATCTGGGTTGAGTGAAGAAAAGAAAATTAAGTTGCCATTGACGGAAGCATGGCTATATAAAAATGGTGGGTTTGTGCAGGAAGTCCTGTGTAGCGCAAATGAAGAGTCTAGTGACGATTCTCTCTGACCAATCAGTCGTCCGCAATGGTATAACTCCTTCTGGCATCGGCTCAGCTCACTTGTAACTTTGACCGAGGTGGTATAAAAAACAACAACACTAAAACCCAAAATTGTCTAGATGAATAAGCAGAGCCATAGCATCATGCAGTTGAAAAACGGCATTATACCCCATTCAGATTTATACTGTGCTGTTGATCAAATACTTGACTCAATCCTTGACACAGGTTGCCATCTAGTAACTTTATCAGTTGGAATGTGAATTGTGACGCAACCTTCAATTAGAATATAATTTACTTTAGTTATTAACATAATGATAATGACTTTAGTCTGTTAAACCACAGACTTTCGAATAGAAACAGAAAATAAGTACATTGAGCAAACATTTAGGAGAGCGGATATGTGTTTATATATATGAAAAGACAGAAGTGAAACTGTAAATATATTTTTATTTGGTAATTCTGTAATGTAATTCTTGTAATTCTTCACCATTGAAGTGTTTGGAGTTATGCTGCAGACTGGTGTCTCAGCCAACATTGACACCCAGAGATTAACCTATGGCAGTTATCTTACTGGGAAAGGTCCAACACAGGTCGAACACCCAGTCAGTCAACCGGCATCATTAACCTGCTTGCGATTCTTTTAGAAATAAATCTATGTTTTATGTGGACCATACTTAAGCATCTTACAGCAAGGTATTGACAAGACCTGCCAAACATGTATTCTGAAAATTTAACTTAAGTCCCTCTTGAACCTATTCATGCAATAATTTAGTACAGTAACATACTAAACATTTATGTTCCTGAATTTGTTTGAATTTGTCTTGTCTCCTCAAGCTATTCCCAGACTCAACATCACTTTGGAAATTCTACCTAAAGTTTTGTCAGAGTGTAGTTTGATTGTAGGCACTGTTATGCATACATAGCGTGTCACCACTGGCCAAAAGGTCTTGGTCACTGTTTTGGATAGTCAAAGTAAGTGGCACCATGGCAGCTTAGTGACCCACACACAGGCTTGTCATCACTTAGACACTGTGTAACCCTGCCAAAAGCCCATCACAAGCCATAGCAGTGTTTGCATGTGCACCTCAACGCCTGCCCTGCTTTGAATAGAGAGCGTTTCTCTGTCTATTTACATTCTGGCCCTTACATTCGACTGCC
Source organism: Plectropomus leopardus (assembly GCF_008729295.1). Lineage (NCBI taxonomy): Eukaryota > Metazoa > Chordata > Actinopteri > Perciformes > Serranidae > Plectropomus > Plectropomus leopardus. The sequence continues at coordinate 9,411,125 of NC_056470.1, read as the reverse complement.
ACAAGGAAAATGTGACCAAACCTGAATCCCGAGATGACAGGAGAAGTATTAGTGAGTTTTCTTCCTCTTAAAAGCAAGAAAGGCCATAGTCACTTGAGCAAAAGAGTGGGCTAGCTGTCATGTGACTCTTCACACACACTTGTTCCTCTCTTGGAAGCTTGGAGAGAAAGCACTGGGGGAGGGGTATGATTATTAATGCAATCAAAGGAGTGTATTTTATGTTTTAAATAAAGTCATGCTTTTGGCTTTGGGCTAGCCTGCCCTTCCCTTCCTTTTTTCTTTCCTTTTTAATTTAACTCATTCATTTATCTGTATAAAAAGCTGTTTGTGCGGCTTTCCCAAGCATAAAACATACCTTTGTTAATGTATGTGGCTGCTTTTTTTTCTCAGCATGGATTTGTTTTCATGACATTTGCAGAAAATTGGCCAACATTAGTTCTAGTCTCTGTGTTTGGCTGAGCCCTGTTGCTCACATTTGCTTTTTCATAGGATTGTATAACAAACCAGTTTATTGTGACTTATATTGTCAGATATTTGTTGTTTTCATCTCGCTAGTTCTGCCTGTTGGGAGTCACTAATCCTGCAATAGCCAATGGCAGCTATTTTTGCTAACAATGCAGCCTGTTTAGTAAGAGCACATCGCATCATGGAATGTTTTACTAATCAATCAATTAAACTCCACTGTCAGTGCCATCGATGTTATGTCCCCTATCATTAGACATTACCCACAGCAGGCAGCCACATTGACAGAGCACACTCATAAAATTGTGCCCAAATTCCACATATAGCTTGAGTTATGTTTGCAGGAAGTCCAAGCCTATTTTAAGTCATAGTGGAACAGCTGTGTTTGAAAAGAAGTATGTCCCAATAAGTCTCTTTTCTCAGAATAAAGATGGCTTTTGTAACAAAAGAGTGGTTTAACACAGAAATACACAAATTTGTGTAGCAAAGTTAAGATTTAATTTGCTAAATAATCTAAGATTTCAGAATTTATGATGAAATAATGAAGTTTAATTGCATAAACAATGAAGACAAAACCATTTTGATAATTGATTTGTCATGTAGGGATGTCCTAAGCTGAAAAGTGGCATCAGGAATGAGCTGGTCCACATGTTTTTGTTTTTTGGGGGTTTTTTTTTGTATTACCTTTTCTATTTTCCATTTTCTGTTAGGAAGACACTCTTCACAATAGTGGAATGTGTGCCGACACTAAGTGTTGTGACCAAGTGAACTTCAGGGTAAACAGTCAGCAGCCTCAATTGTCATATGTCAGTGTGCGTCAGCAAGCAATGTGGCAGGAGCAGCATTGAGTTTAGAAAAACATGGTCAGTTAGTCTTTAAATAGAGGTTCAATACTTTGCCCTAGTTTCATGTAGGGTTTAAAAAGCAAACAAAATACACAGATCTGCATTTAAACTAGTTTGTTTACATGGTATATATGCAATAAAGCAACTCTTTGGCAATTTAGTTGAAGGTATGAGAAAGGCAACCGGACACAATTGGCAGCAGTATCTACTGTCAAATTTTTTTTGGTACCTCAGCCTTTTCATGGATGTGAGTTTAGGATGTAAGAGCAGCACTTGTACCTTTTGTGATGATGCTTGGACCTAAGTGCAAAAAATGTGTATATTCACAAATAGCCACGTGTAAATATCAGAGTTTAATATTCATAATATGATTCCCTTGCCCGGTCAAGGCAAGTGGGTCAGAAATTTACTTGCCCAAAGTCAGTTTTTACTTGCCCCCTATAGAAATTGTTTTATTTATTAGCAGCTGTCAAAGTCAGTTGTCATGAAAAATGACCCCATTTTATCTGCCTCGCACTAAAACTTGCAGCAAACTGCATAATCTGTATTTTGCACACATTCTCTTACACCTCTTAATTAAACTCCTTTATAAGGATAGTTAAAAATCTTACTTGCACATTTGTACATAAACTTGTTGTAAAAGCTGTGCCATTCATTAGGAGTGTCACTGGAATATATACGTTTCAGGTATTCATTGTACGACACTCTCAGAGCCTACTCTGGGCACAGACAGAGCAGCAGATCGCCAGGCACAGTTAAAGTGAGCTTTATTGAGCTGAGTACAACAGTTTGCATTCACTCATCTCTGCAGCATCTGCTCCTCTCATCCATCAATCTTATTAGCTCTGACTGGAGCAACAGATCAATTCTCAATTTTGTGGCTCAAGCTTTTAAGGAAAAAAAGAAATAATGAAGAATTAAGCCTTCACCGCATTTTTTGTTTTTGTCTTTACCCGCCACCATTTTCGTGCGAGTACCCAATCGGTATTGTAGAAATGTAATTCTCAAAAGAGATGAGAACGATGTGAGATTGCTCAATCCTTACCCATTTCCATCATCAGCTCCAGAAAAAATGATGTGTTTAATTCTTTTTCTTTTCCACTTTGCTGATATGGCCCAAAGTAGCATTTTACTTTGCCAGAGCAATCATTCATCCTTTCATTTCATTCATTTTCCGTAACCGCTTGTCCTCGCAAGGGTCGCGAGGGGGCTGGAGCCAATCCCAGCTGTCATCGGGCGAAATGCAGGGTACGCCCTGGACAGGTCGCCAGACTATCGCAGGGCCGACTGCGATTTTACTTTACCTGAGCAATCAGAATATCCTTATTGAGCCTTGAAAGATATTCTTTAGAAAAATAATTGCTTAATGTAGTACTAACATTCTTGTTAGAACATAGCATCATGAGATAAAAGGCAATAATATTGAAATCCAGTTATTTCAGGCTTTAGAAATACATAGCTATTTACAAGCCATAATTCATCTGTCTGTTCATTTACTTTCGCGACCTGCTTATCCTGTGCAGAGAAAGGATGCAGAGCCTATCTGATCAGATCAAATTGGGCAGCAGGTGGGGTACACACAAGACAGGTCGTCAGTTTGTCTAATGGCTAACACAGATATACAACCATTCATAGTTACATAATTACACTTAGTCACCAATACACCTAACCTTGAGCCTATTAAACCTTCCATATAGAAGAAAACAAAAAGAGCTGAACATTTTATTGATAAGCATACTTTCAGTAACAGAAGTAAGGTAACTGCGCATTGTGTAATTGACAGTATGTCGTTTTTCTCAAGCTTTTAGGTAGTGTGACTGTTGTTCAGGAAATGTAAGGGTTTCACCATACACTTATTGCCCGTGGCTCCAAGTCCGCTGATGTGGAAAGGTTTTTGTGTCACGCATACTGCTCCAGAGTGTACCGTAAAATGTTTTTTCTAAAGCCAGCCCTTCACCCCTCCTGATCTATGAGGCTTCAATGGACTGAAATGATATCACATGGATTGAAAGCATATGAAGCAAATGTATGTCAGGTATTTGTTAATGCATGTGTCATTCTTCTGGGCCCATCTTTGCCCTGTGTGGATGTTAATGGCCAAATGTTGACTTGAATTGAATTTCTTAATACCGAAACAGTCTTTTTGCTACGATTCCACTCACAGTTTACACCAGAATGGAAGGTACCATATTTGCCCCAAAACTATTTTGAAAAAAGGTAGAGGCAGCCTCTTCAAGTTTAAAAAAAAAATGCTGATCTTTTCTGTTTTATTTTTTCATCAGAAGAATTGTGCTCCCAAATTCAGTGGAACATCATGATCAGAACTGTGTCAGCTTATGCATACTCATTTGTAGCCCCAGGATTTTGCTCCACTTTCAGTGGAGCAAAATGGGTTATAGGGCCCAAGGCTATCCATTTTCAGTTCAGCCATTCTTCTCGAGACCCATACAGATTAGAAATACACCTACTCCTCAGACAGTGATTCAAGAAGTAATCCACAGTTTGTCAACCTTTGCTCATTGCCTGCTGTATATCAATTGGAGGCGTGGCCAGTACGTGGCACCGTGCTAATGATCACACACTGAATTGTCAGGGCAGCCGGTCAGCTGTCTTAGATTGCATTTATGGTGAGGTAGTTGCACAATTGACATACCATTTTGGCTTTGGTTTTGAGAATATTCTGGTAAAACTGGTTGGTAGAGTTAAGGTAACACATCAGAGCTGGTATTTACAGTACAGGGTTTGTATTGATTTTGTATTGGTTTTGACACTTGTGTTTTCTGACACCATAAACATTTCACGAGGAGTTCATTCATACTGATGCTTATTATACAGAGAGAGTAAGGATTCACCTCCTCCTTCTCCACAGTACTGTAGTTGCTTCCTGTTTGGTAGAAAAAACACCAAGCCATTGAAAGTGTGTGTTGGGGAAAATGACAAAGTGAGTGAGACTGGATGGGGCTTTTAAGAAATGTCCAGGAGCAATGCCCTTCTGTCTTCTCTTACTGCATCATCAGCCTCCTTGTTCCTGCCTTCTTTGCAACCTGGTTGTGTTTCAGCTACATTTACCATGCATCACTTCCCCAAAGCACTTAAGACGGACCCTCATCCACCAACCAGATGAGGAAAAAAAAAAAACCACACATGCACTTACAGTATCATTCGCCTCTGTCAGTAGTAAAAATTGTCAAAAGTAGACAGCCTTTAAACATAAAAAATTAAAAGTGACGTGGGGTAATATTTTTATCAGGAATGTTGTGATCTTGTTTATTGTCTTGGATTGAGCCCTGTCACACTGATTAAATGCCAATACTTAATATGATCTGTAGAGCTGCAGGAATTAGTCAACTAATCAATCAAATTACACGTTTGTTTGTTTTTTAAATCAAGTAATTAAGAAAATAATGGGCGGATGAATTGATAATAGGGGTATAACGGTTCACAAATTCATTGTTGGTGTGAGTTTGGTACAGTGGAGAAAGATCACCAAATGTATAAGGATACATTTCTTTCCATTTAATTTGGACACACAGCAGTGCAAGTGTCAAAGACAGACAAAATCATCTTGCTGGGTATTGAGGCATCAGTTTGCCCACTGGCAACCTTGGTAAATTACTTTGATTATAAAAATAAGTCTTAGCTCAAACACTTCTGTATTATGCTGTAAAAACACTTTCCCAGGTCACAACCAGCTATAAAAAGAGTGTCTTTTTTATTGCTATGAAATTGAAAATACCTAAATACATAGAATAATAAAAACTTGTGCATTAGGAGAAGTTTTTAACGAGAGCATCTGTGGCTATATTTGAACATTTAAAGCACCCAAACATTGATCATTTGAGTGTTGCTGTCAAATGAGCTTTAGCATGTCAGATACTGTATGTTTCCAGTCACATGCTATGCAATGGTGGAACAAGAACATATTCACAGCTCATATACAACTTTCTCTCCATTGCTGTTGTACCTGATGGGGAACCCACAGGTGGATCTTCCAGCTCTGGTGTTTCATTTGCATTTTCCAGAGTTATTGATGCCAAACTGCTTGTTGTGCTAACCTCAGCTTGTGTTTTGTTTTGGCTGAAGGGGTAACATTTCCTTGCAGAATTTGCATTTGTGGATTTTTTTCCATAATACATAAATCTATCTACATGCAAGGGCTGTACGATATATCTGTTATATCGATCAATGCAAATTTGTGGTATAGGAAGATTTTTAAAATGAAAATTTTCGATTTTCTCTTTAACTTCCCCTGCCACTCTCTTTGGGCTTCTGTAGTTCGTAGTGGGCTGCACCCTCCTTCTGTGCTTAACTCCTAGAGATACACACACACACGACAACATGACAGCAAGCGTTGATGACAATGAAGAGAGCGTTCCCAAAAAAAGGCACAGTCCCGTCAGTAGTTTGGAACTGGTTCGGTTTTGTAGCGTCAGATCTTGAACAAACCACAGTCCGCTGCAAAGTTTGTTCAAAAGCTGTTACAACTGCTACAAGGCAGCAGAACGACCGATTTATTTCAGCATCTCAAGCAGAGGCATAAAGATGAGTGGTAAAAATGTTTCTCACTCCAAGATGCACAAGACTGTGACAGCCCACTAACACCCGGTTAAAAGCAGCCGACATTGGTGGGGTCATTGTCCCATTGTGTCCCGTATGACAGGAAAGCAACCCGGTGCAAAGCTGTTACTGATGCAGTTGCTCTGCATATTGCTTAAGATACTGTGCCCATATAAACAGTGGAAAAACCTGGGTTTGTCCGCATACTGAGAACTATCGAACCAGGTATGTGCTACCAAGCTGCAAGTATTTTGCTAAAGTTGCCCTGCCTCGTGTACCTGTACACACGAAAAGATCGCTAGAGAGCTGTAGGGGATGTTGTTTTACTCCACTACAACAGACCTATGGTCCAGTAATTTGGACACAACAAAAACATTATTTGTTAACATGGAACTAATGTCAAGCAACGGTTGTGTGGTTTCAGAATTGATCGTTTTCGATACTCTACTGTTTCAACTGCGAAACTGTACAATATGCTAAACTGTGCAATATGCAATGCTGAGTTGAAGCCCTCTACATTTCTCAGTTTGCCTTTTTTAGTTTTTATTGCTAAAATCAGAGCAAAACTTGTTTAAAGTAATTTCTTTGTCATTTGTAGTTTGTTCTTAAGAGGCCCTACTACATACCCTGTCTTCTGCTATGAAGCAAGGTGATGTAGCAGTATGGTTTGGACAGGATTAGGATGTCACCACTCAATCCCCAGCCTGAAGTTCCAGTGCATTTTAAAGCAAAAATGTAGAGGTGTGGTCAACCTCAGAAAAGAAAGGAATGGATCGGGCATTATTAATCCAACACAATCCAGTTATAAACTGCTAGCTATTATATTTGACATTATTCTGACAGATCACAATGTTGCCAGTTTGGTAGTTAGTGTTAGTCAGTGGTTAAGATGTCTCCGTCGGTTAGACTGGAGGTGCTGAGTACAATATGAGATTTGCCTAACTCAAAGTGAGAGAGCACAGGGGTAGGAGAATGCTTTTAAATATTGCAGAGTTTTTTTCCTCCACTGGATGGATGAAGAGAAGAAGAAGAAATGAGGTGGCATCTCTCCAGACAGAGTGCATTTCTAAAAGCCATTTCAGTTACATAAGGACCTGAAAGTGCAGTCCTATTGTAGGTGAGGAATAGGCGTTTAGAGCCATTTCACCAGTCGAGGTTTGACACAGGTACTTTTGTGGTGTTTAGATAAAAATTGACACTTTAAAATTGCACTTAAATCAGCAATGGAAAGCTGTCTTTATGTCAGAATGAGATTCAGTAATCTTATTTGCTTTTGAGGTTTCTTGTATATTTAGTAGAAGTAGTATTAGTAGTAGTAGTAGTGGCAATGTTTTTACATCATGGATGCCCAGGGATGAGATTTTTTTTTCAATCAACCTTTAGATTTGTATTATTTGTATTTAATTTAGGTCAATATTGATCACGATTATTAAACACAATTGCTATTGTCACTAGATAATTTTAAAAGTGTATGGTCTGGGTTTAAAGCAAGAGAAATACATTATGTCTAATTATTAAATTAGGGAATGAAGGCATGACTCTTGATGAGTTCTTTTTTCCTCAGCAGCAGTTCATGACTCACGAGGTGGATAATTTATCTGTCAGTCCGCTCACCGCTGATCAGATCAATAGATGAGAGGAGCAGCTGCTGCGAGTTATGTAAACTTTTAGACCCAGCAGAATGAATAGCTAAATTTCACTTTCAATGCGACTGACATTCTACTGCTCCACCGAGTGTGCCCTGCGCTCCGACTGTATGGTGCTGTAAATAACCCAATGGTATCTATGTTCCAATAGTGCTCCTCATGAATGCTCCCAAAAAAAGAAAACCTGTTTGTGACAACAGATGTTTTGAATGTTGCTGGCCGCCACAAATAAATTATTATTTTATTTTTTAAATTTTTCTGCTTATTCACGATTTCAAATGTCTCTTTACATTTTGAATACTATACTTTGGACATAATCTTTGAAAACACTAAATGTACACTCATTCATCTAAAAAAATATATTTTAAATGAAAATATCTTTCATATGTATTATCTTAATTGTAGTTACTGTCACATGCCTATCGGTTCCCTCTTTGATTCAGTGATGCTCTCCTTCAAGCTCAGCAAAGTGATGTGTCTCATTGCATCTTCACTCAGTAAACTCAGCTTCTCTCAGTCAGTCTTGATTATTTGTTAACCAGCACGGGCTAGGCCTAATCTAAGTCAAACTGACCTAATTTTGAGTGAAGTGCCTGCCCATCCTCTGGTGTAGCAGCACCACGCACAGTGCCTCCTGCTGATCCTTCACCCTCCCGTCTGATTTCATCCCTACATTTGTCTGTAAGCATAAGCCTGCCTGTCAGGATGTTCTGTGTAACCTGTTATTGTAATGCAGCTGGTTGCATAGCCTGGTTCAAAGCCTGGATGGACACTGGCAAGCGCAATGGTAGTAGCAGAAACCACAGAGCAAATGTATTTGTAAAGTGTGTGTGCTGTCGCCACATCCGCTTAATGTTTTGACAAAGGGAAGAGAGAGAGAGACGAGCACAGCAAGGGAAACACCCTTAAAAAGGAAACGCCTGCTTAGAGAGGCTATATGCGCTTGTATTAAAGTGGAGGCGGCATGGTTACACAGAGGATCAGTAGCCGAGACACTGCCACAGCCGGCAGCTGAAAGACTTGCAACAAAAAACAGTGCCATTAATGTCCTGCTGTACATATACTGTATGTTTCTAGAAACAGCGAATCAACCACAGCCTAAATGGCACTCTGAAGCACTAGAATATAAGATCCCACAGAGAAGCCAGTTAGGAGGAACAATCAGACTGAGGAGACGGGATGCAGCTCTCATGACAGCAAAGGGTGGGGCAGCTGGTATCAAAGCAGGAGGGCGTAAATTATTAAGCCTGCCATCTTTACCCCACCTTTGTATAATGCTGTGTGCTTTATATGTGGCTGTGTCTGTTTCCCAGCCGAACAATATGTAATGAGAAATAATTGTCATGATAGTTGAGATTGAATATATTTTAATCATTGATTGCATTGTCCCAAAAATTGTCTCCTCACATGCAACAACACTGCTAAAACCTTCATGAGGTCCCCTGTCCATGTTGTTTTCTTTTCTTATCATTAAGGACACTCCAGTCATGATGGGTTTTTTTTTTTTGTCTTTTGCACACCTCAGCAACACTTCAACGTATCCTGACCCCACATACCAAACCAAAAACAAGCACTCAAAATCCGTTTTCTCATATGAACTTTGTCCTTTCACACATGTAGCACATAACAGGAGGCACGGTCTTACCTACTTGAAATACTCAGTTTGGTTTAGGCAAGGGGTGGCGCCTGGGTAGAGCATGCAGGCATGATGCAAAAAGTGGCTTGGACTTAATTTGGTCATAACCAACAGAGTCTCTTGGCATTCCTTGAAGCAGTCTAATGATTTCGGCCTTGCCAACCGAAGTTCCCAAATTTGCTTGTCTCTCCTGTTAGATATTGTTGTTGTTGTTCTTTTGTAAATGACCCTTCCTCTTCACCATCAGGTCCACGTTCGGGCTAGTCGCATGACAGAAATGTCATCAACACTGCTTGCTGTGATATCTCAGGACAATAAACTGCTCTAGTCACACATATGCTCAATCAGACAGGGTTTCTGCCAGGGTTAAGTCAGTTCAGAGTCCGGTCCAACTGATTTGGACGTGTTCTCATTTACAGTTTCTCTACAGGATAGCAAAGGTATGACCTGCTCTACTCTCTCTATGAGTGGCTTTATACTCATTGTGTTACTCGATTGGGGTGGTTAGGGAGTGGGATCGGTTAGAGTATAAATGTCAAGGCAAGCCGATCAGAGGTAGAGTAAGGCGAGCCATTCCTTTGTTATCTTTGGATTCGCAAATTTGCTTCTAAGTAATGTCTTGATGATGTGTTCAGGATTGCCGTACATGTGTGAATGGAGCTTAAAACAACCCTCTCTTAAAACCAAACGTGCTCAGTTCAAAGTGAATCAGCTCGTTTATGATTGGTTTGTTGGATGAGTCCCGCAGTTCTCAAAAGCCCCTCTCTCAGCAGCCAGCCAACACCCAGTTGGACACACGATTTTTGGCCCCCCCGGTTCGACCTTTGGTAACTTGTGCGACTCTTTGCTTTCTCAGGTACAAATCCTGTCCATCTCTACCCAAGATGTGCTCAAATATCTTTCCAAATTAGTCAGCCTTGAGTTTGACATAGAGACTGAAAGTAACAGTCATAAAAAAGAAATAATTATCTTAACATTTTTCTAGGCCTCCACGCTGCTCTCTACTATCTTTTAACCTTGTTTTCTACCACATACATAATGTTAAAGGAAAAGAAGAGAAAAGCATACTTGTCCACCAGCCATAGGAAAGGAATCTATTGCCTCATTTAAGCATGTTTTCCTGCATGTAAAACCCACATATACCCTCTAATTTCAGTGGAAAATGTTAAAACAAAAAAGAACATTGATTTCAGTTTTCTAAAAGAGCATTTTTGTCACCTGACGTAACCAGCACAAATGGGCTTTGAATGGATCCAATCTTGTATAGCAGGCACCAATCCATCAAAAAGCATGCCTGTATCGGCCTAAATCACAGTCTTTTTCTGGTGATGACTCTGTCACTCATCACGTATTCTGTTCTTTTCATTTGCTGTGGTAAATTAAAGAATGAAGAGGAGATGAAGCTTGTTAGAGTTTTGGCAGTTTGGGGGTGATCATACGATCATCATACGGTGAATGCTATGATTTTTCAGCGTCAAGATTAATGTGTCCGTGAATTTCACTTTAACTTTTATCATAAAAGTGATTTTTACATGTTCTGCTATATGGTAGATGTGCGTTACACACAAGACCACTGTTGTTACATTGTGTCTCATAATAGATCATCATAAATCAAGCTTCAAGTTCATTGAAGACAAAACTTGGACTTTTTAGAAGACCGAAACAGAGAAAAAGATTTATTGTTGTATTTAGCCAGCTTGCTTTGGACAAAAAAGGATAACCACAGTAGTCAGGACTAGTATTCCAGTTATACATGGTATGACAAAATCTCAGAGTATGGGTCTGACCTAAAATACAATGCAACAGCTTAAAGTAAATTGGAATCCAAGGAGAAATTTGTTTTTGAAAACCTCTTAACTTACAATGAACATTAACTTTGTTTGTTGTACTTGTCAGTCACCTCAAATAGATAATCATGAAAATATTGTCACACAGTGGGGCGTTTATTTAGTTTCTCTTTACTCAATTCACAAAGGCTTAATTTATTGGAGGCTTATTGTACTGGATTCCATCACTCTGTGTGGCTTTTTCTGTGCCTACTCCATGTACCATATGTACAGTACTTTGTACTGTGTATGCTCATTTGTTGAGTATTTTGCTGAAAACCAGATGAGAAAAGCTATATTTTGGGAATGCTGATCCAGGGCCAAGTAGGTGTCGGCCTCCACCGCTTCAGTGTTTAATGCTGGGAAGCTTACCGAGCCTTGCTCCCCCTTCACCAAGGGGTTAATTAGCAGCTCCCCTCCCAATTGTCCTCTGCTTGTTCACTCTCATTAGTTTAATCTGGCTCTGTCCTCCAGCTTGCCTCTCTTGCCTCTATCCTCTTGTGCACCAGAACATCTCAATGCCTAGCCGACTCCTTATGTCATCAGGGTGGAGCCTTTTGTCTACCCCAAAATTCTACCACCACACCCCACTAGACCATCCTGTGATTTATATCCCTTTACACCTGCTGCCCTAATGTGTTTTTGAAGCCACCAGTCATTTTTTGTTTTTGTGAAGATGTCCTTCATTTGATTTATAAAACAAATACTTTATTGAAATTAATTAAATGATAATATTTTCCTTAGTGTAGTTATCAGAGATCCATTTTGATGATTACTGTTAATAGTACAGTATGTGTAGGTTGACGCAATTGGACATATTGTCTAATAAGTTCTCCTTTCATTTGTTGTCCTTTTCCTTAGCACTGCACATTTATGGTTTCAGAACTATCAAATAATTTAATTAAATGTAGATAGTTTATTTATTTATTTATTTTACATTTTTATATAGGTTTGAATTTAGTGCAAGTTACTGTTCAAATTTGCTATCTGAAATACACAAATGCAGCGCTCCTATTTATCAGTACTTTATTTAAAATGTATTATAGTAGAGAGGTCCAGTCGCATTATTCTGTTTCTCATCCTGTGCACTGTAAAACAAAACCAAAAAATGTTCTCTGATTAAGAAGCTCACATTGCCCACTATTAAGTTGGTATGGTGTGGAGCTGAATGGTGCACGCATGAACATTGCTGTATGGGAAGGAGAAATACCAGTGAAGTGTGTTAGTGTGTGTGGAGTCAAATTACACTTCCTCTCTCCTTGTCACTGTGTTGTGCTCGAGATGTCGGAGCTGATAGGAGTGGCTGGAAAATGTGAAGTCTGCTTCCCTCCTCCTCTTTCTCCTCCTCCTCCTCCCCCACCACCTCTCTAAAAATAGCTGGCAGAAAGAGAAGGCAGCGAAGTCGAGGCTCTATCTGTTGGGCTGCCAGTGGTTTCAACACTCCCACCAGCAGCACAGGGAAAAAGAATCTTCTGAATCACACCTCCTAATACTAATTGCCAGTGAAGACTATTGCCTTATTTCATGTTTTTGTCAGTAGAGATTCTTCTACATTTCATCAATTAGACATTAACCAGATCTTGGAGTTGGTGCACTTTAGAGGCCTGGTTATTTTTTAACACGGAGACCAATCAGTTTAAATATTTGTAATTCATTCATACAAAGCAGTCTGACACAATTTTTAGACATTCTTTTTTATAAGGACCCAGAGGTGGAATGTTATTGACAGGCTGCATCGATCACCTGACCTCAGCCCAACAGAGCATGTGTTTTACTTGAAAAAGCTAAAAGAAAAGACAAAAAGCCCATTAAAAAAGAAAAAAATTTACAGGCCTGGCAGGGCATTACCAGGAAAGATATCAAGCCTTTACTCGCTTACATGAATTGTAGACTTGAAGCCGTTGTTGATTGCAGAGTTTTCGCAAATTGCAATCAATTAAAGAGCTCAATGGAGGATTTTTGTTTAGGCCAATGCAGAAGTTAGCATCGCTCTTGTTCCCTTTCAGAAAGCCTGTGGGTTTTTTCCATTGGATTTTGGATTACTGTTGAAAATAAAATCTGTGGTTAAAGAAAAACAACTATTTTATGATTCAAAAGCTTAAATACAATCACCATAATTAAAGAGCTAACGTTAGGCTATAAACAAACTACTAGCTTGACTGTAAAGCAGTGTTCAGCATGATGACGTTATGTCATCTAAACCAGCCAGTTGTTAGCAGCTGTCTTTTAAGATGCATAAAAGCTTAAACGTGCGCGAATGGGGTATTTACTAATGTACTTTATGTCATAAAACAAAATGCAAAAGTCTCTTAAGCACATGTTAACCACAGACTTTATTTTAGGCATCTAACCAAAAACCCATTAAATAAATCTATAGACTTAAAGATGACGTCACTGGGAGTGCTAAAATGCTAACCTATTTCCATGTTTTAGGACTCATTCCCAGAGCACTCTCTGACTGTAGTTAATTTGATATGTTATGCCAATGTACATTCTTTTATTGGTAAAGATTATTGTATATATCTGCTTTTGAGTAATGACCACCTGAACCAAACACCTGGTATATATTCTGACAAATTGGCCAGGATTGCCTGAACACATTATACAGTTATGTACTCTTCTGTATAGTCATTCAAAAGCCAAAACCAGAGCTTCTCTGCAGAGAGAATGGAAGCTGTTCACCTGTTGCAGCAGCCACACTGCTTGTGTGACCAGTGGGCAACATTTAGCACTGCAGACTCCACCCCCATAGTTCCTGGGCCATGGGAAAACTACCTCAGGAGCAAGTATGTTTATGGGAACTGTCGCGTTTGCATTGTTCCCCTGCAGAGATGCCCATGTCAGAAGGTGTTCTAAAACAAAAATTCACCAGCAATGTCTGAATTTTTAGTGCTATATCTGGCAAAAACCACTCACCACCAAAAAAAAAAATCAACATTGACTCAGACAAAGATACAAAAAATGGAATCGACCTTGTGAGATTGTAATACAAGTTTTTAGGGTCAAGATTATTTTAGCTGTTACGGTATGTAATAATTAGACGTGAAGGTAGAATTGTCAGCAGTACAAGTGCGGCCGTTGAGTTATTTATGCACTGCAGTGTATATGAATCACCCCAATCTAGACTTCATCAACCAGTGAAACATAACCTTGGTGTAATACACATTTTACAAATGTTTAGGTGTTATATTATGGTGTGTTTTCAGGCTCTAAAAGTTGTTGATCAACTGATGGCTTTTGTTGAAAAGGCCACTGCTAGGTTACATTACATTACCGAGAAGACAAGAATTAGCCCGTGATATTACCATGAGATGTTTTTATCACCAAGATTAGGGGTTAAGACGCCTTGCTTAGATGCAGACCCATTTAGCAGCACTGGCCAATCAGGTGACAGGTAGCTATTGAGAGGTGAAGCTCTTGAAGGATAAGGTGTTCATTCAGAAGGTCTCGACACTCCCCAGGACAAAGGACCTTTACTGAAACCCAGAGAAACAGGGAGGTAAGGTGTGCTTGTGACCTAAATGGTATTAAAATTGGCTTTTATTTGATGGGCAGTAATGTTACTTAGTCTTTCCTTGAAGGAAATTTAGTTTTATAAAATTGTGAGGGCAATTGATTGTTGAAATGATTAAGAAGTGAGAGCATCAAAGGAAGAAACTTCATTCACTTTACTGGATGCCGTCAGTGAAATTAGAAATCATCCTGGAGTTTCTGTGGACAGCTGTTTTGGAAACTTTTCCTGACAACTTATACAGATACTTAAAGTAGTCATGATTGCACCCATTACACTAAGTCTTCCATCAGTATCCAACGTGCCAAACGACTGTAAGCCAGAGTTCACAATTGTAGCAATAGTATTTTTCTTTTAAGTAGAATTGTCGTCTTTTTATGGAGTAGTGAAAGTGTCTGTGCTAAGAGCGTCAACCAGAGGATTGGGGTCAGCGGGATAGCCACTGCTTTTAGGATCATCAGCAGGTTTTGTCTTAACCGGATTTGGCTGGAGGAGCTGAATCAACTGTGTCCCAGGATTACAGGGATGACATTGGAGGAGAGTCCAGAGGCCAGAGCATTGACAGCGTCGTCAAACCTGTCCCATCATCTGAGCACCTTGGGGTTCCAGTAGTTCAACAAAACCCAAGCTGGTCTCTTGGTCTGCGTTGCGTCTCTGCTTCCTTCATTTCTGGACTCTTCATCCTTGTTTCTTTTGACAATCTGTACAGGGTATGTTGTCGCTCCAGTCTGGCCAAGTGGAATTTTTAAAAATTATTTTAATTATTTATTTTTGCTTGGCTGTTGAGGAATGGTTATCAGCTGCCCAGTGTGGCCAAATCTTTGCCCGAGGGTTTGCTATCGTTTGTTAGGGGGAGAGAGAACAAATTCAACATCATCCTCAAAATTGTTATCTTAAACCTAAAGTAGCTGCCGAGTGCTTGTTGCTAGGTAACAGTTTCAAGCTGGCAAGGACACGTCTTGA
This sequence comes from Plectropomus leopardus, assembly GCF_008729295.1. NCBI lineage: Eukaryota > Metazoa > Chordata > Actinopteri > Perciformes > Serranidae > Plectropomus > Plectropomus leopardus. The sequence goes on along the minus strand of NC_056470.1, from coordinate 9,395,679 downwards.
GCTGTCTAGAAAGTGTTGGGCTGTTGTGATTCCCTGCGACTCCGTCTGGGCCTTACAGATTGGATTTAAGAGACTGTGTCGTCTTCCGCTGCATTTTGTTTTAGTTATCATGTCCACAAATTCACCACAGAAGACAAAGCACATAATGTCTTTACATTTGGCAAAGGTCTAATATGTAATTTGGAGCACCAGTATTCAGATGAACAATGGCTATAAGTTACTTAAAAGTACATTTTATGTATTATTACCAACTTGAAATGAGCAGTGTGTGGTATGTATGTTGAGCCTCTCGCTTCTTGTCGCCTCCAGATCAGCAAGAGTCTAGGCGGCGGAGCGAAGCACACTATTAGCAGAGGAAAATGAGTGAACTGGATCAGCTACGCCAGGAGGCTGAGCAGCTCAAGAACCAGATCAGAGTAAGTCCTTCAAAGTCCTCCAGTCTGCCTGTTTGTTTTACATTGCTCTGTTAGTTTACATGTTCAGATTGACATCTTGTCAAGTATGTTTTGTGCTCTAGAGACTGATATTTCAAACCGGTGTTGATGAAAACAGATGTTTTTTTTTTCTTCAGAGAAGCCTCTTGCGTTGATGCTTCTCAATTAATTGACATTATAAAAATATGGCCATTTCAGCCATTCAGAGTGAGTCTGTTAAGGCCTTTGCACACAGAGTCCTTTTTTTCCCAGGTTCCTTTTTTCAAACATGTTACACACAGAAACCTTGCGAACTGAGTTCAGTATGTTTTATTGTTCAAATTGTTGCAAAAATTCGTGATATGACACAATTTTTTTTTTTTTAAATGCATTTGCTCCACTGCCTCTGTCTCCACTCTCCCCATACCTTGCATTAGGCACCATGGCTAGATGAAGGGACTGTGCTGTCCTCGTTCTCTGTCTCCACACTGTCTCTCTGTCAACAGTCCACATCCTTCGTATCATTGTCCTCTTCTTCATCAATGTCCACCTGAATTTTACTATCTGACCGGCTCAAAGTGAGCTTTCTGAGTAGAGAAATGATACTGTGCGACCAGTTCCTCTGTTTTGTTATGGATGTGTCCTGCTGCAGTGATTTTTTCTCTGATTCTTGGTCAAACAACTCTCTCTTGAGTCTTTTGATAGATGCGAAAAACAAAGAAAATAGAGCCTGTTTTAAATTAAATTTAAAATTTTAATGACGGCCAAAACTTTAAGTCAGTGTGCAGACATGATTGACACAACATGAGATTGTATTTATATATTTTTTTTTTACGATTTCAGGCAAAAAAAAAACAGAGTGTGCAAGGGCCTTAAGGTCTGCTTGATCAAGTATTTGGTGTTAAAAAAAAAAAAACTTTCACAGGTTTCATAGCCAGTGACAGTATATACAAACAGTAAGTTAATACATGTTGTCATTGGCTCAAGAGATCAGATTCTCTGAAATCATTGCCTAAAATTAGGGCTGGTTGATATTGACAAATGATAATATTACAATATTTTTTTCCCAAATACCTGAATATGAATTTGCAACAATATCGTAGAAACCTATTGGTGCTTTCAAAGAATATTTACACAATAATATTTTTGATAAATAATCATTAATGCAGTTATGATTATGCAGTGGGTAAAGGCAAATATTACAAAAGCTAGAACAGTTTGTTAAATTCAGAAAATGACATCACTTTATTGTAATGCAGCCTTTCAAACCCGGAAAAGACAACACATTCAAAATTGAAGACGATACTTAGCGTCATATCCCGATATCAATAAAATATCTACAAATTTCCCAGCTGTGCCACAGTTTTGTAAATCATCTACCGTAAAGTAAGATGACAGTATTCCATTATGAGCCAGTGTACATTCACAGTTGATTACTGCGTCATTAAGCTGTCTGCAAGCCACTGGTTCTCATTAATATCATTGTAGTGACCATCTAATAATAATCCATCTTATATGTTAGAGTTAAAATGCTGTTATTCTCCTCACCTGTGTTGCTCCACATTTGCTCAATGACATTGATTTTAGTTTTGAAATGGTCACTGTCACTGCCACAACACAGATATGCTGAGATCAGACATCTTTGTTTACTTATTTTGACATAGCACATTGATTTAGTAGAGTTTACTGGCTTTTAACCCATGTTATAGTACCAGTTTGTGACATAGACAAGTTATTCTTGTGGCGAATTTTATTACAAGTGCCAAAACGATACTTTTTCATTACATAACGCTATATAAACACAATATGGTTTTTTTTTTGGTTGGTCAGGTTTACGAGACAGAACCAATCGATTCACTGATATAGAACTAATTGTAAAGAGTTTGTGGGCTAAAACAGATGTGACTGCTTTGTTTCAGGATGCCAGGAAAGCGTGTGCGGATGCTACCCTGTCTCAGGTAAGAAAACTCACCATTATTCATTACTTAACTATTATTAAATCTATTATATAATATACTAAAATTGACTTTGATGTTTGGCTGTGGGTGGTATTTATACTGAGTTGCATTCTCTTTAATGTGCCTTTAAATTATCAATAAATAGAAATGCCGCCTCACTGTACCAACTTGAAGTTTGAGTGCAGTTTGCAGAAAGTTTATAGAGCAGTCTGAAAGTGACTTTTCCGCTCATCTTAATCTCGTTTAGATCACAGCTAACATCGACCCTGTTGGCCGAATTCAGATGCGCACTAGACGGACACTGAGGGGGCATCTGGCTAAAATCTATGCCATGCACTGGGGCACTGACTCAAGGTAATGACATTTAACTTCATTCTGTCCATTAACGAAATATTTCATCCCAACAGCCCCACCCCCCTCACTTAGATGCAGGAAATGGATATAAAAGCAAGCTTGACTGTCTTTGTGCTGGTAACTTCTCCCGAGGGTCCTCTTCAAACCATGACACTCCACATTAGCGCAGTCCATCATCCAAAGACAGGTCTTTTTCTGTACTTGTGCCCAAAACAAACTGATTAACATATACTCAGTGCTCTAACAATTCAACACATATTTGTGAACATGCACAATAGGTAATGCATTTGTTGTTGAATGCACATTGGGTATGCATCAGTCACCCTGTCTTTGAGTATGTCCACTGTGCTGTGACTCTGTGCTGTGTTTGTGTGTATTGGGTGTGGGGTATGTGGGTAGGGAAAATACTCAAAATGGAGTCAGCCTTTGTTAGAGCCGTGTTGAGGCTAGATAGCCAAAGCAGATGAAGCAACACTCCTTTCTTCACATAGAAAGCCTTTTCCCCAGAGCTGTACACTCCTCTCACCTCGGCAACCAACAAGTTAATCACTGTGGTGCTGCTGTGCATCAGTCCACAGAGAGTCCATTGCAAACTGCTATGTCACCTCGATGTCCTTTTAGTCGTACAACTAAAGAAAGTCTACCACTGTGTTTACCCACCATCAGCTCTTCCTGTTTGTTTGTTTCATCTGTTAATGTTTTACCTCCCAGAGGAGTTGGGGTATTTATTAGACTACCTGCTGCGATTCAGCCACCCAGAAAGAAGGTCACATGAAGATGTTTCAACCCATAGTCTAGGCTAAGTCAGCTATTTTTAGCCCTACGAAGACACTACTTGTATTCAGTCTGTGGTGGGTCGCCAGCAGTTTGAGAAAGAAAAACCATCACTTGGTTCCACTTTCCCTCACTAGTTTGATAATATATTGAGTTAAATAATCGGGGGTAAAATTCTGATGATCCAAAATCAACACAAATCTGAGTTTCATAAACAAAATGTAAAATTCCTGTAAGAGGTGTAGCATTGTAGTTTGTTACTGCTGGTAACCTTTTGGAACAAACAACCATTATGTCAGCTTTTGCTATTATGACGTGAGACAGGTTTGCATTCTGTGATTCAGCAACTGACTTAAACTGCAGCCAGATCACTTCCCTGCCTGATACCTTTCTAGTTTTATTCAAATGCATGTGAGAAATGTGACATCATAGTCCACAAAACATTGTTATCTGGTGGAAAAGAAGTGATCTTTGTTTTACTCAAATTTAGTACTTGGTATGGGGTTGAAGAGGGAGTTGAGTGATAAAAATGAACTAGATAACCCCTGTCCTCATGGAATCAGTGAGTCATACTCCTGTCCCACATGAAAAGATTTCTTCATAAGCACAGTTGACCCAAAAGTTTTTTTTGGTGTTGTTGCTTTTACAGCTTTGCTGATATAATACTGCTCTTGTTACAGTTGCCTTGTTTCTCAAGAGTGTAGGATTTTATAATCAATCCTGATTTCTTTATTATGTTATCATTTGATTTTTTTTCTTATAATCTGGATCTGCAAAATAGAAGGAAATTATGTGATAATGATTAATATCGCGATTATAGAATTACTAGTGATAAAGAAAAAGGAAACAGAAGTGTACTCAGTTCTTAAGTCAGACTTGCATAGTACCTGAGCTTGTCCTCTGCCAGACTCACGTTGTCACACTCTCCTCCTTCAGCCATGCAGAGTAGTACGACAGCACTCGTCACATCGACAGACTCTGAACAGCGAGGGATCTGTCTGATTGGCCAGAGTGTTCACAGCATGGTGCATATTAGACAAAATATGGCCTACAGACAGAATTTCATTTCATATGTCGTTACTATATTTAGAGTGCAGTATCGCTGTGTGTTTATCACCCAAGTTGACATTGTGATGACATTAAAAAAAAATATATATATATATGTATACACATATTGTGCAGCTGTAGTATGATCATTACAGCACACATGCAATACTGCGTCTATAATGAAGTTAATAGACAAAAATTTTGAAGGTGATATCATTGAGGCACCAACAAATTGTTCTGAACTATTGATATTAGCCTATTCATTATTGTTTCTCACATAAACCTTGACTCATCAGGAACTCCAGCCTCCAAAGTCGTACTCTTTTAAACCTTTAATATGTTTTAGCAATTTACATCAGCTGAAGTTCAGAACAAGACTGGAAAACGTCAGAATAAATTCTACATCTCATCATCTTTTTTTATGCTTGTCACTTCAGCTTAACACACTACAGCCAAACACACACTCCTCTGCTTGTATTTGTATGTCTCTCCACAGCATCACAGTTACTCAAACAGACCTGTCGAGTGATGAGCAACACACACTGATTGTGAATTCAAAATCAGGCCTGTTTAAACATTGGGTGTGTGTTGTCAGAGCTCTGTTTTCACTAGAAAGTGAGCACATCGACACATTGCATCATCGTCTCCCAGCTGACAAACACACCCCCAAGCATGCACACACACGCACACACACACACTCACTGGCTTTGCACCGGAACTCAATTTGGGTCTTACCTGAAGTTAGTACACTTTCCTGCCTCTGACATCATCTGTGATTATTTGTGCTTAATGTTTTTTTTCTTTTTTAAGCCGGAATTTTACACCTCATTTTCTTTTAGACTAAAATTCCCAGGACTGACCATTCTGCACCTGGCTTATTATCTGTAGGAGCATGCACGTATGAGCACGTTCCCGCCAGCCTGGTAGTTAAGATTTGCATAGTCCCAGCAGGCCTTGGTGTGCTCACTCCTTTTCCTGTTTCTGTGTGTATTGGGACTGTCACTGTGGTTACTCTTGTTGGATTCACCCAGATAGCAGAGCACAGCCACAGAGGTACCTGAGAGCTATCTCTAGAATGCAAAACAGGGTTTGTAACAATTCCTATTGGAATAACTGTGCTTATTGCGCAGACTCTGCAGGTTGTGTTTTTGAGGTGCATAAAATATTGAAAGTGAACAGATGTACTTAAAAGCACTTAATGTAAGAATTATACATAAATGAATAAATGAAATCAATCCAGGTATTTTTCTTTACTGTTGTAGCTTTTTCAGTTGTTTTTTTTTTTTTTTTAGACTGTCAAATGCAATTACATGAAAAGCTGCCTATCCAAAGTGGGCAGTGGACTGGTGATTTTGAATTGTTACGGAGTTTGAGCTATCTCATGTTTCTTTTCATCAGGCTTTTGGTCAGCGCCTCCCAGGACGGCAAACTCATTATTTGGGACAGCTACACCACAAACAAGGTACTGAAACTTGTTCAGCCTTCATCATTGTGTATTTAAGTATGTACATTTTCAGTGCATGCAGTTTGGAAAAGCATTCCAGGCATTTAATCTTAAAATCATTCAGGAGATGGGTGTCAAATAAAAAGAGAAATTGTAATAAACTGGAGATGAAGACTTTATTGATATCAGAATACAGGGTCGAGGTACCGTAAACATGTAAAAAAAATGTGTATGGTTGACTATCATGAGAAATTAAAATGGTTTGTTTCCTGATCACCAAAGCTTAAGTCACCAATATTCATTACTGCTCTGGCAGCTAATTTCATTTAGATTGACAAAGTGCTGAGTTCATTATAAAATAATTCACGAGTGTTCGAGGGTGCCAAGTAATGCTATTTATAGCAGGTATTGTGCCCTTGAAAGGTTAAGTTAATATTGCGGACAGACTTTGTCACATGCCCTCCCCTCTTTCTCCCATCTGTCACTGCATACTATCTAATATTAAATCTTCCTCCTCTCTTCCAGGTCCATGCCATCCCATTGCGCTCCTCCTGGGTGATGACGTGCGCCTATGCCCCTTCTGGGAACTACGTCGCCTGTGGAGGCCTGGACAACATCTGCTCCATCTACAACCTGAAGACTCGTGAGGGAAATGTGCGTGTCAGCCGTGAGCTGGCCGGACACACAGGTAGGCTGGCCGTATCTATTAGTATGAATCCATCAATCCCAGATTTTCTTGAAGGTCAGATTCATATGACAATAGATCATGATCATACTGTTACTTACCCTTTCTACACAGAGATCCCACGATAGGGACACAACAAAGACTCTTTCTTACACCGGATTTGCTTTTTTATACAGAATCAATCGACGTAAGCGTAATGTCGCCCCAGTGTTTGATTTTTAGATAGCATGCAGGTGTTCCAAAAGCAAAACAGGCATGACAGGCGTGGTGTTTAACACAAGAGCATTGGCCTCTTGTCTGACATGTAAAATGTGACGAACAGCGCTTTTTAAACAACAGGCAAAACATGTTAACAATCACCTACCGTACCTGTTATATGACGACTGATCTGATCCTTGGAGGGTAAGGAGCTCCCAAACCTCATTGTCTCCCAAATATGCAAACATTTTCAGTTTGCTCCTCTTTGAGTTTGCCGCTAACAGCAACCAGCTCCTTCTTCAATCTCCTGCTGGTGGGTTGTATACGTAACACAGTGTTCAGTGTTTCCCCCATAATTTGTCTGGAGTTGGAAGAGATTCTGTGGGCAATGGGACAATAAAAGTTGTCTTTGAACCTTCAAGAACACAACATTTTCAGTAGCATCCAGTTGTCCCTGCAGATATGTACTAATTATACTATGCTTAGCACTAACACTACATAGATGAATTATTGGATTTTAATTGAGAAATGTAAAATCTACTCTAAGATCTGAACACATTAGCTCGCCCAAGTGCCAGTGAGTCGTAACTGGAAAATGTTCCATCAGTAGATTACACACGGCAGGGTCATGTTCACCCAGGCAGTATGCACCGCTTTCTACAGAAGGACAAGAGAGGGACAAAATATCATGTCGGAGCACTCAGCTATCGCATTGTTAAAAAAATTTGCTTGACTTAAGTTTCAATTGTCTCTTCCTTTGTGTTTACAAGAGATTACACCCAATACCCCAAACCATTTTGTTATTGTTTAATATTAATACTGTTTTTCTTTTCTGTCGACCTCATGCACTGTTGTAAGCCTAATTATTTTCATATCTGAGAGATACCAGTCACATGTTGTGTCTCTCCATAAAAACAGGAGCTGGTCGAGCCATATCCCAGCTCAAACTAATGAAAGTGTTGAGCTCTTAGGCAAGGAGCATTCATCTGATCAGTGTCACATGATGCAGGAAGTGTGTCAGCATTTTAGTTCTAGTTCCCTTGCTATAGGGAGGGGTATGTACACTCTACCAGCTCGTAAAGGATGAATTATGGAAGCAAGTTATGAACCAGGAGATACCCTACAGCTTTTTTTGTTTTTGTTTTTTTTTTTTGTTTCTCGTAGTGAATTAGTCAATTCATCTCCCCTACACCAAGTGCACACAGCATTCTCTGAGGGTGTGATGATATTTTGGATTGAAATTTCTTCCTCTCTGCAGACAGTGAGGAAATGAAGCCTTTACTTCTTAATACTAAATAAAGGACAGTCCATCAGGAATGAGCTATTCAATCAGTGTGTTTGATTTTCGTCAGGTTACCTGTCCTGCTGTCGCTTCCTGGATGACAACCAGATTGTCACCAGCTCTGGAGACACCACCTGGTGAGTTCTGATACTGCACCCAAGACAAGACCCACACAAACTACCACCTCAAAAAATCAACATAAAGTTAACTTAATACCTGTCTAACAAAATGCAGTCAGGTATCGAGGTTTCTTTAACTTATGGTACATTATAGCCATATCAGTCACAAAGATTTACACTAAAATTCTCAATTAGCACTGACGTAAAACGTAAAAACCAAGTGAAGCCCCAAGTGCTGGATCTACAGGGGCTACTCAGACAGCTACCAGCATCAAGTCCTGGGTCAATCAGTTCTCTTCTTGAATGACACTTCTTCACAATTTTCAAATTGCTGTTGGTGTTTTTTCATTTATTGCAGCTGTAATTTGACAATGTTTTTTCTGCTTACTTGCAGTGCTCTGTGGGACATTGAGACTGGTCAGCAGACAACTACATTTGCCGGTCACACCGGTGATGTCATGAGTCTCTCTCTGGCGCCCGACACCAGGCTGTTTGTGTCTGGAGCCTGCGATGCCTCGGCCAAGCTCTGGGACATCAGAGAAGGAATGTGCCGACAGACCTTCACTGGCCACGAGTCGGACATCAATGCTATCTGCGTAAGTTCACACACGTTTTTACATGCTACATACAAAATATATCAGGGTTTTGTGTCTCAAGCCATTCAAGGCATGTACAAGTCCATTTTGTCAAAGCAAATCTTCCTTGAGAGTATTTTCGGGTTAGTTCATAATTTTTAAATTGCGTATCAAGATGCCGATTATTCTGCATCTTGATATGCTATTCTGTGGATGCTGGCCCTTACAGTGACACTGCATTTGACTGTTCGCCTTTCAAAGTTGTGTCAGTGGTGTCATTTGAATGGAAGTGGTAGAACTTCCTGCTGCAAAATGTATGTGTCAAAAAGAGACGCAGAACGTTTTTAGTTTTTAGTTAGTTAGTTAGTTAGTTCGTTTTTCTGCACAAGTAATCAATTTGCTCTGCTATGTCAGAGATGACTGAATGGTTTGATTTGGTGTCACATATTTATGCTTTTTAGGGACCAACAGCATAGGAAAAGGTGTGGCAAGTTAACGTTAGACAACCTCAGGAAAATAAAAAAAACTACACACAATATCTAAACTACAGTGACACTCAGAAAGCCCAGACCTCTACCGAGGCCAAATGCCCCAACTCGCATCGTTAGCAAAAGTGAAAAATAATTTGTTTATCCTCCCCAGGATTCAGATCTGCGCCAAAATTAAATGGATTTTTTTAATGGATTTTCCTAAACCCTTCGACCAACTTTTGTGGAGATTGAGTCAGTAGTTCTTCCGTAATCCCGCTGACAAAGAAATGCAAAATCTCCTTGGAGGAAGCAGTAAAGGCATTTTAATAGTTGGAAAGAATGCACAAAAGTAAAAACACTTAAAAATCTCTTTGACCTTTTGTTGCAGTTCTTCCCCAATGGCAACGCATTTGCCACGGGTTCAGACGACGCCACTTGCCGGCTGTTTGACCTGCGTGCTGACCAGGAGCTGATGGTTTACTCACATGACAACATCATCTGCGGTATCACCTCTGTGGCATTCTCCAAGAGTGGCCGTCTACTGCTGGCTGGCTACGACGATTTCAACTGCAATGTTTGGGACACTTTGAAGGCCGATCGTGCAGGTAAGCCACTATACAGGGCGAAAGAGCAGAGCTAGTTGAATATCTTGTGCTGGTGTTCTTCTGCCAAAACCGAAACATACCAAAATCATATCTGACAGACACTGGACACAATACATGTTTTTGGTGAGTTAACAGCTCCTCAGGCAAAAGGGCAGACAGTGGAGGAAGCCAGAAGTGAAGAATGTGGAGGACAATCTGCAGCTCTCTTTGAGCTCTCCTTGTTTTCACCTCTGCACACCTGAACAGCTGTTTCAGAAGTGGCTGTCAGGTGGTTTTGGAAATTTAGACATATTGGGTAAATACCAACAACAGTACACCACCAACCTGAAGTGCAGGTGCAGTAGAAAATCACTAACTGAAGGAGAAGTACCTGAAACATGTTTAGGGAAAGTGTGTATACCTGAACATAAAGTAGTGGTGTTTATCGTAGACTAATTGTTTTGACCTTCACAGAGTGATAGCTGTAAGATCATCCGGGTGTGGGTCTTTGCTCTGCTGGGTGAGGCAGGTTTACAGTGAACAAACATAACATACTAACCATGGAGCTTTCATGAGTCCCATCAGAGTGCCTCCTCAGTAATATGGGTATATTAATACATCAACTTGGACAAATTCTCGTCAGGTAAGGGAACCTCAGTCACATCGGAGGTGGACGACATGACTGGCCAATACCTAACTTCTGAGAATTGTCCAATTGATCCATAAGAGAGATTATTGATCCAGTGCAAGAGTTACAAGACTCCAAGAGGCATTTATCACAGGTTGATTTAAGATGTGTTGTTTAGCTGAAAATGAATTTATTGTGCGCTTTCTAACTATAAATTGTAAAAGGTGTTAGTATATTCCAATATACAAATCTGCTGTTATGCTGTGCTTTCCCAAGACTTTTTAATAATATGACTATAGATCAGTGATCAAGCCCGCCAAAGCCTCCCATCCAGCCAGAAGAATATTAATGAAATAAGAAGTTAGGAAGTTAAAAAAATATCTTATGGTATCATCTACACAGGGATGGATGGGGACACACTCATAGCTCTCTTTTAACATGTTGTTCCATTTATGTTTTAATTAGTAAAATAATTGTACTATTAAACAATAATTTATTAAAAGTTGAACAATTACAGGTTAATATGGTTTAAATCATTTTTTTTTAAAAATATCTGTTAAAGGTTGCCGCCCACAGTGCCTACTTAGAAAGATTTTGGCCTTTGGACAAATGTAATTGATGACCCCTGGTATAGTTTTTTGATTTTATATGTCTTTATCCTGAAGGTTGAACAGCTGGTTAGTCAATTCTTATGTCAGAAACTACATCATGAAAGCAACAGAACATTTCCAAACATAGTTATAAAAAAAAAAAAAAACTGAATATCTGTCAGGAAAGGCATTGAAGACACTGAATACTGCGAGCCACCAAGAGGTCTGTGGCCACCCTGAGGGAGCTGCAGGGCTGCAGGGCTGCAGGGCTACGATGGGAGACATTGTCACACATCAACTCTTTCCTGCCTGCTGCTTCACAAGTTGCAGCTTGATGATCCCTGAAAAAACTCACATGACATCTGGATTAGTGATTGCCAGAGGGCAAGTCTGGAATACAGGGAAAAAGCAGAAGAAAAATTAGTGATGATCTTACCAAAGCTTTGGCCATCACATTGACTGCTGTATTTGGCGCAAGTCAAACATCACGTCAGTAAAAACACATAAAACCTGCCATGCTTGTGAATGTAGCTCCCCATCAAACCTGACTGAAATGAAGCAGTTTTGCAAAGAAGAATCAGGCTTTAGATTGCGTGTTAATTTGATGAAGACCTATCCAGGTACAGTACAGCTGCCACAGGTTTCCTTGCTTTATAATTACATCAGCAGTCCAAATACATTTAGGGTGATTTGTAGAGGTTTGTTTTCATTCTGAACCTCTTATAGGCACTTGTCATGCTTTTTCTAATTTAACTTGTATTATGAAAAAATATTGCTCTCCCATTTGCTTTCTTCATTTTACTTTTTTTAAAATCCCCTTTGCTACCGAAAAAACAACAGCAAACAGTTGGAACACCCAGCACTGAGCTGTAAAAAGTCTCAACAAATTCACACTGATGCCGAATGGCTGGTTAAACCTATTAATAACGGTTAGGTCGGGTTATGTGATGCTAACAGTCACTTTGTATGTACCCTCCAACACTATTTTGTAAGGGCACCGTTGCTGCATCCTGGTCTTAGCGCTACCCAGGACAATTGTGATTGCTTAAGAGAAATCAAAACAAGCCAGAGTGTTTTTCACCCCATAGCAGAGTGATTAAATGATGCTTCCAGATCTTTCTCAAGCACAGACACAGTGCTGTCGAGGTCAGGGTATGCAAGACTACAAAACAGCAACTTCTTATTGCAAAATTCTTTTGAGCATTATTTTCTTCTAACACCACTGCTTGAAATGTGACATTACAGCAGACAGGTACGTGCCACAATGTTAAACTCAAACACTGCTTGCATTGCCCTTTACCAAAGAGCAGCAGGTCAGATACTGCTGCTGCACCAGATAACGTAACAATAGACTGGATTATGCCATCGTGTAGAAGTGACACATCCTTATTCTTTTAAAACACTATTGAGCTGGGAGCACCTTCCTTAGAGACAGTTTTTGCGCCAGTGGATTGGCATCGATAATGAGCCTGTATGAGGCAAAACAGAAGAAGATCCATGGTTTTGTTATTTCACTGTATAGAAGGTATTCATATACATCAGGGAGTGCGGCGAGCATCACCTGCTCCAGCAGCGAAGAGCCCCAGTGGAGGCATGAATACTTTACAGCTATTGACTGCATAGTGGGTTAGGGATCAGGGATCACCACATCTTAGCAAGCTATTCCAAATACACACACACACACTTATTTGATCCATTGTTAGGTGGAATATTGATTATCAGCATATTTGGTCAATATAAACCTGCAATAAGTCTAAAAGCTCAGAAAGAGGCATCTGGAATATAGACTGCTCTTTGTGGTTTGAACCAACATATCAGGCAGGCAGGCATCAGAACTAGTCTGCTCTCCCCCATGTTTTAGCCTTAAGGAATCTCCACAGACATGTCACTAATGTAGAAATTACAAACATATTGTTTTGTCACTTACACCTCTTGCTGATATCCAGTAATTCCATTTTCCAAGGCTCAGCTATCATCAGACAGCAGGTGTTGTTGTTGTTGTTTTTGCTGTGTCTCAGCCTCTGCTGTCTCTGCAGGTGTCCTGGCTGGTCACGATAACCGGGTGAGCTGCTTGGGTGTGACCGACGATGGTATGGCAGTGGCAACAGGGTCCTGGGACAGCTTCCTCAAGATCTGGAACTAGAGTCTGAAGGTAAGTGATGAACTGGGAGGAACAGTTTTTGCTGAATGGTTCAGAAACAGCATCAGCTAAATGGAGCCTCCTATAGAGTTTGTATTTACTGCCATCTGGGGGTTTGGAATTAAGGTGCATATATGACACAGGCACCAAATTTAGAGGCATAGGATTTTAAATTAAAAAAAGAGAAATCATAGGAATGTCTTTTGATATAAATAAGTCTTAAAAAGTGATTTAAAAGAAGACAGTGATGTAGCAAGCCCTTCCCACGGTCCTGAAATTCATAAAAAAGTTTTGAAAAAGACATGAAAGTTTGTTGTGTGTTATAAAACTGCTACAGTAATCTTCCGGGGTGAATCTACACGAGGTAACATAACAGTGAATTTATTTTCCGTAGATATAACATAGCTCTGTTTTGCTTAAGCCTAATCAACATTCAGAGTAAAGTGTACTATACAGTTCTTTTGGGGTTAAATGTCATGAATGTTTGTGGGAATTTTTTATGGGTCCTTGAAACGTCATGGAAAAGTTTGAAAATTTTGTCCATGAAAATGTGTGGGAACCCTGGAGGTCAGCAGCAGGATTCCAAAATACAGCAAACAAAAACACACAAATACAGCAGGTTAAACACAGAGAATGAATCTGGGGTTGGCTTTTACTGTCATTGGCGAGTGTTTACCAACAGTAAACGACAGTCCCACATATTATACCTTTAAAATCACGTCAGCCTCACACAAATAAATGATCTTACGTGAGAGCTTCTGTGTTTCATCTCTTTTTTCATCCAGTTAGATGTTTTCTTTTTGTTTTTACCATGCAGTGACTGTTTTCTGTCAGATCTGCCTTATTTATTTTCATAGCTTCTCAAATGTCAAATCTCAAAGTGATGTAGTTCGAGACTTTAGATGTTAAACACAAGAAAATAAACATGTGAGCCGTTTCTGTCTGCGGTTTGTGAATGTTTGTAATGGCATAAAACTAGGAGAAATGCACTTTTGATCAAACCCTTGATTTAATAACTTTATAGCTGTCTGGTCAGTTAGAGATTTGTTATAATAATAATCATAATAATAATATAATTTGTTTGTTTTTTTTCTGTTGTTTGTTTCCAGATGGCATCTGGACTCCAAAGTTGAGTGGAAGACCATTCCAACATCACAATGTTCGATTTTATTGCATATCCAATCTTTTCAAAAACACCATGATACTGACTCCAAACACCCCAAAAAAACTATCAAGGGCAAAAATTCTCTCTCTCTCTCTCCTTCTCATTTAAAAGAGCACAATTGTCTGTCACTCATTCAGCTACAAAAAAAGAGAAAAAAAAAAGCTTGAGGAATTTAGTGGTTTCAAAATGGAACGGAGGGGAAAATTGTGCATTCCTCCCATGACCATGGTCTGGTATTGTAGTAAGTGAAAATGCAAACACCCCACCGCTGCCGCCACCAAGCAAACGTGTCCTGCGTCCTCATTACACACAGGTCTGAGTGAAGGTTATTACTTGACAGTGATCTAACTCTTAATAGCTTTTTGGCCACGTTTCTTTTCTTTTTTTTGTGTTCATTATTCTTTTTTGTTAAAGAGAAGTAGATCAGTGAACTGTCAGTTAATGTTTAAAACGAGGATCAAAGCTTTGTTTTATTTCCTAGTCTTTACACATTTTAGAGAATGTTTTTAAGTTGAAAACTAGATGAACCTCCAGATCATGTCATTTTTAAATCCAGCTTTATCCCACTGGAGAACAAAGCGAGAGAATTGAGCTTCAACAGGGAGTCCTCAAGCCACTTCTGGCCCTTCTGTATATTTAGTCCCATGATACTTTTACTGTTTCTTTTTTTCCAGTGTAGTCCACAAATCTTTGTTTGCACAAAAATTAAACTTTGCATATATAGAATAATGTCTAAAGAAAAAAAAAGTTAACTAACCAAGCACATGCTGTTTATGATAATGAATGCTCGTTTTTAAAACGAAAAACAACAAAAAAACAAACCATTTTAACCATTCTTACACCTTTTTGTCTGGCAACAGTGTAGAATAATTAAATGAAGATTAACCCATCGGATCATAATCCACCCCGCCCCTCTTTTTTATTCATTTTTTTTTCTCTTTTAATTTAGTTTTGTTTTCCCTGGTTTCTGTTGCCCATGGTTGGGACCGGTGATGTGATTTGGTCGGGTAGGGAGTACCTCCACTTTAGCCCGGTTGCAATCCGGACGTTTCTCTTTTAACAGAGGTGCCCATTCCGTGCTTGGAAACGCAGTTACTACTCTGTGAATGACATGTTGTATAAATCAATGTTTGAAAATAATGATATTGAAACTTTTTAAGTTAAAAACGAAAAAAAAAAGATTTTGGTTGTCTGCCATGGGTGGGTTATCTCTTAGAATCGCATGCTGTAGAATTGCTTAAAAAGGTGCATATGGAATTAAGTCCTTTGATGTTTTTCTTTAAGAAAATAACCTGTTGAATATATCAATACAATGGTATTTATATTTTCCTTTTTTCTTTTCTTTTCTTTTTTTTTTTTCCTTTTTGTTTTTGGCTACTCCGTGCATACATGATTCAACTAAAATGTCAAAGCTATGCACTTGAGAAGCAAACCCTGCAACATAAACGGTTACTTGGTCCATACTTGGGAGGGATTCCACAAATTAAGAAGTAACGTAAATGTTTAAATTGTACACACATGCATACGTACATTCATTCACCTAAACATACACAATCTCAAATGGAACAAATACATTTTCATTCCTTCTGTAGCAAACAAAATTCCACTTACAAAGAAAAACATTTTATAACAGGTTTTTTTCTGTCCTTTAATAAAAAATGAAAAAAAAAATCTTGCAGCATCTGAATGGCAGAATTTTCTGTTGTTCCCTTCTCCTTGTAAACAGAGACGCTCTTTCTTTAGCAGTAGTGACATTTTTTCCATTCTGTTTTTTCTCTGCGACATTCTGTACAAAAAATGTGCTGTAATTGTGCGTTAGGCCTGGAGTTGGCAAAAAATAAAATGAAATAAAAAATATTAAAAATTAATTAAATTCCCTTTCCTTTTCTCTCTTTCTCCATCAAATAACTGTAGAGCTCTGCACCCCCACTGTTCCCTTTTCACCTTTTGTATTTAATTTTAAAGTCAGTCAGTGTACAACCGAAAGCTGGATGCAAGATAGAAACTATATTAAAATGTACTGTTATTTAAGATGTAATAAAAAGCAGTTTGAGATGACCTACTGTGTTGAGTGTGATTCACTTAGAGCGGTTACCACTGAAGCTAGAATGTTGCAGACTGTTTGGTTTCCTTGTAATTATGTTCAAGTTAAATAAACAATTTCTTATCCACTGTTGAACCAGCCTGGCTTCTCTCTATAGTCACTCGCACATGGTTGCTTTTCTCTCTTCCTGCTGGCTGCCATGCAGTTTGGTCATCAGCAATTATGCCTAAAGGGACACCTTATAGTCCTGTTTGTTTGTGTGTGTGTATGTGTAATAACTGTGAGGATAGAAATTAAAACTGCACAGTATGATGGTAATATTGCGATGTGTCTGTTCTGTAAATTCACATGAAGAGAACATACATGTATGCTCACATTTACTGAGTGTGACTCCATCTTCACTTCTCTTGGAAATACTTCCTGACTTTTTGTCGCCCCCTCCTGGATATTAGTATAAAATGCAAGAAGGGATTTTAAACATTGTAAACCAATTTGTAGGTACATAATCTATATTGTTTTAAAGTAGTGGAATGTGATTTTAATAATTTTACAGAATTGTTAAACTAAAGCACTTGTTAAAAACACAAGACAAAATTTAAATACTATGCCTCAATTGTAAGCTCAAATGGCCTAAACAAGATGTACCTGCTTGTAACGTATTAATGAATGGCTGGTTGCTGGTGCTATTTTAGAAGGTGAAATACTTTTCGCTGCATGCTCAATGCTGATGTGACAGATTTTGATCCCCCGTGTCCTGTCGTTGTATACTGTGCATGTCTATGACATATTGAGTCAAGTAGTTTGCTTTAAGGGACAATATTGATTATATTTCATGTGAGGTCACGTCATGTTTCAAGTGTCAAGATCCCTATTTTAATGCGCACAACAATTTTACATGCAGTTGTGTTTATTAAACATGGCAGACTCCGCCTTATTTCTGGGACTTAATCTATGTTAGAATCATCTAACCAGCATCAAATGAAAAGTTAAGGTGTCAGCTGTAAAACAATACGTATGTTTTAAATGTTTTCTTAAATTAAATGATTTGTAAAGTTATGTTGTACATTTGTGCCAACCAGACCTAACAGTGGGTTGGCTGACATAAAATAGAAGATGAGTGCAGGTGAAGAAAGCAAACATTTTGATGTTCCATTTATTTGTTTCTGTGACCTTAAGGACCAGGAAATAACTATGTGTCAACCAATGTGATGTATCTGTGTGAAAAGCGCCAGACAGTGGCGCTATCATGCTGTGGTTTACAGGTTAGGAACTCACTTGACTACTATAAAGAAAACATTAGTGTATATTTGGGAGAAAAAAACCTAAAACGTGTGCTCGTTGCCAAAATTAGATACCAACCAAACAAAGTGGACAAGTTCCCCGAAAGCCTCAGGTCAGATTCCCAGAGGTCAGTAGAGGGCCAGCACCTAATTCGTTTGCCTGATCTTTGCCTCAAGCAAGTTATTCCGGCCATGCAGAGCAGTCAAACCACATTCAGTCCTATTGCATCACTGTCCAATGATGCAACGGGACCATCACTATTTGGACAAACTGGAAAAAGTACCAGTGGCCAGTTTGTGACACTGATCTTCTTCTTCAAAATCACACAATTTGATGTTCTAAATTGAGCATATACAATTATACGTAAACAACTGAGCAAAAAAAGGAGAAATACTTCTATTCATTTTCTATCAAAAATATCCTAATCTGTTTTGACAAACTGGCAAATGTTTGGCAATCCTAATAATTGTGTAAAATGTATTATGCTGCAATTATATAGGTCTGTTTTTTTATTGACAAACCAAACTTACAAAACATCAGGTACAACCACAGAAAAAAAAGAAAACAATATACAGTTTATCTGAATACAAATGGTAAAAACAATACTGACAAATATGCAGGTGAGAAAATAAATAGGTAAATAAATAAAGAAACAAAACATATTAAAAGAAAGATAAATGGATACAAACATACAAATATAAAGGTACATTCAGTCAGAGGATTTGGGTACGAAATTAACATAATTTTCCAAAAGCTTAACTGTTTTTTTGTTACTGTTTTTTATTATGCTGAGTGACTTAAGGAGAGCTTTCAGTTCCAGAAGGAGAGATACAGTGTAGGAGGTGGTTGAGGGAATTTTGATGAATGAAAAATTTAGCATTTGCAATAACAAAATTCATTAGGTATTCAAGAGCACTATTGTCTCGATTATCATAAGAACATGATATCCCTGAGGTTTAAGAAGAAGACTGAGTGAGACTCCAGATCTGTCAAAAATCTTTTGGCTATTTCACACTTAAAAAGACAAATTTCAATTTGTGTACTTTATTAAGTATTTTAATCTGCTCAATTTCATTTTTTCATTTTTTGAATTCTGTAAAGTGTCTTTGAGTACCTAGAAAAGCACTCTAAATAAAATGTATTATCATTATTGTGGTTATTATCATCATAATCATTATGATTATTATTATATTGTCTGTGAACAATAAGGGAATTAGCAGGGTAAATTAAACAGCTGTGTGACAGTCATTGTGACACTCTGGTCAGTTTGGTCAGGCCGTCCAACATGACGTCGGCGATGAGCGAGCCTGTGATTGGTCAATCCATATCAGGAAGTGATGAGCCGACTGTTGACAACAGCTCTCTTGCAAAGTAAGATGGTGTAACATTGTTATTTAATGAAATGATGTCGAGGCTCTGATCCCAACGGCAGTTTGCTGCGCTCCGAATTTGTCTCGTCCCCTGTAACGTTGTGGGTGAAAGGTATTGTTGGCCTCAGAGATGAGTGATTTCACGCTTTGTGTTGAGCATGCCGCTACTGCTAGCTTGGCTCGCTAACTAGCTTAGTTAGCTCACTGGGAATGCTCTGCTGTGTGGACCCGCCACCATTCATCCGCTTAACTGTCATTTATGTCGGCGGAGGTGTTGTTGTAGCTTACATTGATGAGTGATTTGACTTTTTGACAAACGGATAACTTTCGAGGCTAGCTAGCTTCAGTGACTACGCAACTGCGTTCCTCAGGTAGCCGTTATCATAATAATTAAGCGGTAACGAATGTAGCCTAATTACAGCTACTTTAGCTGTTTATCTAACTGACTAGCCAACGGTAACCTCACAACTAGTAAAAACCTTTATTACACTCCTCTGACGCCATAAAAACCGCTAATGTGCTTTACTCTAAGCTTTACAACTTTTCAGTTCGTAACAGACATTTGGTGGCGCTTAAATCTAACTTGATATAGATTTAGAAAACGTTTCTGCACTTTGACGAAGACATGCTGTTGAACCGACATAAAAGTTTAAAATTGGCAGAAATATGTGCGGACCTGTGGATTGTGTGTAAGCCGAATTATAGATTGACTCTTATTTATCGACTCCATGTATAGAATACAGTAATTATTCTTAATGTATTTACATTTTATCATGCACGATTTAAATTGCTCCCTTTTTCCAGTGGACTTTGGCCTAGACTCGCATAATCACCTTTTGCTTGCTTACATTTACTTCGACTTCATTAACCACTTGAGACCCGAGCAACCTGGCTAGACCTCTTTTAAAAACTATTTTTCAAATCTGTTTAAAAACTATTTTAAAAGGCAATGGGCAACTTAAAAAACAGATCTTATGAATATAAATTTTTGGATATTTTTCCCTAGCTTCTAAAAAAACAATTTTTTAAAAATCTACTGATTTTGTGCAATTTACGGAACACTTCTTGCCATGTTGCTTATTGCCTGTCTTCCATGTTTGCAAGAGAAAGCAAACCAATTTCCTGAGATTTTAAATGTTGAAATACTTGTGAAGGTATCTGAAAACAGCGCAAGAAAATTGATATTGATTCAAGTTTCAAAGGGTTAATAATTGATGTGCCCTGTCAGGTTACTTGCAGCCTGGCTGTCTGAGATGGACGGTGGAGAGGAGATGAGAGTGGGATCTACCCCGTACTGCTGCTCCACCTGTGACGAAGGGGAGGTCAACGCCCGCAACCTGGCTCGACGCAACAGGAAGGCCCGCAGCCTGAGCACCTCCTCAGCCGGCAGCTCCTCTGAGTACAAGTATGTGTTTAACAGGGGCCCACACATGGAAAATTATTTCCTAAGGTGATGACTGACAGGCCTGTTGTTATGTTTAGTCATAGGTCAAAAGAATTTAAATAGCTTTTCTTACACCATGCATGACCTCAGCTTGTTTTCTAGCCAGTTTGGAAAGTGAGAGTTTTACTAATGACTTTGGTCTAATTGTGGACTCAGCTTTTAGGCTGGACTAGAATCTCTTGTTGTGTCTCACATTGGGATTGTGTGAACTAATCTATGAGCAAACATTCCTGGATGTGTTGCATCTACATTTCAGCATAGTTGTTAATAATCTAATCCAGATTTTCATGTCAGTTTCACATAATAAAGGATTAAAATGACATTTCAATACCACTCACATGAGCAGCAATTCAATAGCTACATATCTCAGTTTAAAAGAACATTTCTCAGTGTGCCTGATCCTGATGCATACATATTTTAAGTTCACAGAGCACATTGCCGCGAGACAATTACTGGATTGAGTTGCTGCTAGGTGATATTTAAAAACAGCTGGTGTTGCTGTGAGCTGTGTGAGAAACATTTTTGAAATACCCTTGTGACATGATCTATGTTGCACCACCTCAGACATATGTCCCCTGAACCATTACAGAAGTGACTTCAACAAAATGTCTTGAGGCGTTTGTTCGCTGTGGATGTCGCAATGGCTTTGTTTGAGTGTTTTGGCAACAGTTATGAGGTTTTTCACAAAGAGAAGTGAAAAGGCGTCTGTCTGAAAATGTCCTTTAAGTACCAATCGGGACTGACCCATTATTGATGAGGAAGTGAAATGTCACTCAAAGATTACACGTGTCCAAGATGTTGAAACACAATCCCACAGTTTTATTGAGTTTAACCTAATATGGCAATGACATGACATCTGTTGCAATAGATGTAGGCAAACA
Source organism: Plectropomus leopardus (assembly GCF_008729295.1). Lineage (NCBI taxonomy): Eukaryota > Metazoa > Chordata > Actinopteri > Perciformes > Serranidae > Plectropomus > Plectropomus leopardus. The sequence continues at coordinate 9,374,233 of NC_056470.1, read as the reverse complement.
ACTGATTGCTTGGAAACTGGAATAGAAAGGTGATAATTTTGTTAGTGACATGATGATTATAGGACAGTGACTCAAAACAAACAACCATGAGGTAAGCCGTTTCCCCAGGCAGAAAGGTGTTTAGGATCTTAATCTGAAGATTGTTTAATAGCCTAAAATAGCTGATAACAGACTCTCTCGCCTCTCAGATTTCATTGATCACGACAAAAAGAAACAAGAAAAAAAAATCAAGATAGCATTTGGTACAGACTTCAAGTGTGCTTGCATATTGACATTCAGTGACATGGTAGGTCCACACAGCTGCCTTTGTAGTTGCATTTAAGGTTCTTTATATTCTTTCCATTATTTGTTACATCTCCGAACAAAACTTTTTAAGTTTCAGCCTGACTTCAGTCCAAGAATGTGCTGCAGAGATGACAAGAGTGGCAGCATTTGAAAATATGTCCCATAAACAGTTTGGAAGATTGGGTGTGTGTATTAGAAAATTTGGGCAAATATTTAACATTTTTGGAAGGTTTGACACACTGGGCCACGCTCTGTGGGGAGTCCAGTTTTCGTGTTTAGTGTCTTAGTCTACACATGAACAAAAACATTTGTTTGTTTTGTACGTCCCTGTTTTGCAATGGTTTATTTATTAAGTTCTGTCTTGTTTTGAATATCTGTGTCAACTGCATATAATAGAGCATATTTACGATGGCAAACAGGTGGAAGTACCAGATGCACATCATTTAGTAATCTCTTAAAAAAATACCAAAAAACCTGTTAGTCAGACGGGGCGGCACGCAGGCATCGTGGTTAGCACTGTTGCCTCACTGGTTCGAAACCCGGTTAGACCGTGATTCGGTCCGTGGGCGGGGGCCCTTCTGTGCGGAGTTTGCATGTTCTCTCCGTGTCTGCGTGGGTTCTCTCCAGGGTCTCCGGCTTCCTCCCACAGTCCAAAGACATGCAGCTCAGGTTGATTGGTGACTTTAAATTGCCCATAGGTGTGAGTGTGAACGTGTATGGTTGTCTGTCTATGTGTGTCGGCCCTGCGATGGTCTGTCGAACTGTCCAGGGTGTACCCCGCCTTCCGCCCAATGACAGCTGGGATTGGCTCCAGCCCCCCTGCGACCCTTATGAGGACAAGTGGTTTCAGAAAATGACTGACTGACTGTTAATCAGAGGAGAGAAGTGCTTGTCCTCTAAATATTGAGGGGGCTGGGTCCCCTGCCTCCCGCTCAGAATGTACAACTATGTGTTAACATGTAAATCTTACAGCATTATTAAAATCATTTTCTCCACTAATAGACAGAAGAACTCCAAAAATAAGCTGATGTGTGTACAGTGCATGACTTTCTTGCTTTTTAAAGTTGTGATAAGTAAAGTAAACATTTGCCTGTTGTCATGCCTGATAGACACAGAGCAGCGTTATCATCCCATTTGAGTCATGTTTCTGGCCCCCTGAATAATTTCAAAACAAAAAGCCAAAAGAGGCTGAAACTCCGCAAAGCTGCTCAATCCATGATGGCTCTCTGTCTTGTCTGTCAAAACAAGCAACACCTGTCAAATCACACTTAAATCGTTTCATTCAGTGTCAATATGAAAATGTTGATGAATGCAGCTTTAAGCGCTGGAAAACAGCAGATGGTGAATTCACAGAATCAGACTGCTAAGAGGATTTGTTGGCTGACTGTTGTGCTGCAGCATAAAGGCTTCTGTAGTAGGACGCAGTCATCTTGTAGTGCATCAACACAGATCAGTGTCACTGACCTTTCACCTCCAATACAATCATGTAGTTTTAAGAAAGTTCAGAGAGACAGACGGGGTGTGCTCACATTTTTTCACTGAACTCCAGAGCAGATAAAGACATCTGATGTGGTTAATGTTAATGTGTATTACAACTGTTGGGCTTTATTTCATCAATTACTGATACAGTGTTTGTACCACAGGTAGGACAGATAAGAGTGTTTGTTTTTTCAAAAATTTCACAATGCATTATTACCATTTGCCAAGAATTGTGAAAACTCTTCTTGAGATAATGTGGGCCGCGGACCCATTATTCACCACCAAAGGTCACACAGAGCGTGAGTCACGTTATCTACATTAGATAGACTGAGCGACCACAAATGTGTACACACAGTGTATTTTATATCTGCTGATGATGAATTTAATATTAGAAATCTGTAGGCTCAGGCTCTTTCTCTAAATGTCTCAGTCATTGTGACTTCACTTCTCTTTATTTCTCAAAACACAGAAATGAAAGTGGAATATATTTGATTAGAGATTTTACATAAGAGGCGTTTAGAAATGTAGGAATTTTAGAAACGTCCACTGGCAACACCGAGCATTCTCCAGCTCAGCTCACAGTGTCCTGTAATGATGAGAAAGTAACACTTATTTCACATATCACAACTGAAACTAAATACAACTTCTTTTTTACGGTCTAAAAATAGTGTGCATTTAGTTTTTCTTTAACAAATTGTAGAGATGATCATTTGCATACATGCTCAGCAGCTTCCCTATTTTAAACCTGCATGTTTGGCCTTTTTCATCCTGTTTTTAGGAGGACTCAGTCGCTTCATGGACCAAGCCCTGTGACCACATTCGGCCCGAAGGCATGCATGCTCCAGAATCCACACACAGTAATGTAAGTCTCACAGAGCAAATACAAGTTTTGAGTTTAAAGAGTGTTTATATATATATATGTAGTTTCATTTTTTCAGTTCAGTCTGTGCAGCACCAAAAACTATGAAGCCACTTGCCGTTGCTTTTTCATATTTTTGGGCAAGTCTCTGATGCATTCAGTCAGTTGTAAATGTTAATATTAAACTTTACTTTTTTAAAATTAAAACATTCAGTTGTCAGATGGTGCTTACATAATGGTGAAAATTTTGTTCAAACATGTTTAAATTTGGCAAAAAGTGTTTACATTCAAACACGTCTAGTTAAAAAGGTGTGATATTTGACACACAATAGCATAAGGCAAGGCCGCCCTAGCTGCATGTCACTTGATGGTTTGACTATTCACGTAGCTTTTACAAGCTTCCTCCTTATTGAAAGTTAATGATATGTAAAGTAATGTAACATCTCAAAAACAAGTATCAAACATCTAACCTGTTCCTCATCAGTCCTCTGTTGCAGTTTCTCTGCACTCTAAAAACAAACAGACTGTCTTGTCCTCATCAAAGTACTGCTTGACCAACAAAAGAAGATTCAGTTTCTTATTGAGCGGGGCCAAGTTTAACATTAACAGTGGCAGTCTTTAAAGGACACCATGTGCTAACTAACTACTGACACCAGCTGACCTCTTTAGCTTGTAACTTAGTAAATATTTGTCACATCATTAAATCAGGCAGCTATCTGTAATATATGGGACATAATAATATGCCATCGCTGTTTGTTTACTTTTGTCATATAAGTGAACAAAAAATATGTACTTTTTTAAAGATTTTTTGGGGGGGCTTTTTGCCTTTTATTTGAGAAGATAATTAAAGTGTGAACGGGGTAGAGACAGAGAGACAGAGAGAGAGAGAGGGGATGACATGCAGCAAAGAGTTGAGGTCGCAATCAAACCTGCAGCAAGGACACAGCCTTTGTATAAGAGGAAGAAGTACATATTTTTGGGGCACCCAGTGGCTCACCAGGTGGAGGGGGCGCCCCAAAAATATGTACTTCTTCTTGTACAAATAGACCATGCTGCTGAGTATCATGGCACCAAGTGATCTCACTCTCACCTGTCCCTGATCAGAGTGAATTAATAAAAAAACAGTACTTCCTGTATCTATAAAATGGCAAACTTCTCCTCAACAGGTTGTTTATGAGAATCTTGTAATCTCATGATCTCAATCTTCCACCTAAATTTCTTAACATCCTCTTTTGTAACTTCAAAGTTGGCAACACAAATATTGCGAACTGTATGGTTAATGTCACGTACATTTAAAAAAAAAAAAAAAAAAATGAGATGCAAAATGACAGATTTGGCATCTTTCCAAATTTTGAGTTCTGTGAGATTGATTTCCACTTTTTGGCAGGTTGTAATTATGCATCTGCCAAAGTATCCATCAACATATTAAAGACGTGTTCAAGCATGCTCGCATGTGATTTCATCATGTCCCTGTATAGACATGCATGTGTCAAATGTCTGCTTTTGAAATGATGCCAGATGGAGTGATGTGAAATTAAAAAGTACTAAACGGGAACAACAACTAAAATAGGAATTCCCATTTGTAATTTTCACGGCCTTAGAAAGTTCAGTCAGTATTTGAACATGAGCTACTCTCTCAAAAACAGAAAACAGAGAAGTTAGTCTCAAACTTGTGATATCATGAAGTATAAAGTCTGGAGTTACTCCAGAGACAGTGCATGGGAGACTGATGTTGTGGAATTTTATTTGCTGTTTTATGTAATATTGACCATTAACTCAGCAGTGCAGTTGAACAATAATCCCAAACATTCAAACAAGGCAACCTCAGATTTTCGGGGGGAGTTTTTCCTTTTCTGCTGTGAGTCCAAAGTAAGAGTTGCAGCAATATACTGCTTTCAATGTATTCTGTGGTCTGAAAATTGATGGTTATCATGCTGTGTACATTTGCTCGTCCTCGGTATTGAAAAACATAGAACTGGACGGTGAATTTAACCTTTTATTTCAGTTATTTTCAAAAGGGAGACTTTTTACACATACCTTCGTCTCAAAAATTGGTTTCAAGTTTGAATTCTAGTAACAAAACATTTGTTTTAATGCCCTGAAAAAAGCCCTCTGTTTTCACTCCTGTTAAGGACATTGGAACTGATAATAATAATTTTTCTGTAATACCGTGATTCTGTGAAATCACGCTATTTTCTGAGACGATTATTGTGCTGTAAAAATGCTGTGTTAACCCTAGTCCAAGGACAGCGGGATGTCATTGCTTCTGAAGCAAATTGTGATATTTGGCTTTTTTAATCAACTTGAATTGAGTCACTTTTTCCAGACCTTTTGAGATTCTGTAATAAGCTCCAGCAAAAAGCTAGCAAAGTAAGACCATGTAATACCTCGTCAAACCAAGATATTCAATTTACTATAACATAATACAAATACAATAAAGAAATACTAACATGAGATGCCGTAATTACTGATTATCTGATTAATCTTATCCAATACAAGAGCTCCCGGTAAGCGCTACCTTTTATATGGCTCTGTTCCTATTCAGAATGTTGATGCAATGCTATAACATATCTTGTTTTATTATGCAATACAGTATGCCAACAAAAGTGACTACAAAATCATATCAGCTTTATTCTGAATTATTATCACCAGAAGCGTGACATTTCACAAAGAATCAGAGGTAATAAAATGCTGTAGAGGGTTATAGCAAACAGGTGTTAGTGTTAATGTGTCCACCTGCTGAAACTGTTGCATAAATCAACATAATGACTCAGGCGGCAGAGCCGTGTAAAACTCTTGATGTTTTCCCGTCAAAGCGTTGTCAGACTGCTGCCGTCTCAACTGCCCCAGTCACATAAGTGGCTCCTAGCACTGTTTGTCTTAGGCAGCAGTAATTGATGGATTAGCTTCCTCAAAGCTTCTAGACAGGTTAAAAGTAGTAAAACCAGGCTATATTTACTCCAAAATAAAGGTTAGGCTGCAGTATTTTTAGGAAGACCTTGCTCCATCGAGAAATACTGTGCAAATGTACTTGGAATTTCAGAAGCAATAGAAAAGGTGATTTAGCACCAAATATCAAGTGAAGTAGTCACAGATTAGACCATCCAAACTGAAAACTAACTGCTTCGTTTACTCTCTGTTGAAGGGTGTGGTTGTGATACTACTCAAGGTATTGATGGGCCCAGCCTGTTTGTTTTTTGTTTGGTATTGGTTTTGCATGTCGTTGTTGGAGAGCATTTGTTGTCCGAAGACAGACAGAATATCCACCCGTTCCAGTGACATCAGGTTGTCCTACAGATGCCATGAACACGCCCTAAACAAAGAGACTTTAAGTGCCAGTTGGGTCGGTACACCATGTTCCAAGTTTTGTCTTTTTAATGTAATCTTATCTATAAACAGGCACTCTGCAGAAAATTTGCACTATATAAGCCGTAAGGTTAAACTTTCTCCGAAAAAATAATGCAAATATTTTTAAAGCCGTAAATCATATCTTTCAATCACAAAATGGTATTTTAAAAGTGGTGGAAATGTGTGGCTTTTTACACAGTACAGTATGAATTAGGGGTGGGGGAAAAAAGCAATACAGCATAGTGTCGGAATATTTTTTCATGCAATATTGTATTGATAGTAGGGCACCAAGTGTCATTTTTTTATGAAATAGATTATTAACATTGCAAAAACAAATTATACTTGATTGCCTAGTAGAGAAATAAAAGCAGTTGCTTTTTCAGTCCACTACATACATTTAGCTACAATAAAAATGACCAAAGTGAGAAACCATATCTTTCAAACTTTATCTTCTTAGATTAAACCGATGCTGGCAAAAGTTTTCCTTTGGGGAACATAAATAAGAGTTTTTAAAAAAGTAATAAATTACAATATATGTTATTGCTTTACTCATCATATCGCAAAAAAAAAAACGCAATGATATCGTACCTTGAACATATCCTATTTCGAGGCCTCTGGTGATTGTGAGTATGAAAATTGCACATTATCCCTCAAAACATCAACTCATTAAATAGAGAAAACGCATAACATTCATTGAAAACAATATTCTTTAGGTAAAAACATATTTTGGAAAATGCAACGGCATTTCGATTGGGTTAGTACAATTGCATAAAATAATAATTTATGTACTATTTATATACTTACATACTACATGCGCACATCTCTAATAGCTGCAGTGCACTATGTTGCCTTTCTGTGTAAATAATCACTGTCATGGTGGTGTGTGAGATAAAAATTGCTTGTGAGAATGAAAAGTAATTTACACATTGGCCTGCGGTGAACTGGTTAAATTATGATGGTGACCGTTGTAGGACACAAGAAAGCTCAGCTACATCCTGTTGTATTTTAATGTATGATTACGTCATATACCCACGTAGCCCTGTTGATATATTTCACCTTGGACTTCCTCTTCCTGCAGGTCATTAAGCAGCATTGTCTTTTCTTGAAAATGGGTCATAAAATAAAAAGAGACTTTTTCTGGCTTTACATAAAAACACAATCAGTTAATTTTTTATTTAAGGGTAACATTTTGACTACTGTGTCCTTTAATTTAAAGGAAGATATTTCTTCTTTTTTTTTCTTTTTTTTTTTTTTTAAATAAGCAGAAATTGAAAAACTCCAAATTGAGTAATTTGTTTACAGTAATCCAGCAGGTGTTATCCAAGTGACGTCTATCCTCCTTTGTTATTTAGAGTAGTTAAAGTAATTACATAATTCTTCAAATAATGAAGAACATTCAGGCCAGATAGATGGCTCATTGTATTATAATACCTGTCATTATAATGGATATGCTAGTTTCAGGAACAGCGTGTCATTGTTTTGTTTCAGTAAATCTCACCTGTCCAATAAGGAAGGTCCTTCCCCTGAAGTGGGTGTGTTCAGCACAGCAGAGTGGGCGGGAGCTGAGATAAAGTCAACACTAAGATGAGTGAGAGCCTTTATTCAGCAGCAGAATGCTCCAGGAAGGTTTAGTGTTAAGTCCTCATTGGGACAAATATAGCCACAGTGGATCCAGCCTGAGGGGCTGTTAGCTGATCCCGGAGCCCGACCACAGCGCGTGAAGACGCTCTCCGCCTCGTGCAGCCTCTCAGACAGCCCGTGGCTGACTCACAGCTTGACCGCAAGAAGTGAACTGACTCAGTTGCTCCAGCTGCTTTACAATGTGCAATCAAGGAAGTTGTTAGAGATAGAATGAGCCGTGTTGCCGGAGTGCCGCTCTCCAGCTGATTTGGCCTGAAGCAGCATCCTTGTTACATGTGTACAGCCATGAAGTTCAACCAGTGCGTACTGCAGGACACTCCAGGGAAAAACAGTGAGAATAAAGTGTGGAAATGGTGAGAGCATCTTCCTTATTTCTTTCTCAACAGAGAATATGTTTGATTGGTGAAATATTAAGTGCCGTGCACGGAGTACAGACAACCAGAGCTTAACTGCAGACAGCTAATAGTATTATTAAACTGGTGTCATGCTTGATTTATTTCATTTTCATCTTGGCTTGAATGGAAAGAGGAAGACTGTACATGTGTCTGGAGTGTGCAGTGTTGGACTGATAGCTCTTAGAGGCTGATGTGATGTCAAGTTTACTCGTACTGGCCAGCGGTAGGTGTGACACTGAAGAAGTTGCGGTGTTTGCGTGTTATCACAGAGCCGGGCTATTGTAAGAGCATGGCCCAGTGGTTTGGACAGAGTGGGGTTTTTGAGTGAAAGGGGAAGGTCACAGTGCAGATGCTTTGAGGTAGTCAAAGGAGAAACTGTCCATGAATAGATCACAGCTCGTCGCCTGTTCAAATGCTAATGAAGATTTGCTTTGTATCCTTTATTTTTATTCCGAAACCAGGGCCTGCACAGCTTCCATGATGTGCCTGTCCGATTGGTTCAATCAGTTTCACTTGATTCAGGAAGTGTTTTGATTATATTTGCCACACGAACCTGTACAGTGCAAGACAATGTGAGAATAATAATGACTGCCTTGTGAATATCTTTGATGCGTTTTAAGTAGACAAAGAAACAGGATGTTCTAATAATTCTGCTTTCTTGTGTTATTTGTCGGGACTGAAGAGTTTTGTATGCATGTTATAGGTGTGTATTTGAATCACTGGTTCCAAACTATAGGTTATGTTAGGCTGCACAATAAATTGAAATCAATGCGTGCAATATCCAAACTGCAGGGGCTGCAATTTTTTTTATAAAGCTAAAATGTGTCACAACATACCATTATAAAGAAAGCCGTGTAGTGCTACAGAGATCCCCCAGCCTAAAAATCATATTATAAATGTAAGGAATTATGTTTTTTGGTAGAAAAGACAAGCAAAAATCCCATCATAATGATTTTTATAGTTTTATCAGTGAAAATTAAAAATGTAAAAGATACGATTCCCACTAAAATCACCACTCATCGCAATAGCTGGAAAAGTAATTGCTAAATGATTTTATTTTTTTATTTTTAAATGCCTAGTGTGGTGCACAGAGGGTTTGTAGGTTTTTATTCACTCATGTTCTCCTGGCTGTGTCCTTACCTGGGGGAAAAAACCCCTACTGCCTTGATTGTATTACTGAGAATGGTGTCTGATCATTTTAATATTTTCAGCAGTGGATAGGCCACATCTGAGGCCGGTGTTGGCACAGTACTAAAATTTGTACAGTGTGGATATCAGAACCAAACAAAGACAAACTTGTTCAGTAAATCACCATTAGATGGTTAATGGGAGCTGGTATTCACGGTAAAACCAACGTGACGTGAATACAGGGTCGACAGAGCACAGTGGTTCTCAAACTGCATCAGTATCTCTCTCATTTAGTCTCAGTGACGTCCTCTTATGGGTACAGCTGGTTGTGAATAGGTTTGAAATTGTGATTCTCCACATGAAACTGCCATCAATGTCATTTTATAATACTCATTCGCATATGAAAGCCATTTAAAGCAGAACTAATTGTTTTCAGGTACAGTATTGAGTCTTTGGGTATGTAGGCAGCCTGCATCTGTGTAACCCTTCCTGCAAGAACTAACAAATTCCCAAAGTAACTGCCTAATATGTATGACTGAGAGCTGTAACTAATTAGGGCTGTCATCAGACTTTGGTATTGTTAAGTAATCCTAGACTAGAATCTCTTAGCTATTTCCAGCTTTTACATTAGCTCATTTTCCATGTGGTTTTCATTTTGTTTCACCCCCAGGGAGTTTCAATTTCCATGCCTCTTGTTAGTCGTTTTTATGTTGTGCTATTTCTCTGAATTCATCCTCACAACTCGTGGCTCTCCGCTTGTCATTTCAGAATGCACTTTGGTTTCAAGAGCTCAATTTTCGAGAGATTCTTTCATTCTTTTTTTCCCTCTTAGAACACCACTCTGACATTTTTACCTTGCCCTTTTTACAGTAATGTCTTTTTTCCAAACATATTAACAATTAACCAATAACGGCCCTGACTCGCTGATGAGTATGTGGCTACAGAACTAGACTTTGAGTTAGCGTCTCTAATTGGATAGGTACTAAGCAGTCCATTTTATGATGTACAGTCGGTTAGTTAACAGATGTTACATCAGCCACAATCTTAACACTCAGGTCTATGCTGATGTAAAAGGGAGTCCTGATTATGTGACTGTTGAGTCTGTTTTCTGAACGTTGCGTTTGTGTGCTTAGGCACATTCAGGACCCTGCCAGCCAGAGACTGACATGGAACACGCCACCAAAAAGTGTCCTTGTCATCAAGAAGATTCGAGATGCCAGTCTGCTTCAGCCTTTTAAAGAGCTCTGCGTATTCCTCACAGAGGTATGAAGGGGTGGCCTTTAATAGTGAAAGTAATTTGGATAGGAAGCTGTTGAGACATCGATGTGAAACCACCGTGTGTGATGCAGTCTTTAATCTCTGTAAATCTTGTGGTTGTTTTAGGTGAAAGACATGATTGTTTACGTGGAGAAAAAGGTTTTGGAGGACCCAGCTATTTCGGATGATGAAAACTTTGGGGCCATCACTAAGAAATTCTGCACTTTTAGAGACGGTAAGAAAATCTGTCTTTGCTATGGCTAGGCATTGGACAATAGGAAACGTTTATGATCTGGGCCCAAATAATTGTATAAAATGCTATAATATCCAACATATGCGCAATAGCACTAAAATCATAGACTGTATAAATATTGGACCTAACTACCATGACATCATCCGTTGGTTTGTGGACTGCTATTTGAAGACTCGAGTTCAGCATTTTGGCCATCACCATTTTGCTATCTTGGCTGTGGAGGAGAGAGGGATGGATCATGCTCTCAGACTGTAGTGACACCTTTAAGACAGCCTGTCACTCAAGTAGCTCCGCCCTTTTAATATGCGTAACTTAGAGCCTGAATGTAATGTAAACGGGTGACTTATAAAATAATCCCCCACCTGAAGTTGTCATGATTGTTGAAATTAGCTAGAGACCAAAAGTAGATAGTAGTAGTTTTTGTACCAGGCTGTAAACATGTTTATTTCTGCTGTAAAGTTTTAAAATGGGGGCCTATGGGGTTTTACTCTGTTTTGGGGCCAGCCTCCAGTGGCCGCTTGATGAACTGCAGTTTCTAACTCTTTCACAATGGCTTCATTTTTCAGCCTCAGAGTTTGACCCTTGACAAAAACATACTGGAATCTCTTTACTGTACATTTTGATAAGAAACATATATTTTTTGCATCATGGATCGGACACGCTTTAAGTTAACATCCTTCTTATGGCATCATATCTTTCAGTATAAAATATACCAATTTTTGATCAAGACCATTAATTTTTTTTGTTCTTTTTTTAGGTTGGTGCATATGCAGCCTGTTTTTGAAGAGTATCTTTATTGTTGGTACCATAGATTGTATATAAAGATTGTCCACTCGACAGCCCCACAATGGTGAAGCCAAAGCGTCTCGATTGCCCCATAATGGCTGGCAGCAGTATAGGTTATAAAACCCTCTATCTCCATGTTAGAGGATGGTTTTTCTGATAAGTTTAGTTTAAATTTGCAATTTAATACCATAAAAGAGGGATTTTACTACGTATTTGACAACTGCGTGCACCAATCAGTGTGCTTATTGCCATCCATGATAAAAATCGTGTAATGTCCCATCACTAATACACACTACATATATAAAAAATAAAAACAATCACAATCTCAAGATAAAATATTTAAAAGGTTCATTCTCATATATTTCTCAGATCTTGACGACATCTCCAATCGCGTAGACTTCATCATCTGTCTTGGTGGTGATGGAACTTTGCTGTATGCATCTTCGCTCTTCCAGGTAAACAGCCAGGTTTAAAAACAGCCATTGTGTGTTTTTACACGAACTGGTATAACACAAAAACTCTTTTCTCTCTTTGTTAATTTGTAGGAGAGCGTTCCACCAGTTATGGCCTTCCACCTGGGCTCCCTGGGTTTCCTGACACCCTTTAAATTTGACACCTACCAGTCTCAAGTCACCCAAATCATTGAAGGTACTGAATGTTCTCTACCAAAGTCTGTCAGTCTCTCTCTTTCTTAATTGATATACACTTCTAATCAGTTTGATGTGCTCCAACGGTCATTTACAAAAGGCACTTCAAATATTTGTATGTGTATTGTTTGTAGGTAACGCTGCCATTGTCTTGCGAAGTCGCTTGAAAGTGCGGGTGCTTAAAGAGAACTGGGAAAAAAAGGCCAGAGTGGACGAAAAGGGCTTCATCCTCACCAATGGAGACATTGAAAGCAGCTGGAAAGCTGTGCAGTATCAGGTATTATCTGCAGCTTAAACCTGTTCTCCTAACCACTTAAAAAACCCAAATCTTAGCCTTGGCCAACATTAATATCCTCTCTCTCTTTGCCAAGATGTAAGAACACAGATTTTTCTGTTCATCAGTTCACGTGGCTGATTTACACAGCAGCCCCGAGGGGTGTACCGTGAAGCAAGTTAAGTAGAGTCAGGCTTTCTTTGCGTGAGCTGGCTCGACAAACACAAATCAAAGCCACATTAATTTTACTGTTTAAATGTTATCTGTGATAAATACCAATCAACTAATCCGTTTTCTAATCTGTGTTCTTTTAGCTGTAATGTACCAGCAGTGTGAAACAGACTTCAGCATACCAGGACTGATCATAAAAACTAGGGCTGTCAGTTTAATTTTTAAAATCATGGTTAACTGCCGGATTTCAGTGGTTAATCTCATGTGTAAAATTCCATTATTTTGCATTTCAAAACTGTTTTGAGGTCCATATTAACAAGGTAAAGCAATTTTACAAGACTGATCTTGATTGTCTATCAAATAAATGCAAAGAAATGAACTTTTGATCTTGACTTCTAGATTTATTTTATTTCAAATCAGTGTTGCGTTGGTGTGGTGTGATGGTAAAGCATACGACTGGTCACTCACTACCTGAGTTTTTAAAAAATACTGCGTTAAGTTTAGTCCTTAATCACATTGCAATTAATACGTTAACGCTGACAGCCCTAATAAAAACATAACCCAAAATAATAACATTATGCTGGTTTGAAGGAATTACATACTGCCTTTCATATGCAAGTAAATGTCACACTGATCAGTCCTGTAGTGCACCATTAGTGTATGCTACCTGTGATTTTATAGAAGAGCTGGAGTCAGCGTGGATAAATTTACCAGAGAACACTACGAACATATTCAATACTTCAGTGAGAGCCAGAACAACCTTGTGAATCAAATATAAAGATACTATTAGTGAAAAACACCTTTAAGCTGGTTTCAGTCCTAAATTTAGAACAAAAACTGGTGCTGACCAGGTTAGCCGTGCAATTTAAGTTACCATGGTGGTCATGCCAGGTAAAAAGAGAGCCACCTTCATGACACGGAAAAACCTCTTTAGACTCAGTATATCTTGCTAGCCTACTGTCCACTCCATCGTACACACCTCAGGTAGATGAACGTCTCTGGTTCTCCAAACCTGTAGCAAACACACACAAAAAGTTGGAGATACATATTAACTGTTAGCATGGTAGCAGCCAATTGAGGTCCCTCTAAGGAAATTAATTATTTATTTATTTTTATCAATTAGTAACAGGATGCAGTTTCACTACAGCCACACTGTAAACACGCCAAAACAGCTCAGCCCTGTAATGTCATCATAATTACTGATGCCTGAGGGATTTGAACCACAAGCTAAAATACCACATAAGTAAACACTGTCATCAGCTCCATAACAAGAAATGCAGCTCTGACTGCAGGAATGAGGTTCATAGTCACTGACAGGTAAGTTTAGTAACACTTATTCCATGACGAGGAGGGAGCGTCTTTTGTAGTGTAGCAGAGACACTAGAGAGAGATGTTAGTGGCGTAGTGTGTTGGTTAACACATGTGACTGTGTGTTTCAGGTACTGAATGAAGTTGTGGTGGACAGAGGACCCTCCTCATATCTCTCCAATGTTGACCTCTTCCTGGATGGACACCTCATCACCACCGTGCAGGGAGACGGTGAGTAGGCAGATTATCTGTCTTGATGCTCAGCCGTCTGGGAAAATGTAAATACTTACAGTTCATGGGGTCCTTTGACTGTACCAACAACATTCAACAAGTCCAGAGTCAGAGAGTGCTGACACATAAATCAGATCAGTGTTTTATGAGAGGAAGGCTGCCTAAAATTCACACTTCCACAGCTGAGTGATATGAGAAAAACCTGTCTGACAGCCAAAACAGGACGGTCTGTAGATAAGGCAATGTTTAGTCTCTGCACCTCTGGCTGACCTTCACCTCCCAGCATGCAGTGAATATTGCACAGCAGTTTGCACACATTACCATTGTGCCGATTCCCATTTACAAAAATAGTCATTGGTAGACTTTGAATGTGAATCATTCATATTTTGTCATGTCTCTTATTTCAACGTATGAAAATGTGAGCAGAAATTAAAAATGTTTTGTTCAGTTTACACTGAACATTTTCAATGCAATCAAAACTGCACGCGACAAGTTGGTTAACTAAAGAAATATTCATTTACAGGCCTTGCAAATGCTGTAACTGGATTCCAAGTTTTGATAAAAATGTTAAAGGTGTAACTCAACTGCAGGGAAGTAATATTAAACTACAACATGCAGAAGTTACTAGCCTGGATGTGGTATAGTAGTATAATATATGTCCTGCAGTAGTATTGATAATAAAGAGCAAAATCTTTGCTCCACCCTTCAGGTCAGTCACACCATGTACATATTTTTGCAAGTAAGGTGTGGCAAGTCAAAAAAGTTGTCTACATTTGTGCTAAAAATGATTCCTGTAATAACTGAGGATACTTTTGATATTTTATTGATTATTTAAGTCATTTACTCAAACAAAAAAACTACAGTTTTTTGGTTCCAACCTCTGCATTGTGTTTTATCCTATTTTATATAATTTTCTCATGCAGTGTATTAATTGAAATGATAATGAAATAATTGTTAGTTGAAAGTTAGGCTCTCACCCACTGAGATACAGTATTCATGACTTGCACGTGATATCATGCCTTAATTCAGTGTGTGCATGTTTCTCTGTGTGTCCTCAGGTGTGATAGTATCTACACCTACAGGAAGTACAGCGTACGCAGTGGCAGCAGGAGCTTCCATGATCCATCCCAACGTCCCGGCCATCATGATCACCCCCATCTGCCCACACTCGCTTTCCTTCAGGCCCATCGTGGTGCCTGCCGGTGTGGAGCTCAAGGTATTTAAAGTGTTTGACTCAGTCCTACACGTAGGATTTTTATTATTTGGAGTCTTAGTGTATTTTGAAGCAGTAAAGCTGTCCATAGAGAGGCAGGCAGGTTTTACATTCTAAAACCCCAAATTACTTTAAAAAAGACCATATTATGTTAAAGGATGAATTTTATTTCAGTTAAGCATTGAGGACAAAGAAAACATGTTTTCACGTAACTGTGAAAAACAAACCTTCTTTCTGTGACTTTTCTGCATTCTTTGCATGTCATTTTTTTAGATAATGCTGTCACGTGATGCCAGAAACACAGCCTGGGTGTCATTCGATGGAAGAAAGAGACAAGAGATCTGCCACGGAGACAGGTTAGTCCACATACCGAGCTGGTCATCACACCTCAGACACACAAACAGCCAACAGAGAGACACTCAGGGTGACGCGGAGTAAATGAAGCAAAACAAAGCCCAGAGATTCTGTAATGGATAATAAGTTTAACTCTCCCAGCAGCTGCCTCAACACTTACAGGCTTTGTCACGTAACCTTATCAACCTGCTTAGTGGGCTTGAGGCCAGCAGTGTCCCGCATACCAGATCTAGGCTCTTCCTTTATGCAACTCTAAAGATAATCACCTTCCTGGTTCTCAAAATGAGCTGCCAGTCATTTCCAGTCATTGAACAAATACCCACTGTTGCTTCAGAAGGAAGTTGTGTTGCCAGATCCGATGTCAACACCTCCTCTTTTGTTTTCTGATTGCAAGTACCTGGACTTTTTTTTTTTTTTTTTTTTTTTTTTCTTTTTCCTCATTCGGCCTGGAGCCCTTTCTGACACAAAACCTTTTTTTTCCATTCCTGTTCCAGTATTACCATCACCACTTCCTGCTTCCCTGTTCCCTCCATCTGTTTCCGGGACCCGGTCAATGACTGGTTTGAGAGCCTGGCCCAGTGTTTACACTGGAACGTGAGGAAGAAGCAGAACTACCTCAGCTCAGAGGACGAGGAGTTCTGAGACATGAGGCTTCATTGAAGTCTTCTCCAAAGTCTCAAGGACTCCTTTGTCTTGGTTTTAGCGTGACCGTGCTCTGTGCCGTTTTGTCTTGTATGGATAAAAAGTCTCACCAAACTCCATTCAAAAATGCCCCTCATGGTAATGTTGCCCTTCGTATGGGTTAAAATTGATCCATAGTAATATTCCACAGTATTGAGTCAAACAGCTCTTTTGCTGTTGCCTATTATGTTGAATCTTGGTGCCATAAATGTGTGGGAATAAGAGGCAAACTATGAAACCCCAGAGTGCTCAATTAAATTAAATAGCAATTAAAATGTATAATCATACTAACTAGCTTTTTTGGCTAGCATTGATTATAATTCAACAGAATATCAAGCTAGTGTTGACGGTAGCTGCTGGCTGGTCAAGTGTGGAGAGTGAAAATTTTGACATGTTGAATGGCTGAACAATGAGTACGTCATTTAGAAAAAATGCTAATTAAACATTTAAAAAGAGACTTAGAGAAATAACAAAATTAAAAATTCTACAATGAAAACAAAATGGATTTCAATAAATAACCAATGTTTCCCACATATTTAAAATCTTATCTGTGGCGGTAGATGATGAAAACTTCCCTTTTTATTCTCTTTTTTTAAAAAAATCTCATTTGTGTCCCTTTTTTCATCAGTCCGTGTCCCCTCTCTAAACTCTTGCGGGTATGTGAAAGCATCACAGGGAGAACTTATCATGAGTTCTTTTTCCCCAGCAACAGTTTGAAGAGTTTGAGTCACAGGATGGATAATTGATTTGTTAATCCAGTCATAGTTGATCAGATCGATAGATGAGAGGAGCAGCTGCTGCAGAGGGAGTGAAAGCAAACATTTAGACCTACTGCTGAAATATCACTTTAACTGCACCTGATGTTCTGCTGCTCCGTGCCCAGAGTACTCTGTGTGCCCAAAAGACGTGCAAAGAATAACTGAATGGTGTATATATATTCCAAATGAATGATCCAGCTCTAAAAATGTCGTTACATGAAGGCGGATGTTTTGAACATGGTAGACCGCCACCAATTAATGAATAAGTGGGAAACCTTGAATAAACCCTCTGAGCTGAGGGGTATTCCATGAAAATAACAATATGAAATTGTATTTTATAAACTTTGTAGTTTTAATAGTTAATTAAAAAATTATTTCACAATTCATTGGACACACTGAGGTTCCATAGAGCGCTGAGATTAATCAACCGCACTCATGCTTCCTAGAGAACAAGGTTATGAGAGTAACCTACCTAAATTTGTATGTTACAGGTATGCAGCATTATGAAGGAGTGTGTAGAAAACCCCAAAAGATATTTGGTGTTTTGATGAGTAAGCTTGTTAAACTGGTCAGTTTTTGAATGGAGTTTGGCCCAAATATTGGTCCAGGATTTTCCCTGTCTGTTTTCTGTCTGTATGCTGTTCAAACTGGCCTTTTTGAAGAAAAAAAAAAGATTTTTTTGACTAGTAATCAAGGGAATGCAAAACTTGGGATAAACTTGGACTAAAACTCTGAAGGTCAGTTGTGGATAGCAGTAATTGCAATACTTTTAATGGTCTATTTTAGCACTTTTTAGTCTTTAAGATGGATGGCAGGGACACATCTACTTTATAAACAACAAATTCTTTCGGTAGAGGTAAAGGATCAGTTGCACTTTTCTGAAAAAAAAAAATCTAAAAAATCTGTAAAATCAAATTTTCTCAAATTATGTAAATCAAATAAGAAAAAACTGTTGTAATGCCATGAATGAATGGCAAATGTTGTCTTACGTAATTTGTAGGTGCATCCTGGAAAAGGGCAGATTTAAAGTAAATCTATGTGGCAGTAGTGGCCCAACTGTACAGACTGTGCCTTAAACACTGGTATCATTAATGTTTAGAAATATTATTTTTTAAGGTTTACATCATATTGATGATGTAAAATCACATATTTGCACAGATGTGTGATTTGTGCATTTTCATTGTAACATGTTGACCATTGTCTTTGCTGTCTGCAGCTCATGACACTTGATTGACTGACTAATTGAGTTATGTAGAAGGGGTCACAGAGCCTTTGTCCAGCAGTCATGTAGTCAGTGCATGGGATGACGTGTCAGGAATGTGAGGAGGTGATAATCATTCCAGGCAAAGAGACCACAGTTCATATGTCTTTAGTGTTTTTTTAAATGTTGTTCAAGCCATAGCTGAACTCTGCGTACATTTTTTTTGTAGACCAATGTCTGTGGGTGATTTAATGGTCCGTGTATGTTGAGGAATTCAAATTTCCAGACTTAGGTCAGTGTGCTTAAAGTCTGCCACTGCGCAGTCCTTGCTGAATACTTTAAGGTGGCCTAACTTACATATCTGTTCGTATATGATGCTAATTGATACACTATGAATTGGCTCATGAAATTGTGTCAAGGTGAAAACATGAACAGTGGCGTCACCTGTTGTCACTCAAGTGGACCAACAGCGCTCTAAAAGGCAATCATTCCTTAAATAAGATGTATTTTGTAAAGTCTATATGTTTATTAACCCGTTTACAATGTATCATTTCTGAAAATAAATCTATTTGGTACTTTTTTACATGAATAAGTTCTTCAGTTAATTCTTTTTGATGTTGAAAAAGAGTCTGATTTTTAGCTTGTCAGAAGTACTTGTAGGACAACGAAGTACATTCAGATAGAGCGCTGCAATCCAGAATAACCTTAATTCTTATTTTCAACTGAAGTACTTAAATCAATGTGTCAAAAAAGATAATGGAAATAGATATAGTTTGTCCCAGTCCCAGTAAACCCTAGTTTGAAAGAAAAGTTGACAATGCTTCATAGAAAATAGAAGTCAAAGCCTGGGCTTTTTGTCAAAGTGCGTTTCACTTTTGTAACTCTTACTTTTGTATTATTAAGCTTGTTAATGTTTCTAATGTAAATCTTGCTATTTTTCTCCCAGAGCACTTTAATAAATAGAAAATTTAACCAGGAAGTGTAATCCTCCTGTTTGATCATGCTTATACCTGGGATCATTTTGCAAGAAACGTGAATATGGTCAAAGTTAGGACATATGTTTAACAGTAACAAACACAACTCCAGTCCTTTGACTATGATCATCGATTCAAATTTTATGATACACATCTTAAGTCATACTGGACCATGAATTTCTTTGAAGATTTTTTATGGTAACTGACATATTTACACAATACTATACTACGATATTTCAATTGTATTATTGACAACATACTATTGTGAAATTTTTGTAAATCTTTTTTACCTCATATTATGCTATAAATTGTTTATGCATGTGTTTATGACCTAAGGAACAATGACAATGAAAACCGCATAAAATGGCATGCCGAGACATGCCATAGCATAGAATGTTTCAAAAATGGCCGACAACACCATAATATAGCATTTCGGATAAAAAACACAGAAAATGCCATACTATAGTATGCTGAAAAATGTCAAAATATGATAATAGATGAAAACAACTGAAAGTTGCCTAAAATCGTAGGCCGTGACAGTCATTAGTGTAGAATTTTGCAAAAATGGCCCAAACCATGATAATATAGCATGTAGAAAAAAATTATGAAAAAAGCAAGGCTATTGTATGGCGAAAATGTCAAAATTTGAAATGTCCTTAAAAAAGCTGAAAACCACTTCATATAGCATGTAGATTCATGTTATGGTATACAGTGTTGAAAAAACATCCAAAATATGGCTGAAAAACCTATAAAAAAGCATGTTGAAAAGATGACAAAAAAAGCAAGGCAAAAATGTGAAAATTTGACATGTCCTAGAAACAACTGAAAACTACTTAGAATAGCATTTAGAGGTATGTCATAGTATACAGTGTTGGAAAAACATCCAAAAACGTCTGAAAAACCAATAAAAAAGCATGTTGAAAAATCGACCAAAACAGCAAGGCTATAGTATGGCAAAAATGTGAAAATTTGACATGTCCTAAAAACAGCTGAAAACCACTTAGAATAGCATTTAGAGGTATGTCATAGTATACAGTGTTGAAAAAACACCCAAAAGCTGCTGAAAAACCAATAAAAAAGCATGTTGAAAAAAATGACAAAAAAATCAAGGCTATAGTATGGCAAAAATGTGAAAATTTGACATGACCTAAAAACAGTTGAAAATCACTTAGTATAGCATTTAGAGGTATGTCATAGTAGACAGTGTTGAAAAAACATCCAAAATCAGCTGAAAAACCAATAAAAAAGCATGTTGAAAAAATGACGAAACAAGCAGGGCTATAGTATGGCAAAAATGTGAAAATTTGACATGTCCTAAAAACACTGAAAAGCACTTAGAATAGCATTTAGAGGTGTGTAATAGTATACAGTGTTGAAAAAACACACAAAAGCGGCTGAAAAACCAATAAAAAAGCATGTTGAAAAAATGACAAAAAAAGCAAGGCTATAGTATGGCAAAAATGTGAAAATTTGACATGTCCTAAAAACAGCTGAAAACCACTTAGAATAGCATTTAGAGGTATGTCATAGTAGACAGTGTTGAAAAAACATTAAAATACGGTTGAAAAACCAATAAAAAAGCATGTTGAAAAATTGACCGAAACAGCAAGGCTATAGTATGGCAAAAATTTGAAAATTTGACGTGTCATAAAAACAGCTGAAAACCACTTAGAATAGCATTTAGAGGTGAGTAATAGTATACAGTGTTGAAAAAACACCCAAAAGTGGCTGAAAAACCAATAAAAAAGCATGTAGAAAAAACGACGAAACAGGCAAGGCTATAGTATGGCAAAAATGTGAAAATTTGACATGTCCTAAAAACAGTTGAAAACCACTTAGTATAGCATGTAGAAGCATGTTATAGTATACAGTGTTGAAAAAACATCAAAATTCGGCTGAAAAACCAATAAAAAAGCATGTTGAAAGAATGACGAAAAAATCAAGGCTATAGTATGGCAAAAATGTGAAAATTTGACATGTCCTAAAAACAGCTGAAAACCACTTAGAATAGCATTTAGAGGGTTGTAATGTATACAGTGTAGTGTTGAAAAAAAAAACATTGAAATACGGTTGAAAAACCAATAAAAGCATGTTGAAAAAATGACGAAAAAACGCAAGGCTATAGTATGGCAAAAATGTGAAAATTTGACATGTCCTAAAACAGCTTAAAACCACTTAGAATAGCATTTAGAGGTGTGTAATAGTATACAGTGTTGAAAAAACACCCAAAAGCGGCTGAAAAAACCAATAAAAAAGCATGTTGAAAAAATGACAAAAAAAAGCAAGGCTATGTATGGCAAAAAATGTTGAAAATTAGACATGTCCTAAAAACAGCTTAAAACCACTTAGAAAAGCATTTAGAGGTGTGTAATAGTATACAGTGTTGAAAAAACACCCAAAAGCGGCTGAAAAACCAATAAAAAAGCATGTTGAAAAAATGACAAAAACAGCAAGGCTATAGTATGGCAAAAATGTGAAAATTAGACATGTTCTAAAAACAGCTTAAAACCACTTAGAATAGCATTTAGAGGTGTGTAATAGTATACAGTGTTGAAAAAACACCCCAAAAGCGGCTGAAAAACCAAGAAAAAAGCATGCTGAAAAAAATGACAAAAAAAAAGCAAGGCTATAGTATGGCAAAAATGTGAAAATTAGACATGTCCTAAAAACAGCTGAAAACCACTTAGAATAGCATTTAGAGGTGTGTAATAGTATACAGTGTTGAAAAAACATTGAAATACGGTTGAAAAACCAATAAAAAAGCATGTTGAAAAAATGACAAAAACAGCAAGGCTTTAGTATGGCAAAAATGTGAAAATTTAGACATGTCCCTAAAAACAGCTTAAAACCACTTAGAAATAGCATTTAGAGGTGTGTGTAATAGTATACAGTGTTGAAAAAACACCCAAAAGCGGCTGAAAAACCAATAAAAAAGCATGTTGAAAAAATGACAAAAAAAAGCAAGGCTATAGTATGGCAAAATTGTGAAAATTTGACATGTCCTAAAAACAGCTGAAAACCACTTAGTATAGCATGTAGAAGCATGTTATAGTATACAGTGTTGAAAAAACATTGAAATACGGCTGAAAAACCCAATAAAAAAGCATGTTGAAAAAATGACAAAAACAGCAAGGCTATAGTATGGCAAAATTGTGAAAATTTGACATGTCCTAAAAACAGCTTAAAACCACTTAGAATAGCATTAGAGGTGTGTAATAGTATACAGTGTTGAAAAAACACCCAAAAAGCGGCTGAAAAACCAATAAAAAAGCATGTTGAAAAAATGACAAAAAAAGCAAGGCTATAGTATGGCAAAATTGTGAAAATTTGACATGTCCTAAAAACAGCTGAAAACCACTTAGTATAGCATGTAGAAGCATGTTATAGTATACAGTGTTGAAAAAACATTGAAATTACGGTTGAAAAAAACCAATAAAAAAGCATGTTGAAAAAATGACGAAAAAAGCAAGGCTATAGTATGGCAAAAATGTGAAAATTAGACATGTCCTAAAAACAGCTGAAAACCACTTAGAATAGCATTTAGAGGTGTGTAATAGTATACAGTGTTGAAAAAACACCCAAAAGCGGCTGAAAAACCAATAAAAAGCATGTTGAAAAAATGACAAAAAAAGCAAGGCTATAGTTATGGCAAAAAATGTGAAAATTTGACATGTCCTAAAAACAGCTTGAAAACCACTTAGAATAGCATTTAGAGGTGTGTAATAGTATACAGTGTTGAAAAAACACCCAAAAGCGGCTGAAAAACCAATAAAAAAGCATGTTGAAAAAATGACAAAAAAAAAGCAAGGCTATAGTATGGCAAAATTGTGAAAATTTGACATGTCCTAAAAACAGCTGAAAACCACTTAGTATAGCATGTAGAAGCATGTTATAGTATACAGTGTTGTGAAAAAACATTGAAATACGGTTGAAAAACCAATAAAAAAGCATGTTGAAAAAAATGACGAAAAAAGCAAGGCTATAGTATGGCAAAAATGTGAAAATTTGACACGTCCTAAAAACAGCTGAAAACCACTTAGAATAGCATTTAGAGGTGTGTAATAGTATACAGTGTTGAAAAAACACCCAAAAGCGGCTGAAAAACCAATAAAAAAGCATGTTGAAAAAATGACAAAAAAAAGCAAGGCTATAGTATGGCAAAAATGTGAAAATTTGACATGTCCTAAAAACAGCTAAAACCACTTAGAATAGCATTTAGAGGTATGTAATAGTAGACAGTGTTGAAAAAACATCCAAAAATGGCTGAAAAACCAATAAAAAGCATGTTGAAAAAATGACAAAAACAGCAAGGCTATAGTATGGCAAAAATGTGAAAATTAGACATGTCCTAAAAACAGCTTAAAACCACTTAGAATAGTATTTAGAGGTGTGTAATAGTATACAGTGTTGAAAAAACACCCAAAAGCGGCTGAAAAACCAATAAAAAAGCATGTTGAAAAAATGACAAAAAAAGCAAGGCTATAGTATGGCAAAATGTGAAAATTTGACATGTCCTAAAAACAGCTGAAAACCACTTAGTATAGCATGTAGAAGCATGTTATAGTATACAGTGTTTGAAAAAACATTGAAATACGGTTTTGAAAAACCAATAAAAAAGCATGTTGAAAAAATGAAAAAAAAGCAAGGCTATAGTATGGCAAAAATGTGAAAATTAGACATGTCCTGAAAAACAGCTGAAAACCACTTAGAATAGCATTTAGAGGTGTGTAATAGTATACAGTGTTGAAAAAACACCCAAAAGCGGCTGAAAAACCAATAAAAAAGCATGTTGAAAAAAATGACAAAAAAAGCAAGGCTATAGTATGGCAAAAATGTGAAAATTTGACATGTCCTAAAAACAGCTTAAAACCACTTAGAATAGCATTTAGAGGTGTGTAATAGTATACAGTGTTGAAAAAACACCCAAAAGCGGCTGAAAAACCAATAAAAAAGCATGTTGAAAAAATGACAAAAAAAAAGCAAGGCTATAGTATGGCAAAAATGTGAAAATTTGACATGTCCTAAAAACAGCTGAAAACCACTTAGAATAGCATTTAGAGGTATGTCATAGTATACAGTGTTGAAAAAACACCCAAAAATGGCTGAAAAACCAATAAAAAGCATGTTGAAAAAATGACAAAAACAGCAAGGCTATAGTATGGCAAAA
This sequence comes from Plectropomus leopardus, assembly GCF_008729295.1. Lineage (NCBI taxonomy): Eukaryota > Metazoa > Chordata > Actinopteri > Perciformes > Serranidae > Plectropomus > Plectropomus leopardus. The sequence continues at coordinate 9,349,823 of NC_056470.1, read as the reverse complement.
ATGTGAAAATTAGACATGTCCTAAAAACAGCTTACTTAAAACCACTTAGAATAGCATTTAGAGGTGTGTAATAGTATACAGTGTTGAAAAAACACCCAAAAGCGGCTGAAAAACCAATAAAAAAGCATGTTGAAAAAATGACAAAAAAAGCAAGGCTATAGTATGGCAAAATTGTGAAAATTTGACATGTCCTAAAAAACAGCTGAAAACCACTTAGTATAGCATGTAGAAGCATGTTATAGTATACAGTGTTGAAAAAACATTGAAATACGGTTGAAAAACCAATAAAAAAGCATGTTGAAAAAATGACAAAAAAGCAAGGCTATAGTATGGCAAAAATGTGAAAATTAGACATGTCCTAAAAACAGCTTAAAACCACTTAGAATAGCATTTAGAGGTGTGTAATAGTATACAGTGTTGAAAAAACACCCAAAAGCGGCTGAAAAACCAATAAAAAAGCATGTTGAAAAAATGACAAAAAAAGCAAGGCTATAGTATGGCAAAATGTGAAAATTTGACATGTCCTAAAAAACAGCTGAAAACCACTTAGTATAGCATGTAGAAGCATGTTATAGTATACAGTGTTGAAAAAACATTGAAATACGGTTGAAAAACCAATAAAAAAGCATGTTGAAAAAATGACAAAAACAGCAAGGCTATAGTATGGCAAAATTGTGAAAATTAGACATGTCCTAAAAACAGCTTAAAACCACTTAGAATAGCATTTAGAGGTGTGTAATAGTATACAGTGTTGAAAAAACACCCAAAAGCGGCTGAAAAACCAATAAAAAAGCATGTTGAAAAAATGACAAAAAAAGCAAGGCTATAGTATGGCAAAATGTGAAAATTTGACATGTCCTAAAAAACAGCTGAAAACCACTTAGTATAGCATGTAGAAGCACGTTATAGTATACAGTGTTGAAAAAACATTGAAATACGGTTGAAAAACCAATAAAATAAAAAAGCATGTTGAAAAAATGACAAAAAAAGCAAGGCTATAGTATGGCAAAAATGTGAAAATTAGACATGTCCTAAAAAACAGCTTGAAAACCACTTAGAATAGCATTTAGAGGTGTGTAATAGTATACAGTGTTGAAAAAACACCCAAAAGCGGCTGAAAAACCAATAAAAAAGCATGTTGAAAAAATGACAAAAAAAGCAAGGCTATAGTATGGCAAAATTGTGAAAATTTGACATGTCCTAAAAAACAGCTGAAAACCACTTAGAATAGCATGAGTGTGTAATAGTATACAGTGTTGAAAAACACCCAAATAGCGGTTGAAAAACCAATAAAAAAGCATGTTGAAAAAATGACAAAAAAAGCAAGGCTATAGTATGGCAAAATTGTGAAAATTTGACATGTCCTAAAAACAGCTGAAAACCACTTAGAATAGCATTGTAGAAGCATGTTATAGTATACAGTGTTGAAAAAACATTGAAATACGGCTGAAAAACCAATAAAAAAGCATGTTGAAAAAATGACAAAAAAAGCAAGGCTATAGTATGGCAAAATTGTGAAAATTAGACACGTCCTAAAAAAAACAGCTGAAAAACCACTTAGAATAGCATGTTAGAGTGCATGTAATAGTATACAGTGTTGAAAAAAAACACCCAAAAGCGGCTGAAAAACCAATAAAAAAGCATGTTGAAAAAATGACAAAAAAAAGCAAGGCTATAGTATGGCAAAAATGTGAAAATTTGACATGTCCTAAAAACAGCTTAAAACCACTTAGAATAGCATTTAGAGGTATGTCATAGTAGACAGTGTTGAAAAAACACCCAAAATGGCTGAAAAACCAATATAAAGCATGTTGAAAAAATGACAAAAACAGCAAGGCTATAGTATGGCAAAAATGTGAAAATTAGACATGTCCTAAAAACAGCTTAAAACCACTTAGAATAGTATTTAGAGGTGTGTAATAGTATACAGTGTTGAAAAAACACCCAAAAGCGGCTGAAAAACCAATAAAAAAGCATGTTGAAAAAATGACAAAAAAAGCAAGGCTATAGTATGGCAAAATTGTGAAAATTTGACATGTCCTAAAAAACAGCTGAAAACCACTTAGTATAGCATGTAGAAGCATGTTATAGTATACAGTGTTGAAAAAACATTGAAATACGGTTGAAAAACCAATAAAAAAGCATGTTGAAAAAATGACGAAAAAGCAAGGCTATAGTATGGCAAAAATGTGAAAATTAGACATGTCCTGAAAACAGCTGAAAACCACTTAGAATAGCATTTAGAGGTGTGTAATAGTATACAGTGTTGAAAAAACACCCAAAAGCGGCTGAAAAACCAATAAAAAAGCATGTTGAAAAAATGACAAAAAAAAGCAAGGCTATAGTATGGCAAAAATGTGAAAATTTGACATGTCCTAAAAACAGCTTAAAACCACTTAGAATAGCATTTAGAGGTGTGTAATAGTATACAGTGTTGAAAAAACACCCAAAAGCGGCTGAAAAACCAATAAAAAAGCATGTTGAAAAAATGACAAAAAAAAAGCAAGGCTATAGTATGGCAAAAATTGTGAAAATTTGACACGTCCTAAAAACAGCTGAAAACCACTTAGAATAGCATTTAGAAGTATGTCATAGTAGACAGTGTTGAAAAAACACCAAAAATGGCTGAAAAACCAATAAAAAAGCATGTTGAAAAAAATGACAAAAACAGCAAGGCTATAGTATGGCAAAAATGTGAAAATTAGACATGTCCTAAAAACAGCTTAAAACCACTTAGAATAGCATTTAGAGGTGTGTAATAGTATACAGTGTTGAAAAAACACCCAAAAGCGGCTGAAAACCAATAAAAAAGCATGTTGAAAAAATGACAAAAAAAAAGCAAGGCTATAGTATGGCAAAAATGTGAAAATTAGACATGTCCTAAAAACAGCTGAAAACCACTTAGAATAGCATTTTAGAGGTGTGTAATAGTATACAGTGTTGAAAAAACACCCAAAAGTGGCTGAAAAAACCAATAAAAAAGCATGTTGAAAAAATGACAAAAACAGCAAGGCTATAGTATGGCAAAAATGTGAAAATTTGACATGTTCTAAAAACAGCTTAAAACCACTTAGTATAGCATTTAGAGGTGTGTAAATAGTATACAGTGTTGAAAAAAACACATTGAAAAGCGGCTGAAAAAACCAAGAAAAAAGCATGCTGAAAAAATGACAAAAAAAAGCAAGGCTATAGTATGGCAAAAATGTGAAAATTAGACATGTCCTAAAAACAGCTGAAAACCACTTAGAATAGCATTTAGAGGTGTGTAATAGTATACAGTGTTGAAAAAACACCCAAAAGCGGCTGAAAAACCAATAAAAAAGCATGTTGAAAAAATGACAAAAAAAGCAAGGCTATAGTATGGCAAAAATGTGAAAATTAGACATGTCCTAAAAACAGCTTAAAACCACTTAGAATAGCATTTAGAGGTGTGTAATAGTATACAGTGTTGAAAAAACATTCCCAAAACGGGCTGAAAAACCAATAAAAAAGCATGTTGAAAAAATGACAAAAAAAGCAAGGCTATAGTATGGCAAAATTGTGAAAATTTGACATGTCCTAAAAACAGCTGAAAACCACTTAGTATAGCATGTAGAAGCATGTTATAGTATACAGTGTTGAAAAAAACATTGAAATACGGTTGAAAAACCAATAAAAAAGCATGTTGAAAAAATGACAAAAACAGCAAGGCTATAGTATGGCAAAAATGTGAAAATTAGACATGTCCTAAAAACAGCTTAAAACCACTTAGAATAGCATTTAGAGGTGTGTAATAGTATACAGTGTTGAAAAAACACCCAAAAGCGGCTGAAAAACCAATAAAAAAGCATGTTGAAAAAATGACAAAAAAAAGCAAGGCTATAGTATGGCAAAAATGTGAAAATTTGACATGTCCTAAAAACAGCTGAAAACCACTTAGAATAGCATTTAGAGCATGTGTAATAGTATACAGTGTTGAAAAAACACCCCAAAGCGGCTGAAAAACCAATAAAAAAGCATGTTGAAAAAATGACAAAAAAAGCAAGGCTATAGTATGGCAAAATTGTGAAAATTGACACGTCCTAAAAACAGCTGAAAACCACTTAGTATAGCATGTTAGAGCGTGTTATAGTATACAGTGTTGAAAAAACATTGAAATACGGTTGAAAAACCAATAAAAAAAGCATGTTGAAAAAATGACAAAAACAGCAAGGCTATAGTATGGCAAAAATGTGAAAATTAGACATGTCCTAAAAACAGCTTTAAAACCACTTAGAATAGCATTTAGAGGTGTGTAATAGTATACAGTGTTGAAAAAACACCCAAAAGCGGATGAAAAACCAATAAAAAAGCATGTTGAAAAAAATGACAAAAAAAGCAAGGCTATAGTATGGCAAAATTGTGAAAATTTGACATGTCCTAAAAACAGCTTAAAACCACTTAGAATAGCATTTAGAGTGTGTAATAGTATACAGGTTGAAAAAACAACCCCAAATACGGCTGAAAAAACCAATAAAAAAGCATGTTGAAAAAAATGACAAAAAAAGCAAGGCTATAGTATGGCAAAATTGTGAAAATTTGACATGTCCTAAAAACAGCTGAAAACCACTTAGTATAGCATGTAGAAGCATGTTATAGTATACAGTGTTGAAAAAACATTGAAATACGGTTGAAAAACCAATAAAAAGCAAGGCTATAGTATGGCAAAAATGTGAAAATTTGACGTCCTAAAAATAGCTGAAAACCACTTAGTATAGCATTTAGACGTATGTCATGGTATATCGTGTTGAAAAAACATCCAAAAACGTCTGAAAAACCCATAAAAAAGCAAGTTGAAAAAATGAACAAAAAAGTAAGGCTATAGCATGGCAAAAATGTGAAAATTTGTCATGTCCCAAAAAGAGCTGAAAACTACTTGATATATCATATAGATGCATGTCATAGTATACAGTGCTGAAAAAACATTGAAAAATGGCTGAAAAAAACATATGAAAGCAAGACAAGAAAAGCAAGGACAAGAAAAGCAAGGCTACAGAATGGTGAAAATGTCAAAATCTGACATGGTGATATACTATCCTATGACGTATTTGGTGCCATTTCCGGGGAATTGTACTATTGTAATTTCGGACAACATGCCATGCTACTATGTATGACGACGATGCCATTTTTGGTGCCATTTTGGACGACGTGCAATAGTATGACTTTTTTCGTCATTTTGGACAACATACTATACTAAGACTTTTTTTATGATATATTGGACGACATAATATACAATGACTTTGTTTATTCTCTTTTGCATGACATAACATATTATCACCTTTATATGCCGTATTGGACAACATACTAAGTTTTTCATGCTCTTTCATTACACACACTCTAGTATGACTTTTTTCTTATATTACGGACAACCTACTATACATATTTTTTTGTTTTCTTTTTCGTACTGTCTTGGACAACATTCTATACTATGAGATTTTTTTTGCCATTGTGGACAACATAATATATTACTTTTTTATGTAATTTTAGACGACATACCATATTTTTTATTTAGGATATTTTGGATGACATATTAAACTTTTTCTGCTCAATTTGCTTTACAATACTATACCATGAATTGTTTTTTTGTCATTTCAGATAACATACTATACAATCTCTCCTCTCTACCAGTTTCTACAGATGAGCTGTTGTATGTGAATAGTGCATGTGTGAGACAGAGGGAGAACTAAGGGAAAACTACTTGGACAAACAAACCACATACAGAACTGAATGATCAAGGTTTATGGACTTTTGCATTTTAGAAAAGAAAAAAATATCACCCTGAGAGCCTTCACATAAATGATTGGTGTTAAAATATTTTTCTTTAAAATGCAGTTGTGTCAAAGTAATAATTAAATAATATTCAAGTAAAATATACCCCCAAATTGTACTTCAGCGCATAAATAAATGTACTTCATTACTGTCCACCACTTCATATCATACTGCAACGTTTTATATTTTCATGACATACTATGAGTTTATGATGTTTTAAGGGAACACTGTACAATGACTTTTTAAAAATCTTTCATGACATACTACTCTGACCTTTTCATCTATCTGATGACATACTATGTTGTGAAATCCTGTTAACATTTAGTACAACATTCTATACAGACCTTTCATGACATGGTACGTAATCCTGCTACTTTTAAAATATTTTTTACAGTCTTTTAGACTACATACTACACTGTGACCATTTGTGGCATAGGTTACTATGCTACAACTATGTTATGTTATTTTTTGGCAAATTATACTATGACCTTTCATGATGTTAGTACATGTAGTGAAATTCATTGATATGTCGGTCTATGGAGTTATTACAAAGACTGCTCAGTTGTGCTTTAAGTAAACTAAACAGATCCTACAATCAGTGTATAGTAAATATAAGTTAAAGTGGGTTTTGCTGTCGATGATGTAACCAACTAGAACTGGAAGTGGTGATGAGGATTTATAATAAATGGAAAGGGTCTTAAAAAGGACTGTTAAATCAAGCTTCAGCATTCCTGAGGGAAGTAAAAAAAAAAGTAAAAAACTTTTCACTCTTCTTACTGGACAGCAAGTCTAAACATCAATCTTGTTTTGATATTTTATTAAGAACATTGAATGAAAACAACACTTGAGTAAGTGCATTAAGGTGCCACAAGAAGTTAGGTAAAAAATATTGTTATAGTTATTATAGTATGATTTCAAAAAGCAATCTTAAGTGAGTCAACATTCAATTTAATTTACAGGAAAGAGACAAAAAGTACTTTTAAAATAAAATCTCCTGGAAGATGTTGGCTACCTAAAAATTCTAGATATTACAATGCATAAAACTGTATAAACAAAAATAAAAAATAATTATGAATCCAATTTACAAAGGCACATCCTTTAGACAGACACCCTGATGAAGTGTTAGCTTAAATAAAATAAAACCATACAGGATACAGCACGTTAAAAAGAAAGAAAAAAAAGATGACAGGTCAGCTGACTGAATATTTTGGTGGAGCTGATGCTAATTTAAAAAAATTGCTCCATGGTGAGCATCATGAAGCTGTGTCTTTGGTACTCCACCAGATGTTTTAACACTTGCTGGGAGCAAACACTGCAGAAAAAAAGCGGAAAATAATAAAAGTTAACAACATTTTGGTGTTATTTCACATTCTAGCCAAAAAACAAGACATATACGTGTTTCTCGCAATCAGGGACGTAATCAAGAAAACAAAAAAACGGGAGTAGTTGAGGATATTTAGAAATCTGCAAAGATCATTTACTATTCCCCTAATGTGGTGTTTAGATTTGTTTTCTGATGGGGGTCAAGTTTCAAGGACTGAAACCCAGAAAAGAAAGGCAGTGACATCAGAAGGTATACTCACTCCTCTCCCTCAAGCCTTGACCGAAGCTATGCACAAGTCTGATGAGGGCCCAGAATAAAACCACTTTAATCACCAGTGAAACCAAAGCTCCGGTCACAGTGGCAGCCTCCAAGGTGTATGAGCTGTCCTGGAACCATTTTATTACCATCTGTAATCAAAGCAAACCATTATTTTACCGCACTACACAAATGACATGCATACAACGTCATATACATATACAACGTTGACCAAGAAAAATGCTGATATTGCCCCTCATGCCCCCTTCCTGCGTAAGCAGAGCAAAATCAAATCTACAACTTCTAACTGCAAGGTCTACATCAAGCTAAATGGCAAGACACCAGGAGGGGAGAAGGTACTGGTTATCAAGAATCTTGCCGACTTGGACAAGTTTGAATAAGTATCCAGTGAAACAATCGGCACACACATTTAAAGGCTCAGTCAATAATAATAACAGCATCATGAATTTAATTTTTGATAGGCGTAAGGTACGTATCTGTGTATAATACCCTATAATTGAACAGAATGAAAGTCAAATTTTGAAAAGATATGACCTCACAAAACATAGTGCACGGGATTACGAATATTATGTTGATCCAGAAAGCCATGTGTTTAATTGTATCGATGATACTTGCAATTATTGGTGGACTGGACTGGGGTATATGTTAATGATGTGAATATGGCATATGATACCTTTTTGAAGTCTTATAGAGCACTTCATGACAAGAACTGTCCCATATATCTGAGCAAGAGGAAATGTAAATATTGTAAAAAGCCTTGGATGACAATGGGATTGCAAAAGGCAGGCAGGAAGAAAAACAAACTACATAGAGATTATGTAGAATATCAAACCAAGATTAATGAAATGAAATATAAGATGTACAAAAATAAGTATGAAACAATAATGAGACAAGCTAAAAAAAGATCATTACAATGGAAGATTGAAAGAAAATAAAGGCAATGTGAGAGACACATGGACGATTTTGAATAATGTTATGAAATCTAACTTCCAGTCAACAAATTTTCCAGATTTTTTTGTTAAGGATGATGAGGTTATACAAAATACAACTGAGATGGTTAATGTGTTTACTTCCCTCTTTGTAAACACTGGAGCTAATCTTGCAATCATCAATTCCATTGATCTACAAAGGTAGTAATCATTTCAAGAGAAGACAATGGAGAAGAAATTTTGCAGTCAATGTTTCTTGGAGAAATAAGTGAGGATGAAATTTTTGCTATGGTTAAGAAAAGTAAGAGTGAAACATCAGCTGATTGTGATGGCATTGATGCGATTATAGTCAAGAAGACCATTGACTGCATAATTAACTTATAGCTGTTATCTGTCATTAGTCCCCAGCTGTATTACGAACTTACTGAGCCTTTTTTTAAAAACGAAGCTACATATTTGTGAGATACAGACATAAACGAACCAAGGAAAAACCCATTGGCAGCTTACCGTGTAAATCAAATAAACAAAGAAGGCTAGTTGAGGAAGGTTCTGCACCATGAAGACCCAAACTAAGACCTTGGCTTCCTTTAAAACCTTAAAAAAAACACAAGTAGTTACAATGACTGAGTGCTTTTCAACTTTAACATGTGGGCTCCTTTAGAGTGCATCCTGTATGATATTGTCTTATTAGTATTTCATTTGGAGAGCAGTTTTAGTAGTGAAGACAATGGATGCAGGTCACTCACCGCAACTGCCCCCACAGCGGCCGTCAGGCATGCCCACACCACTCCAACGCCCAGGATGATGCTGTTGGGAACAGACATGGCTGTGTCTGATGTTGTCATCAGGATACAGAGACACAACTGAAACACACCAACAACACATCTTTAGTGAAGTACAAACTCATCTGAAGAGATGCCTGTATTTCAGTTATTTTTCTAAGATCACACAGAGGCATTTTTGTAAGCTTGTCATTTTCAACACTTGAGGAGAAACATGTTGAAGAAAAGGCACGTAGACCAGTTCCTCCAACAACACCAACACACCTGAATACACACGTTGGGTTTCCAACATGGGAGAGGACACCTGACTAAACCAGAAATATTTGCTCTCTTGGTGTTCTTATGAAAATTATTCTTTTATATATATGTGTGTGTGTGCATACATCTTTACATGGTGCTTCTTTGTTCAATCCTCTTGTATAATGACAATAAAGCCTACCCTGAACCCTGTGTAAAGCTGGCAGATGAAAAGCACCTCATGAGTGTAAAAAAATGTCAAAACAACATTATTATTTATTTGCAATGTGTAGACTGTCTGTCACATTTTTTTGTAAAGAGGAATGCAAATTAACCTGAGCCTGAAGGTCAAAGGTCACCATGGAGAAACACAAGTTGAGCAGGAAGTATTGCTCCTGAAGGCTCTCCAAGGCTCCGCCCACACGGAACGCCATCATGTTGGGCCGCTGGATGAGCAGCGTCGTGCAGAAGACGTGGATCACACCCAGACACATGATGCACACAAAACGAACCTGTGACACAAACAAACCACTAAAAAAATCTCTAGTATTGAGGTCTGGCTTTGAGGAGAGCATAGAAAGGGTTTACTTTCAGTTAAGTGTAAATTGTAAGGTATAGTGTTTGGGAAGTACTGAGCATATGAGTGAATAACTGAGACAATACTGCAGAAGTTGTGTGAGGGTTTGTAAACAGATGTCTTGATAGATTTTTGTTGAAGTTAAACGTGGTTTCCTATCAATCAATAAATCAATATGTTTGACCTTTTTTGTGGAGGCATAACTAGAATAACCACCCTGCAATAGCCACCGTTGAACTTTGACCACCAAATTCTTATCAGTTTATTCTGCAGTTAAAGTGGATGTTTGTGCGAAATTTGAAAAAATTCCCTCTATGTGTTGAGATGTGAGATATTGAGTTCATGGGACTAAGGATGCAATGTCACATTGAACTTGACCTTTGACATATGACCACCACAATTTAAGCAGTTCACTGTTGAGTCCTAGTCCCACAAAAAACAAGGTCTTCTTCCCAAATTCAAGGTAGCGTGATTCATTGATACACAAATGGCCGTTCTGTGGGTGAAGTATTCTGATATGAAAATGGTCAGAGGCTGCTAGAAAACATCCCCAAATCAGGTCATGGTCATTTTTATACGCTATTATTTTTTTTTTTAAGAATGCAAATATATATATTGTTGTTGTTTTTACTGGTATGTTGTGGATGGGGTGGTGTGTTGCAATGTGGAGTGATGTGGATGTGTGTCACACTCTCTAGATGTAATCAGCTATCTTGAGTCCAAGACTTTGTCATCCCTGACCATGCCTTATAAATAAACTATTTACTAAAGAGCTAACAACCGAAAATTTAAATATGTTAGGGCTTGACATTTTTTTTAACTAGAAGAGTCACAGCTGCAAATGATGGTGTTTTCTTCTTCTGAATGAGGCAAATTCAGTTTTTCACAAATTGCAATCAGTTCACTTTCACCATATCGAAGCAAATGATAAAATGATTCAGCATCAGAAAGAGCTATGACATCAGCCAGAGATACAAAGGTTAACACAATTCGATGTGGCCGCTACATAAAACAACAGTGACATCAAGTGGTGGATTCACGACTCCTGTCACCAAGATGAAAGCAATGACGATCTGCTGTCATTTATAAACACTGTCCTCATACTGTCCAGAGAGAAGCTCTGAGTTGATCAAAATGTTGATCAGTTCACCTGGGTCATCTGCCATCACTCATTTTCTATCTATCTATCTATCTATCTATCTATCTATCTATCTATCTATCTATCTATCTATCTATCCATCCATCTATATATGACAGTAATAAAGCTTTACTAGCAGTAGTGAGGGTTTTTTGTAATTTTTTCCCTGGGTTTTGCCTGTCAGGCAACAGGAACAAGCTGTTGGAGCTGTATGCAGCTTTACAGGAAGACCACAGACACTATTCAGGGCTGACAATAATCTTAAAAATACATCTTCTCTGCATATTCCACAAAAATAAAACCAAATTAAATCCTGTTTTTATTTGCACTTAATATTTCCTAAAAGACACAAGACCCCTTCAACATCATACAGTTTTGGCAATTCACATACATCTGAAATATTTTTATGCAACAAATTATAAGACGTGCCTGAATGATATAAATGTAAACACATGCTGGGAATAACATTCAGTTTTTTGTTGGTCAAAGAACATTTCAACTCCATTGTGTCTACCCACTTCTAACACCAAAACGACACCCTTGTTCAGTTTAATAACCCCCATCCCTTATCAGTCTACAGCACCACATCACAAAACCTGCTGCAGTTTGGTTTAGGCTACATGGCTTGTGCACCGATCAGGGTCTGGAGCTTAAAACACCAGTCAATTTTGTTGGCAACCGCTTACAACTGCTACTTAAAAACAACATTAAAACAAAACACTGATTCATCTTGGTGTCCCACTATCCTCCCATTACATATATCAACTTTTCCAAATCCAGACGGAAAGTTCAACTTTGGGAAAAAAAACCCCTTATTATCATGTTTTAAACATGATCTTTTTGCTGATCTTTACATTGGAAGAAGTTCGTATATACATTTAGATTTTTATTTTAAGGAATGTGAGGACTAATTGGAGTTTTACTTTTTATGATTTAAAGATTTATATTTTCCCTTTTTCTAATGTAATTCTACATGTTACGTCTTAGTAACTGTCTTGTTTTTAACTTTTTTGGGCCACCCTAGAAACATATGTTCTCACTTTAACGCGTTATCTCTTTTTTTTTGTAAACCCTTAAGTAAAATCAGTACATCCATCAAATGATAAGAAACTACTAAATGAAAACATTTCAGTCTTTGAGGAACATTCAGAAACTTTTAGCGTGAGCTAATGATTATTCATTAGTAACACTCCCCATGCAGTGTGTTGTCAGAGAAAGGGTGACCTACCAGCAGCTCCTGCTTGCCCTTTGACCCCTGCACGGAGAAGTTGACCACCGATCGAACCATCACCACCAACACACTGAGCACAAATACCACCAGCTCCTGTCTGTTTTCCTGCAACACGCCCCGACTGATGTAGTAGATGCAGAACACTGGAGGGGACAGATCACACAATGCTCACACACAACACGATTCACCACATCACAATAATGTAGGCTTCATATAGCTACACTTTCACATTTGCGCGTACATTTTTATGATCTACTAATTTCTGACTGTAAATCCCTTATAATACACTGTTCATACATAGTTTCTGTTCATTATGGATTTGATACTGTATCCTGGAAACTGGAACCATTACCTATATTCTTATGTTGCATCAGAGGGGCTGCAGACACTTATTAACTACTGTTTAATCATGATGATCTTTTCTATTAATCATTTATTGTATACAAATGTCAATTAAATTTTTTTATATATATATATATATATATATATATATATATATATATAGTGCTGGGCCGTTAACGGCGTTAACGTGCTGCGTTAACGCGGGATTCTTATCGCGCGATAAGGAAATTATCGCGCGATAAACTATTCACTAAATTGGGTCTATACAGTGAGCAAGGCACCAATTTCACTTGTTGTTTAAGCGCGGATGTATACCTGGTCGAATTACGCGGAGGGGGCGTGAACAAGGCGGAAGCTGGTCTGCCTGAGTGACTGGTGGAAAAAGTGAAGCAGATTGGCTCAAGCCGTGTCACAAAGCTGCTGACTGTTAATGGTCTTCATGACCTCTAATGTAGGCCCACAGTTCAATTAGGGTCATGTTATCAGAGGCTGCGCCCTCTGCTGTTCATTTCAGTTAGCAGGAAAAAGCTTTTTCCACATGGAGACAGAACCTGTTCCTAAATGTCTGTGTTTAACAAAATAAAAAAAAGTTAAACACCAAAGTAAATCTTATGGAACATTATTTTTCTTTACCAAATATTATAGTAGAACAGCTTTCTCAAGCAGTTTGTGATGCATTTTCATCATTTAGATAGATAGATATTATTTTGAATGTCTTTGGCAAAATTCAAATCTATAATTTTAATCTAGATTAATCTAGATTAACTACAGGATTGCAGTAGATTAATCTAGATTAAAAAAATTAATCTATGCCCAGCACTAATATATATATATATATATATATATATATATATATATATATATATATATATATATATATATGCAATATATATTTATATATATATATATATATATAAAAAGCTTCCAAATGCCAACAATTTATTTAAAGGTTTCTCAGTCTAATCAGCAGCTGAAAAATATTAACGTCAAACAATCAAACAATTCATAAAGCTGATACTCTGCTTTCTCGTCCAGTGTATGCTGGGGCAGGCTTTAGCCCTTCAGGATAAATAGGTAGAGAGAATGGCTCATTGACAAAGTCGTCTTGCTTTGAATCAATTACTTAACTACATTGCTTTGCAGTTAAACTGTTCTGTAAAATTACTTTAAAACAATAAATAGCTATGGAAGGTGGTGGGACAGGCATCTAAGATGTGATGGAGACTTATCAAAATATAACTGATGTATCCTGAGTCTTGAGTGATGAGAAAAAGATTGTAAGTCTTTAGTGAAAATGATTCCACACACTACTGCTCTTTTTTTAAAAAAAAAATAATAATAATAATAATCAGGATGTGTCATTTACATATAACTTATTGTCATTTCTGTACTGACTGAGGAAGAACCCAGTTTGGTTTGTCGACTTCATATGAACACCACTAATGTGGAAGACGAGAGCATTAATACAATTAAGCAGTTTCCTTGCTTCACTGCGCCTAACATGACCCAGTGACCCTTACTGGTATCATAAAGTATGTTATCTCTGTTAACTCTGTGTTTTACAGTCCAAATCTGAGCATGCTCACATTAAAAATGGGGAGTTGTTGAGAGGACTTTAAGGCACAATTCACACCCAAATAACTATAACTATAATAACTAATAAATACATACTTTTCCTATTAGCTGTAGTGCTGGGTGTTGGGAAGATGTCTGCCTTCTCTTGAATATAGAGGAACTAGGAAAATACATTTGAAAAACTTAACAGCAAAGTCTCTTTCCAGAGTAAATGCCCGCTTCTGTCTGTGCAGTGATATGGCTGGCGGGTGTAAGTTGAAGAAAAAAAAAAGGTGTCTACATGAAACTGCTCACAACAGGGTCTGTGGATTATCTTGAGTAACCTGGTTATGAATTTTCGGAAGAGGCACTGCTATTGAGTTGTTGGATTTGAAAATCTAGCATCCACTCGATAGATTACCATTGGTTTTTTTGGCTTGTGAGTGAAGTAAATCTAGCAGCCACTTGTGCATTTTAGCAGGATTTGGCTGGTGGCTGGTGCTAATTTCCGACCCTGTCTAACTGTGAGTAGTTTTCAGTTTTCTACTGTATGAAGGGAACTAAGATATTCCTACAATCAATGCTTATCTCCCACATCACCTACTGTCTGATAATCTGGTCCAAACACACACATAACAGCCTTAAAACCACTGGAATCATTGTACTCACAAGCACTTTGGCATTTTTGGTATGTGTTTAAATGAAGTGAAGATGTCTTTGTTCAGAGCGTATTGTACACCACTTTATACTGCCCACTTGTGGGCAGTACAAAAAGATAACTTTACAGAGAGTGCAGGTGGTTTATAATAACGCCATGAGAGCATTACTCCAGAGACCTAGGTCGTGTGGTGCCAGTGACATGTTTGTGTCTGCAGGAGTTAATACCCTCCAAGCCGTTTTAAAGAACCTCGTGTAAATTTATCTGCCGCCTTGGTGGCTCTGAGAATGAAATAATAGTAGCTCTATCCGACATAAGGTACACACATCACGTCACCAGTCCCAGCTGTGGAGACACTGGTGTAGCTGTCTCTTTGTTGGCATTGATTTTTGCTTTATTTATTGTATGTGATGTTTTGTTTTTTGTTTTTTTTATATATATATATACCCTGACTCTGGAATAAAGGATTGATTGATTAAAACTGAAGCTATTTAGTTTTCACCACTGCCATATTCTAAAGTAATATAACCTGATCAGTGGGAAAAAAACTCCTGAAACACAAAAATGTCTGCCCTTTTTATAAGATTATGTATGTTTTCCTCCTCCTCTGTCCAATATTATCACTTTTACATCTACCGTGAACAGAGTGACAAGAGGTGCAGCTGGCGGGGGACGGCACAGTCCCCACTCAGGAAAACTTTTTTTTCCTTTGGATCAATGGATCAATGGAGCACAATCAATTAGGGAGTCTCCATGATATCATTCAATTGACATTTTATAAACGAAACAGTTAATCGAGAAAATAATTGGCACATTAATCAATAAGGACAATAATCTTGAGTTGTTACGCTAATTTCATTGAGACAGTCTAGCATAGTATAGGTTTGTCTGTAGCATGATGAAAGTGATAGAGCAGCAAATCCATCACTAACAAAAAGTAAAATGTTGCAGAAGGAGATCAATACACACACACACACACTTTTGGAAAGGATAACGCTCCAACAGACAGTTTGTAGAAAATGAGGCAGTAAAGCCATCTGGAGGGAAGTGCAAGGTTAGAGCCATTGCAGTCAGTCAGGTTTCATCACATGATTACATCAGAAAAACTTCTGCTTTTTGCAAAAAGCGCAGCTGTCAGTTAAACAGGCGGGGTGTGGAAACAACATGGGTTTTTTTTCTTTCCTTTTAATGGAGTAATTGTACTCACATATTCCAACCAACTGAATGAGGGACACAGTGAAGTTGTCCTCATCAGACACATCCGTGTCCATGTGCTGCTTGTAGATGCTGTACAGGGTGAGGCCGAGCAGCGCCAGCAGAGACGCTATGGTGAAGCAGAAGTAGAGCTTGAGCAGACATGATAGCTCTGACCAGGACTTTATCTGCAAGAGGGTGGAGAGAGAGGAGGCAAAGAACAACCTGTGATAACGACAAGATTTTTGTTGGAACTTGTGTCTGCAAATCCAATTTCACAAGCATGAAAACAAACACAGTAGAAGAAGTGATATTTCTGGGACTTTCTTTCTTGAAAATAGTTTTTAAATAGTTTGAAATTGATTTGAGTATAAAGCTTATCACCATGCCCACATGATTTGTTTCAGATTTTATACTGTGCAAGTAAAACTGAACTTTACTTCTAAACTACTTATGTTTTAGATTTGTCTCTGCTGCAGCGGCTCACCGGTCCACACGGTGTCGGGATCAGTTCCTGGTGTCTCGGCCTCAGGTTTGGAGACGGAAGGTCTGAGCCCTCCTGTGGTTGCCCAGAAATATGGTTGCCCAACAAAGGACTGCAGTGTTTAAAAAAAAATAAATACAAAATTGTACACAAGCAAAATTTTAACTACTTTACTTTGCATTACATACAGGACAGAGATCCCCAAGTTATCTTTTGTAACTGTGATAAACAGATATGGACAGAATATTGGACCAAAGTATATTAAGAATGTTTGTGGATTTAATGTTATGTGTTAACTTTTTATTAATTTATTCTTTTTTTGTCAAGGATGATGCAAAGGACAGAACACAAGCAACAAGAGCAGAATATAAACAAAGGGAAGAGGTATATATGTCTGTATGTAGTATACAAATGGTCCAGTCTGGGCAATAGCAATAGAATAGGTCTTTTTTACAGCAGACATTTTGAGTTATAGAAGGAAAAGTATAGGTGTCAATAATATAATAATAATAATATTCAATGCTCTACTTTTTTAATACATTTTATTTATGCAATTTTCAATGAAACAAAAACAAGTAAATACAACGGACAGAATACCAAAAAAACAACAACACAAACAACACACACTGGCAGCACTCAGTCAGACCAAAGAAAATAAAATGTATATGTACACATGTCAAATCTATGATGCAATCACCCAGAGAGACAATTCCTAAATTGGGGGTCAGAAATGAAGTCCAAGAGACCAGTACACCAAAGGGGATCAAGGCGGGGCCCGTGCAAGCTAGGATAGCAAAGTTCCAGGGTGAGAATATAAAAAAACACTACAGCACAACTGAGCAGGACAATCAATTCATAGATTGTGATCTCTCCATCCTGATATGTTCTATGAAAGGACCCCAAATCTTATTAAACTTGGCGTGAGAGTCTGACAGAGTGTACCAAATCTGCTCAAGATGAAGACAAGAAACCATGTCATTAAGCCCCTTTTTGAAGCAGGGAGGAGATATTGACTTCCACTCTCTTGTTGTAAAGGGGAGGGGAGAGCCTGTGAATCGTTGGAACAGCCTAATATCACCAAAAGACTGTCAGGAACCAACTGCCTGTTACATATGACGCTGGACAGGTGAAAGATGTCAACCCAAAAGTTTGTGAGCTTCGGACAGGAGCAGAAAAGATGCCCCAGAGTCCCGTCAGCTGACTTTGAAAATTCTGTTCAGTTTGGTCTTGGAGAAGTGCTTCAGGTGAACGACTTTAAACTGAATGAGCTGAAGTCTTAAAACAAAGTTCCTGATATACAGATAATGAAAAAACTGACAATATGGAAGATCACATTTTGCCTGAAGCTGAGTAAAAGATGCAAAATGGTTACCAACATAGAGGCCCTTGATAGTTGATAAACCCCTATCTGATCAGCACTTAAAAATGGCATCCCTCAAACCTGGCTTAAAACACGGGTTCTGGCATATAGGGGCGTAAATGGACGGTTCTGGGAGACTCAGTACAACCTTGATTTGCCTTAAAATTTTAATTGAGTTACATAAAATAAAGCCATTTCTTAGCAATTTGAAACGTATATCAGGCTTAGAAAATACAATGACTGACAAGGAGGCTCCAGTAAGTGAAACAGCATCACAAGATTCAATCTCAGGCCATCTCGGACAGTTCCCACCCTCCTCTCTGCCCCAAGTCAAAGTTTGAGTCCTTAAAAGCTCTATTTAATTAAAAAGTCCAGTAGACCATGACAGTGTGACAGTGGTCATTCATTTCATTAATTACACTTGTGCTTTCCCTCCTGTGGCATGTCGAAGTAGCTTCTAACAAAAAACCCAGTGTGTTCAGTCATCACAGGCCAAATGTTTAAAGACACGACATTGACGGCTGAGTCAAAAGGAAACCTGAAACTGATCCTGCTGTGAAACCAGGACAGAGGGAAGGTAGATCTACACAAGAGTCCGCTTTCCCCGTAACGATATGTTTAAGCATGTGAATAATACGTAAGGACGGACACGTAACTGATTGTATGGCATGGTGAGTTGTAAGGACAGGAAATTTGGGAACATGTCAGTTACTTGACATGTTGTTCAATGTCTAAATATTAAAGATCTTTCAAAATAAGTAAAATAAGTTTTGAAATTAATATTTACTGTTATTGTTATTTACTTAAATTAAGTACATTTACCATAACTGTGTTGCAGGACCAAATTAAAAAAAATTACAAAAATGAATTAAATGGTCAAACACATATAACAAGTTTGAAAGTTCAGTTTAAAAGTTTCAGGGAAACTAAATATGTATAGACTTGTAATGGTTATATCTATTAAATAACGTAAACATCAAGATTTTAAAAATATATATTTTTTTGTATGTCATTGAAATCATATGCTGATTTATTTTTTCTCTTTCTTGTGTATTAAAACCAACTTGTGTATTTTGGTATATTTAGTATAAATGTTTCCATTTAAATTACAATTGTCTTAATCCACTAATGCAACATTTCTGTATCAGTCCTTAAATACAATGTTTTAGAGGTTTTATTCCTCTAAACCTCACATTTTTCGTTGTTGTTTTTTTTTCTCAACAGAAGAAAAAAGAACCACAGACAGTACATTTAGACTGACAGCCTGCGAGAGGAACCTCCTCTGACAGTTTTGCGTTTGTTTCCGGTTGCTTTATAAAATCTTTTTTATTGCCGTCACGAGTTCTCAGTGCTAGCTTGCATGGTGACATGTAGCAAGCACACAGCTGACCTGAGTTTAACACGGCGCAAACGACAGAATAGCACAAAACAATGCAACAAATCCGTCTGCAAACTCTACTGACCTTATCTCGTCCATTTCCACGCGGAGCAGCCTGTCGGACCCGGAGCTTACATTCCTGCGACTTTTTCCTGCCTGTCCGCCTCTGGCGGACACAACTTCAGTTTCACATTTGACAAAATGTAAACAGGAACAAGAGCCTGCTGTGCCGGCTGTGTGCGGAGCTCTGTGGCTGCTGCGTTACATTTCTTCTTCATCGTCTTGTCAGTTTGGCTGTTCGGAAACGCTGCTGCCCCCTAGAAAACAATAGCGGGGCTTTCATTCATTCATTCAGTCAGAAAATTGTTACTTAATTCCTCATAACAATTATCATTCTTTGTATGTTTCTCAAGCAAATTATTCACTCTTTGTTACACCGCTGTTTAGTTTTCATCGCTTTTTGTGTGTAAACATGACACTGGGGAAAATGATTGTTGTTAAAGTAGAGCCTTTACTGCCCTCCATCGGTCACAGTTCGGAACTGCAGCTCCACAGCATTAAGTGTCAAAAACTGGTATTATTTATAATCAATTCGGACAAACGCTAACAAT
This sequence comes from Plectropomus leopardus, assembly GCF_008729295.1. Classification (NCBI taxonomy): domain Eukaryota; kingdom Metazoa; phylum Chordata; class Actinopteri; order Perciformes; family Serranidae; genus Plectropomus; species Plectropomus leopardus. The sequence goes on along the minus strand of NC_056470.1, from coordinate 9,329,961 downwards.
ACCTGTACACTATGGGATGCCATCATTTTAATCAATATTAAATAAATGGGGCAAACAAAAACAGGCAGAAATAAATCAAATCCTTTATTCATTCATTCATTTATTCAATATTGGCTAAACTTGGAATAAAATAAATCAATAAAAATGAGGAGGAATATTTATAAATATGAATGTGAAATAAATAGATAAGATAAGATATAGATAATAAACAAATATGAAAGGGAAATGAGGTCTCCTAAATTAACCACTCACCCATTATATAAAACGTGGCAAATACTGTGTTATTTAGCTTTTTAATCCAGGTTACCTAACTTTCCATACACATAAGCAAACAAATTTGGACTCAGCATCAAGACTGATTATGTGAATAGTGTGCCCCAAGTCCTAAAACTCAGAAATGAGTTTGCATTTCTGCACTTCAATTAAAAACAACAACAGAGGTCACTCACTGGACTTGAACCAACAAAACCAGATATATAGGGTGTACATTGTAACCATTCAGCCACCAAGAGACTCTGTGATCTCGGATTCATTATATCTAGAGTTTGAAGGGTTTGAAAAGCCCTCACAGTCGTTTTTTCTGACTTTAAATTAAATCTAATCCCACCTTTTATTATCCCTTTTTTTTTAAAATTAATTATCTGTGTGGTTTATAAGGGTGTAAATCACTGGTTACATCACGATACCATATTATATTGATAGTTAGGAAAATGTTACGATATTTGCCGGTATTACACAGTCTATCATGATGCGATTTTTCATTTGATTGATTTAGGGGCCTGCGATCGATATAGGCCGATATTATCCGTTAATTTAATTTGAAAAGAAAAGATAAAAACAACATGTACATAACTGGAAATAATTAAAACTGGTTCATTCTGTTTGAAAACGCTTCCTGGAAAAAATGTTCTTTTTTTTGTTTTGGTTTTCTTTTAATTCAACCATGATCTTTTTTCTTAAATCTTCAGGGCTAACTAACTTGAAGAGAAACTTCTCCCACCATCTTCAAAACGTGTTAGACCCACTACAGGCCTCTAGCATGAGAAATGACAGTATAGGGGGTAAAATATAGACAATACTTTAGTGACAATAATTAAGTTGTACAATTCATATTTTCCCATTTTACTATCCTCAGGATTTACCCAGGCTATGACTACATAAGGCAGGGGGCAAAACCTCACTTCACACCAGTGTTCACAATAATATGCTGGCAGTCTTTCCAAAGTTTCCACCCTTGATTGCTTTTACTGCAAGCTATGAGCCACAGCACACCTTGGCCTGCCCTGACTACCCAACTGGGGTTTACCCTGAGTAAAGGATTAGTGGAAAGAAGCGGAGAGATAACACAAGGTAAATTAATAGGATAAAATTAAAAAAGAAAGAAAAGTAGTCCCTTCCAAAGGCAACACCCATTTTTTATTTATTTTTTTTTTTGAGGGGGGGGGCAGCTTGCCTGAACCAACATTGCAGCCTCTGTTACTCCTACAGGTGTATGTATAACAAAACGTCACTAGGCGGTGCCCTTCCCCTCTTCTGGGTGCCACCTGCCACACATGGATTAACAAGACTTTTTCACTAATGTATAAAAAAATAACAACTTTCAAGAATAGTAGACAAAACTACTGTCTTTTGTAGGTCACATTTCCCCATACACACAACATGCTAATGTTATTAGCATAGCCCTATGGCATTTTACATTGCAGAAATTAGCTTAGCAGCTAGCTAACTTTTCCTCTACTCATAAATTACCAATTTACTAACCAATTCACAATTATTTATGCTTTGTCTTACTCACAGCTGTTTAAGTCCCTGCACCTCCCGACAGAACAGCACAGGTGCGTTTCAGTCTACATTCATGTTTTTCAGTCAACATTGTTGAAACAGAGCAGCTAACGTAACTTTAGCAAGAAGTCAGTGAAGTGGCCCGGCAGGTGTGTTTCCTCAGTATGACTTTTATTTACATATCACGTGCGCTCGGTTGACCGGCAGTTTCTCCAAAAAAAAAAACATTTCCACACCGATGATTTATTATGGAGTAAACAGCGTTATCCTCATCATCTTTCTCTCAGCTGCGCCATCACCTGCCGGACGCTGTGTGACGTAACACAGACTTTCAAAATAAGGGCGCGCCGGAAAGAGGATGATATGGATCGATTTTTACACTTTGCATCAATGTTATGTGATCATTGCTCATGTAATCGATATATCGATGCAGATCGATGGATCGTTTCACCATAGTGGTTTAAGGTTTTTTAAAAAGGATAACAACCCTTTAAGATGCACTAAATAATGTGACAGTTGCCTCAAAAGTCTCACTTTAATAAAAAAAATGTGGGTGGACAGAATGGGAAAAAAAACACATTTTTGAATTGTGATTTGAACCATTAACGTTCATGCAACAAAGCTACAGCTCTACCAACTGAGCTATCAGGACACAAAGTTACACTGAGTCTCACACAACAATGAGACATTCTCAGTTTGTCAGAGTGAGTGAACGAGAGAGAACCACCTAAAGAAATGCTACAACATCTTCATGAACACCAGAGCGGCTTTCAGTCTGCAAGACACTTTGTTTTGATGCAGGCTGATGAACTTGCTGCAGCTTCAGTCTTCTTTCTCTCTCTGCTACTCTGAATCAACTGGCTCCAAAGATGGTCTAGTATAATGGATGGATAAAGACATCGTTTGATAACTCAGAGATCAACTGACTGCAGGTTCAAATCCCCTTTTGTGGTATGCTGAGTGATGAGTGTATGTGGGAGTCAAATTTCAAACCTTGCATTGATGAATTTTGAACTTTGAGTTCGCTGCAATTTTGCATCAATTTCAACTTGTGAATTTCCCAATTTCCATCAACGAGCAAGGAGCAGAAAACACACACCTTAGAGCCCTCGGGGTCCAGCTAGCTAAGTTAGCTAGCTTGACAGGTAAGGGTTTCTAATAAAAAAAAAATAAAGATTTTTTTTAAATGCACAAAATAATATCACTGTCCCTTAAAGGACCCGAAGTTTCAAATTAAGATGCAGATTTCCGGTTCATAAATGAATGCGGTATGTCACACAGAGGTTTGTGTGATCAACTAAAAACCTCAAACTCTGTGTTTACAAAAATAGTTTGTTGCTGTTTCATGTCTATTTAAACATGCAAATTTCCACCACTGAAAAATCAGGAGGGAACAGAGAACTAGTTCCATGTGAACCCAGCGGGTTGACGGGCAAATACTTTTAATTTAAAACAATTTAAAAAAAAGTACAAAATAACATAACAGGTAACTACATTTCAATCTACAAAGGTGGGTTAGAGCCATTTTTTATTTAAAAAATGTCAGTCCAAAAACTCATATTTACAAGCTAAAAAAGTCAATACATTATGAGATTAAAATCAGAAATTTACAAGTAAATAGTCATATTATATTAAGTTCATAAATTTACGAGAAATAGAGTCATACTATTACAAGATTAAATATAGTTTAATCTTGTAGCCTTATATTGTAAATTTAAAAGAAAAAAATATTAAATGTTTTTTGTCATCTAAATCGTTTAACATCATTCAACGTTTTATTGACATTCATACTAATTAAATCTATTCTCAGTTTTTCCAGGTATCCCTACTACTTCGCCATCTTCTAAAAATCTGAGCTTGCACTGCAGTGAAGCATCAGCTTTTCAACAGGCTCCTATATATTCCACATCTTATTTTTACATCATTGGTTCTATTCTACATATTACTGAGATTCATACTCATTTAACCATTCCCACTCTTCCAGCAGTTCTTACTACCTCATCTTACTCATTTAAGACAGTATTGCATAGTAGTGTGAGCTTTTCAAGGAGCTTCAAAGTATTCAACATCACTGACATTATTGTTGTTATTTAACATTTAAAGCCAGCATTGCTGTGTAGCGTCAGCTTTTCAACGCTGAGCATTCAAAATTGCATTATTATTTCATTATTATTATTTATTGATTTACTTTTTTAACACATGTTTTAAAACTAGACCCACTACAAACAACCCACGAATTTGAAAACATTTCTCTGTATTTTGTGTCGTGGCAGCTACGTCAAGCTAAAATTACCCTCGCCGGAAACGCAGGGATATATATATATGTTGTAAAATAAAGGCACATCCTTTCTGTTTGCTTGTTTTTCATTTATTCTTATTCAGATGCAATTTACTAATTTCTGATACATTTCCACTTTAAGTCAACAAATACATACCTACACATTTTAAGAGCAATAATTATGAATGAATTATGAAGCAAGTTCCCACTTAACCACAGCTAAACGTGGTCTTTATTTTGAAGGTGTGTGCTTGTGTTGTTCTGTCGGGTCAGCTTCAGTAGCTTCGTTAGCTTGACGCTGCGCATTGTTTTTAGCAGCCACGTCTTAAAGTCAGGTGCACAATTATGGGTTGATAGTTCAGTGTGTGTGTGCGTGTGTGTGTGTGGAGAGCTTCGTGTAATTAAACATTCCCTCGTGTTATGGAATATGGCGGACAGCACTGCTGGCTTTGTTTTGTTGCGGTCCTTTGCATCTCACGTTACCGCAGAAAATCAGCGGCTAGCTTAGCGTCAATGTCCAACTTCCTCTATCTATAACGCTCACTGTCGTGTAGTTGACCGCCGCCGGCTGGCTCTACTGTATTTTTCAGTCCAAGCTGAGGCATCTGGCATTAAAGACAGGTACGGTTTCTTTACAATTAGAGTTTACATGTGCGTGCTAACTAGCAATCAAAACTTAATATCTCGTTTACAGGCAGCGTTGCACTGTTTGGCTGGCGATGGCTGATGAGAACAAAGCTCGGGGCGTTGAAAAGATACCGTTTACTGAACCGCTGCTATTTTCACTCTGCAGTTCAAAAAGCACAGATTCATGTGTAAAATGGTTTATGTTTGATTTACCTGTTCACCTCGGTCTTTCAGCAGCATGCTCAGTTTGGAGGCTTAGGCTTGGAGCCCTGCAGATGTAGTAGTGTTTCTTTTAATTCAGGAGTATTAAATTGAAACCAGGTGTTTGCAGCATGTTCTCAGTAGGTCATCAGTACAGTAGAAAGTATGCAACAAAACACAATAAACTGTTCTTAGAGAATAAAGCATGGATGTAATATGAAGTGATGGAAAATATGCATTATGATATTGTATGGAAACTCTCAGACCAACATCAGACAAGTTAGTTATATTACAAAAAGCTTTGTCAAGCAGATGGATTGACTCGTAGTGTGTGTGTATTACAGAATGACACAAAAAAGTGATGTTTTTTAAAAAGATATTTTTAAATTTATGTTATTTTTTATTTACATGTAAATATTAATACATACACACATATACATGTAGTACACATAGCAACATATATGTCTAGAATTTATCATAAAAAAAACACAACAACTTTCTAACTCACCATAGGTCAAAAACTTCTCTAGTAAATCGACAAGAGAAAAAGTAAGATCATTTTACTTTATAGATAACATAAGATAATCATCAATCACTTCTGTATCTCTAATTTTCGATTTGAAACTTGTTTTTTAGCTGTCGTAATAAGCTTATCTTGAAGATAATAATCCTTAAGTACTAAAATAAAGGTGTTTAATGCAAGCATTTTGGGAGAATTTAGTTTATATATTTTGTGAAGCACAACAATGATGTTCAACAACTTATCATTTTGAAAGCCCAATTGATACTGATCTTTATGACATCCCCCCCCCCCCCCCCCTCCCCCCCCCTCCCTTATTTACTTTTGTCTCATGCCTCTCCAGCTCCTGCAGCAGAAGTCAGGGGACACCAGGACTTAAAGCATTCCCAGCATTTACTGTAAGACCGAGAGACTGATCACTTGCTGGACCAATTAGAAGATGGTCTAACGATCAAAACTCTCATCAGCCCCCTTGCTTTCCTCCTATCACCCACCTGTTGGGCCCTCAGGCAGCAGGCGTGATGCCGGGCGGCAGGCAGACTCCTAAGCATCCACTGTGGCGCTTCCTGTCACCATTCCGCACCAGCCAGGAGCGGGTGGTGCTGGCCCGCAGCGAGAGCCTGCCAGGGGAGCAGGTGCTGAAGATCACAGTCACAGAGACAACGGTGATTGAGGCGGAATCAGGCGTGTGGAACTGGCGCTCCCTGACCTACCTGGGTCTTTGGTACTTCTTCAGCTTCTGCACGCTGTTCCTCAACAAGTACATCCTGTCACTGCTGGAGGGGGAGCCCAGCATGCTGGGTAAAGACAAGGAATAATATACTTCCGTTACTACTAATATTAAGATTATTAAGACTAAACAAGGCATTGAACTTGTTTTTTTTTTGCCTTGTATGCTTTTGCGATTGGTAATATCTTGTAGGACCACCCCGGTGGATTTGCAGGTTTTCACCCTTTATATATTGCACATGTATTTTGTGTTACTTCTGAGTAGTGTTGCTATGATAGTGGAATTTCTAACTTCAGTAACACAGTACCTTGAAACTATCAATATGCAACATTTTTTGATACTGTGGGGAACAAGTTAACATTGAGGGCATGACATTTTTAAAAAGTTAGTAAAAGATAAATATACCAAGGCTTTAATATGACAATGACATTTCTTTGTTCGTAGCTGAGAACAGTAGAATGATTTGCAGTAAACATTAACAACTGAAAACTTTTTTCAGTAATGAAAACAATGTTCTTCTTGCAGTAGTGCACATGTCCAAAAGCCTCAAGGACTGTCACACATTCAAAATGCAATGTGAAAATGTAAAAAATAAAAATAAAGCTGTGCAGTAAAGGCGTATATGCAACCAGAGCGAATAAGATGAGTCATGAGACGACAGCACTGTGAGAGGCGGCAGAGCTATATTGGGGCACTGCAGTGAAGAGTGAGCGAGGAAGAAGTATCAATCATATCAGTACTGCGGAAAATGAGCATGGGAACAGTTTAAAATATTCAATATCAATATGTACTGATAAACTGGTGTTTTTGACAACACTACTGTTGAGGATTTATAAAGCAAGCCATTTGTCTGAAGAATGACATCCTGCCTTCAGGGTATGAAAAACAACTTGCAGAAACATGCAACTTGCTTGAGATAGGTGATCCATATCAGTGAGCAGCAGCCTTTATTGGTTTTGTCACAATTATAGTATATGTGAAGACAATTTTGAGAAAACTTTGCTGGTGCATGCAGGGACACTTAAATGCCCAGAAACTGCCTGCAAACACCAAACATTTAAATGCAAGAAATAGTTCAAATGACCTTTCTCACAATGACCACAGTAGTTTTTTGATTTTCCTCTAAAATGCAAATTGACTTTTCTCATTCACTGAATGGCATTGAAATCACCGGTCACGTTTAAAACAAGCAAAACCTACTGGCCTGTGCTGCTTGAGATTGTTGACAGCTAGACTTATAAAGGCGTAACTGTTATGGTTACACCTTTATTAGTCTAGCTGTCAAAAGACAAGGCATGGTAAATATTAGGTTACAGTTGAATCAAGAAGTTAAAGAAGTTTATTTAACATTTGGGCTGTAGGTGCTTATGTCTGTAGTTTAGTTTTTTTTTTAATTGTCTTCCATTTGCTCCACAGGTGCTGTTCAGATGCTCTCCACCACTGTCATAGGCTTCCTAAAGATGTTTGTGCCCTGTTGCCTGTACCAGCACAAGTCCAGAACCGAGTACCCCCCCAACTTCATCATGATCATGCTGTTTGTTGGACTCATGAGGTTGGCTTGGCTCCTCTTTTTTTTCTTTTTTTATATATCCAGTTAGTAACTACCAGGTTATAGACACACTAGAAGCTTCTAAGAGAGTACAGAATTGGAAATAGATGTAGAAATACTAAAGTCATCTCTTGTTCTTTTCTAAAAGTCCAGTGTTGGTGCCATCTTTGTCTTCATTTTTCAGGTTCACCACTGTGGTTCTGGGCTTGGTGAGCCTGAAGAATGTGGCGGTGTCTTTTGCGGAGACAGTGAAAAGCTCAGCGCCCATCTTCACTGTTATCATGTCCAGGCTAATCCTTGGGGAGTACACAGGTAAGGAAAACATTGACTATTTTTATATGCACCAAATTTTCAGTTTTTTCCCCCTATACCAAAAAAGGCAACATTTCTACTATGCTGTTATGGCTAATGAAAATGAATGTTCCACTGATATTCCTGTTTACATGCAGCCATGCATACTCTGATTAACGTACCCTAACATGCTCTTTATCACATCAAAATATGTAAAAGTGGAATAATATAATAATAATAATAATAATAACTTTATTTATATAGCACCTTTAAAAACAGAGTTTACAAAGTGCTTTGACAAGCAAGGCAAAGCAGTAGTGAGAGGAGTTTCATGCATAAGCAACATGACAAAAAAGAGCCAAAAAGTAATACTGAACTAAAGCCAGACAAACAAGAAAGACAATCACAAAACAGAAATAACAACAGCAATGCAGCCTAGTATGAATAAATGCTGTTTGAGGAGTATTTGCAGTAAAACACAGAATAAATAGTACTTGTAATAGGCTTAGAAAACATTGCTGAGACAGAATAAAAATAAATAAATTAAATTATAAAAATAAATACATAAATAAATAAAATATAAATACATAAATAAATAAAATAAAATAAAATAAAGTAAAATCTATTAATAGAAGAAATAAACAAATCATTTAAAAAGAATTACGATCAGATAAAATAGAATTAAGAAAAGAAATGATAAATAAATAAAAATACTGATGTATGTAAATATATAGAATAGAAGACATCACATAAATGCAAGTCTAGAAAATAAAATCAAATCTCATAAATCACTGTGAGCATCTAAACAGGTAAAAAGAAATTAGACATCTGTCTCTGTACACAGTCCCCTGATGCTTCAAGACAAAGAGTCAAGGCCCTTAGACCCAAAGAGGAATGCGTTCTGAACATTCAAAACAGCAGCAACAAAGGCCGATCTTCTGAGTTAACTTGGTCACTGTGGTTTTGTTGTATGAAATCTGGTTCTACCAGTAGGACTGCCAAAGGGAAATCAGATCAATGGCTTTTGTGTTGAAGCGTGGTTGACCCACTTATTTTTGTGTGCCTTTTGTTCTCCGACCTGCAGGTCTGTGGGTGAACATGTCCCTGTTCCCTGTCATGGCCGGCCTGGCCCTCTGCACAGCCACGGAGATTAGCTTCAACATGCTCGGCTTCTCCGCTGCTCTCTCCACCAACATCATGGACTGGTACAGAAGCACTCAACACAACTATCCCACAGCAGTGATATGCTTTTTTTTCTTAAGCCTTTATCTCTGATCTCAGTTTGCAGAATGTATTCTCCAAAAAACTGCTAAGTGGAGACACATACAAGTTCAGGTAAAAGACTGCAAACCCACCGATTTATAACTGCAAAATTAAAGATTTTTGTTCAATGCTTGTTATTAAAACTCTGACTTTTTTCAGCCCTCCAGAACTGCAGTTCTACACCAGTGCAGCGGCAGTCATTATGCTTATACCTGCCTGGGTGTTCCTCTTGGTAGGTCAACACATAATTGCTAACATTATTGTTGTATTGACTTATTATAGTTAACAAGTGTATTTACAGTGTATTGTGTAACTTATGTCTGGAAATTCATTTTCTTTAATAAGAAGCAGTAGACAGCTTGTTTCTGTTAGATGTTTGGCAATACAGTAGCAATATTTACATAAGATAACAGGAAGGATTCTGTATAATGTGTAGGTGTATTAAAAGTTTGTTAATTCAAATATGGCAGAACTTAAGGTCAAGGTTGAGTCACCAATTGTGATGTTGACAGTAGTCGTGCTCCGTGTCCATGTGTCCAGGACATCCCAGTGATCGGGAAGAGTGGGCGAAGCTTCATCTTCAGTCAAGACATTATCTTGTTGCTACTTTTTGACGGCTGCCTGTTCCACCTGCAGAGCGTCACTGCCTATGCTCTCATGGGACGGATTTCCCCCGTTACCTTCAGGTAAGAGACCACATGTTACCATCTCTGGTTACCTGTGTCAGCATTCTGTACTTGTCTTCTACCAGCTGCAGGTTTTGGTTTTCGGGTGAAGCTGATTAAAGATGATTAAACACATTGCTGTCACTTTATTGGGTACACCAGACTGAATATGATCCCTTTTATCTCCAGTACAGTGCAGAGTTCTTGGTAAGATTGATCAGCATGCTGGAAGTGGTCTTTGTATTTGATAAAAATGTGCTTTACATGCAAGCTTCAAGTCCTCAATTTCAACTCATCTTAAAGGGGAACTGCGCTGATTTTAGAAAATCAAAGTTAACTGTCTGGTGTCAAAATGCATTGTGGTAAATGTAGGCACCAAGTTTTAGCCAAGCAAGAAGAGTCCGTGTAATATAAATAAGAAATCTCTGGTTCTGCTATATCAATTATTATGTATTGCGTGTCTGACAGTGTTGTAAGAGTACAATGCTAAATCCATGTAGCACTCCTTTAAGTGTGCTCTGTCACCAGCTTGAAATGATGTTTTGATACACTGATATGTTAAAAAAGCAGAGCCTATGAATGAAGCCATGAACTTTTCAAACTATACTTATACTCTTCACCCAAGTTTGTCCAACTTTACAGCAGAAATAAACATGTTTACAGCCTGGTATAAAAATGGTTTTAGTCTATGGCAAATTTAAAAAATGATGACAGTTCTATGGAGGTGAATTTTCATACAACTCACCTGCTTACATTTTATTAGGGCTTAAAGTTACATTTGCCTTAATTTATAAACCAGTTATTTTTTTCACTTTTGTATTACTGTTTTTTATGTAGTAGTAGTAGTTGTAGTTGTACTTGAGCACAGTAACATTGGTTGAGTCATGTTCTGGCATACAAACCTGTGACCAAATTAAGGTCTTTACCATGTTTCTCATAACAGATGATGATCTCATGCAAGCACTGTATTGGATTCATTTGATGCTAACAGTGAAAACCTTCATCTCCTTCTCAGTGTTGCCAGCACTGTCAAACACGCCCTGTCGGTTTGGCTGAGCATCATTGTGTTCAGTAACCCGATCACCATCCTCAGCGCCACTGGCACGGTCCTCGTCTTCATTGGGGTCTTGTTGTACAACAAGGCAAGGCAGATACAGAGGGCAACCCTGCAGGCCATGGCTGCTGAGCAGAACCACAAACCACTTCTACAGGAGCAGAGCTTCCAAGCCTCTCAGTCACACTGAGGACCCGGCAATTGAGAGTGAAATGCTTTCTCGAAAGGGAACAAGGTATTAACACCACTCTGTTTGCGTACCTGTGGCTGTCCAGGTGGGATGACTGGATATTTGTTTGTTCGCCTCCCTGCACACATTCCAGTTAAAGAGGACACACTTACGTTGGGTTTTCCCAGGATCTGGTTAGTGTCATTGAAATGTTAGAGCCTTAGGTTACAATTGGTGACTCCTGTGCACCAGTGTAGACAGTATTTCTTTGCCCTGATTGCACACTTAAATCATCCCTGATCTTGTGGTTTGTCTCATATCGGTCAGTAAAAGGGGAAGCTCAGGGCGTCCTTCAGTGTTTTGAAGGAAGCGACTTCTGTAAGCGCTTTGTCTTACATTTGCATTCCAGAGTGTGCTGGTTTATCTGTCATCTGTGGTACAGCAGCTACTGAATGTATGCTATTGTGAATATGTGTAAAGCATTGAAGCTGTAAGATTTTAATCCTGTGATGGTGTAATCTACACTGTATCAAATTGATTTTGATTGCATCTGAATATAAGATGAGAATAGGGCACCGGTGCCTGAGATAGGAGGCCTTTTTGGAGGCTTTTCCAGCCAAAGCTTTGACTTGCCGTTTGACACATTTTAAACAATGTGCAAAACGTTTGAAAGTCACATACTGCATTCTAGGAATGCTCATCCTCCATCATGAACTGTTGCAGATGTATGTTGGGGTTTTTATGTAGTACTGTAACATACTTGCATTTTCTTTGTAAACTGAGTCTCTCCCATTACATGCTGGGCCCCGGAAACCCTGAACAAGAAAAGGGCCTCAGAAAATGAATGGACCAATGAGCTGCTGTATATCACTTATTCGTAATCTTAAAGAATAACAGTTTATTACCACTTGAGTTTTATTTTCATAGCTCGGCCCATTGACTCTATTGGTAATGTCCAACAGTCACATGACCAAACAAGTTCAACAAGTTAGTCACAGTGAAAAAACTGTCTGTTGTAAACATCAGTTTACAAACCAACTTCCTGGTCTCACCATGACCTGCTGTTCCTACTGGAGTTGTTTGCACATGGCTTTCTTGTGCAATGACAGATTATAGACTTCACAAATACACTCACTTATAGTACTTACTTTCAAATAAGGCGTGAACTTGTGTGGCAATACTGCTTGTTTATACGCTCTGATTGACTGTGTTTTGTTCCCAGTTGGATCTATTTTTAGTCACGTTACCATGTTCCCAAATCTCAGATGATTGCAGTGTTATCACAAACAACAGAGCCGCTGTCCTGAACAACAAAAATAAACCCAACTTATAATCAACCAGTTTTCCTTAGCTTCATGCATCAAACCCCTGTGAATTTAAACTAGTAGGATTTAATATGTGTCGCTGGCTATGTCACTGGTTAAAGTGTCATTTCTGTGAGGACTCTTGTGGTTATTGCTATCAGCTGTTCATGAATAAGTTCATAATAAGAGTTGTAATGACAAATCAAATTCACATTTAATAAGTGTTTATCCAATGCTGACATCTTGCCAAAAACAGCTACATGGTGCCAATAGGCAAATGTACATACTATGAACCTTATTCTGACTTTCAATCACACTGCCTCAAATCTCCTCTTTTGTTAGTGTGTGCGTCCAGGCTTGTCTGCTAATTTCTCAGAAGCCCGTGACTAACAAAGTCCATCAGATGTCTGATAGGACAAATCTGTGTTAATCATTGTAAGTCTGTCACATCATTTTGAGCACTTAAGTAATGCTTTACTCTTTGCAGTTTTTGTGCCTCAAGAAGCAGTTTGTTTCTTTTCTGACATGTTGTGCTCACACTTAGGCATCTGTTTTGAGTTTGACCATAAGGGTTGTCTGACTTGAGAACATTTTTTTATAGATTACATTATAAACATGTTCATTCTACGTGGTTATTTCCCATTATTGTTGATTTTTCTTTTCTTGTTAAAGTGCTTTAAAACCAGGTGTGGGCCTAATAATACATCTTTTTTACATTTCTCTTCCATGTTGAGTCTTAGCAATGCTGCCTCAAGAAGCAAGGCCAGACAAGCTGAGTTTTTCTTTTGTTCATTTGCATGATTAAAGGTTCAGAATTAGGAGGTGTTGAGGTAGGATAGAGGAGGTATGAACTGTTTGTTCGGGAATGTGCAAATCAAAGATGTAAAAAATACTGACTAATGTAATTCTGTAGTGAGGATGTGATGTTTGTTGGACACTGTGCAGAAAATAAAAGTATTTTCTCTTCAGCACATTGTGTGAGCGTATTTTGGGATTTAAATGGTCAGCCAGAATTGATTCACGTTGCACTGCTGATTTACATACACACTAGTAACCCAATTTATAACTAGATTTTGGAAATAACCTACTCCTCTATCACATATTCCATTTAGCTTATGTTTGCACATGTGAATAAACCATTTTTCATTCATTCTTCAACTTGGAAATTGTTTTTCTTAAACCTGTATTGACTTTTGTCTTTTTTGGGGCAGCATAGCAAGTTGTAAAAGCAAAACAATGACTCACTCACTCACTCAATTATCACCTTTAACAGTTCATACGGTGAATGTGTGGGCAAACATGGGGAAGCATTTTGATTAAATTTGAGTTTTTGGCCTCCAAACAAACACAACTCCAATATCCCCTCTCCCTCCAGCTTTGTTTTAGTCTCCACTAAGTCTTAATTGACATACCTGTCTCTTTTTGCGGCTAAAATGCTCCAGTAAGCTTACCTGCTGGTTGCTCACTGTGTGCACTGTGCGGTGTTCAGCAGGTAGTGTGCAGTGGGTTTGTTAAGTCTGCCTGCTGTGGCTGGAATCAATGCTGATGAGGGTGAAGAGAGAGTACCTAACACGTAAAGTTGTGGGCTATAAAACTGAAACGGTGAGCTAATAAGCCCTAAAAATCTGCACAGAGCCGAGGTAAATGCAGTCGGGTGATGATTTCTCTAAATTTGTCACTTAAAATGACCCTTTTCTCAATGTAAAAATGTTAATTATGGCAGCTTCAACTAAAAACCATCTTGACTTTTAAGACCAGGAAAGATACTGCCAACTCAAAAGTGGCCTGACATAGCTGAATTATCAGAACATCTAGTGAGTCTTCATGTCACAAGGAAACAGGACTTGCCAAAAACCACTGACCACCTTAAGATATCTGCCAGTACAGACAGGACAAACCAGTAAGGGTAACATGACTCCCACTAAACAAAAGAATCTCAACTATATATGGATGAAATGCGGAAATCCCCTGAAGAGAGACAGAATGAACCCCAATTACATCAACATCTGCTGTCTAAAAAGCAGGCCAAACCTGGTCACAGTTCCAACGTCAGTGCAACAGCTGAGAGATCTCGTCTCAGGAGGGGGGGGGGGGCAAACACTCACAAATGATGAAATCGCCATATTCTTTCTATTACTTATTTATTATATAGTCATAGTTCGTGTCCAATTAAAAAAAGTTTTAAAATAAAGTATAAAACCTATAATGAAAAATGCACCTCTCTCCACAACAAAGTTACAGCGTGTACCTTCATATTTTGAAGTACAATAGATTTGATGCAGAACCCTGATGAGCAGTTCGAGTCACAGAAAACTCAGCCGGAGCTGAATTTGAACATTTTCATTAACAATGTTCAGCTGAAGTGTGTTCAGGTTTCTGATGCTAGGTAGATGAGAGTTGACCTATTTCACTCAAACCTGAGAATATCAGACTTCAGTTAAATTGTCTCTGTATATTAAAATCCCCACACCACGAGGACAGCTTTTAATTTGCTCAACAAGGAGTGAGGTCATCGCGTTGGTGGATAGAAAATCCTCATCAGACTCTCATAGCTGAGGAAGGTGACGGCGTTGACGGGGAAGGCCCTCAGGCTGTTCAGTGTGAGGCCTTTAAAGAAGACCCTCACTCCCTCCTCTCTGACGCTCACTCTCATGCAGTGGAGGACCCCACTGTACTCCCGGCCGCCGGCCCCTGACATCTGAAGCCTGGCTTTCACCACGTCCATCGGTGTGGCAAAGGCCCAGGTCACCACGCCTGCCACGCCACCTGCCATTAATATTGCAAATGTACCTGAAGACAGAAAAGTTTCATGAATAATGCTGTTTTTGCATAGTTGCCTCTGCTGAAAAAATAGAAAATCTGTATATTAAAACCTATTGAATCAAAACAAAAAACAATCTTTTTCCAGACGCAACAAAGTTCTGTCCAAAGAAAGCTGGACTCATCAATGTTACATCTGATGCTTTTTTTTTTTTTTTTTTTTTAAATGTTTTTACCAAACAGATTTTCCACCAAAAATTTTTTTAAAAAAACAGGTACATTTTGGCATTTTAAGTCAAATGCATGCAAAACTAAATCAAATACATGAGATACCGAGTTAGTATTACAACTTATTAAAATGATAAGATTTACTAAATATAAACAATGAGAAACTAAATCAATATCATGAAATAGCAAGTCAAAATTGTATTATGACGCGTTATAGAGTGCCCCAGGGATAGCACACGGATGGGCGCAAGTACATTTGTTATTTAAAGGATGTGGGCGCCGGGCATGAAAATGACAACTGCGTCGTTCTGACACTAAGAATGACACTTGCGCCGCGCCTTGCACTGAGCGGAAGATGGAGCCCAAACTCTTTTTGGGCTAAGAGGCACTATGTGACAGACCCAGAAGTTGTAATTCCACCTATTGGCACCAAAAATATGCTTTAAAGCCAATCGCTCCTTCAAAGGGTCTGTTCAAAGTCCACAAACCAATGGGTGACATCACATTGGCTACATCCATAGTTTTTAGCCAGTCTGTGCTATTTTACTTCTTAAGTCAAAAATCTACCATTGTATCATGATTTTATCATAGTATCTCATGCTTTTGATCTAGAAAGCTAAGCGCTTGACTGACCATGTAATCATTTTGAATTATCATTACCATTTTTTAAAAATTATTATTATTATTTATAACATTTCATACACTGTTATTCCTAACAGAAATGACCTTCCATAGTTCAAACACTACCCTGGTTACTTATTTATTAAGGGTGTGTAATAATGAAGTGTGGCCTCTGAAACTGACCCGGTTCTTTTCCGGTCTCAGTCAGCGCCTTTCGCGTGACCTCATAAGGCAAAAAATAGAGTCCATAGCAGGGTACGTCCCTGAGGGCAAGGGCCAGCCCTCCCCTGAACAGCCCCCTGAGTCCTTCCTCCTTCAGGATGACGGCAACACAATGAATGGGCCCACGGTATCGGTCAGCAGTTGTTTGACCCTGTAGACGCACCTTCACCAGGTCAATGGGTGCACAAACAAACACCTGAAACAGATCAAGTTAAAGTGTTACAACACCCAAATTAGGAGTGATATATGACTTCATTTTAGTCAGTGTTTTCTAAAGTTTTATGACATATAGCTTGCAAAAACATACATTTTTGACAACAAATCCCATGACAAGACTACAAAGACTTAATCTAACAAGTACTACCTGTAGCTTGGCGTTAAGGATGAGAAGCTTTTTAAAAGGAAGAAATGACCAAAAACTTAAGTAAGAAATGGGTTAAAAAAAAATACAAGAAAATACTACTCCTACTACTGCTAATAATAATAATAATACAATAAAAAGATAAAGACATTTTTAAAACCCACAGAAATAGCCCTGAAAATGTGCTTGTAAATTTAAATAATTACATAATTTTATATGATTCTTAAAATGTAAATATAGTTTTTCTCCTAGCTTTTTTTGTTTTTTGCCATAACATTTTTTTTTAATTTTCTTGCAATCTGTGATACATTTATAACCAAGTGATTCATTGCCTTTTTCCCCATGTTTTTGAAAGGGTTCAAAGACATATACTTTTGAAAGGCATCTGAAAGCAGCACAAGGAAAGTGATGTCGCTCCAGGTTTCAAAGGGTTAATGAAACACAACATTCTCAACAAAAATAGAGAGAGCTCACGAACAAAGAGAAAGGGAGCTCTCTCTATATTTTGGTAAAAGTTGCTCTCAGCAGTTTTGTGAACAAGAGGACATTTTTGTTTGGGAAACTCTTGGAGGCCTCCTATTGGTGAAATAAAGAATTGTGTATGAATACTGATTGTCATGTCAGATTAGGTATTCATGACCCACTCAGGATGATCGTCTTACGATTTTAGTGACCCCCTGACCTTCCCTCCATCCCCATGGATGGGAATTGATAAGATTTTGTTTATACCAATGCCATTATTGATTCTGCTAATCAGTCTAATTCTTTATCAATTCCATAATCAATTCTTGATCAGTTTTGTGTGTGGAAAAAAAGAAGGCCTACATGTTTTTTATTATCTCTGAGTCTGGCCAAAGTGTAAAAACAGAGTATGGAAAGGCACGCATGTGACTCAGGTGTGCAAACACTCCACTATTTAACGGTTTTCTTTGTCAAAGAACCAAACTTTCTGAGCCTGCCTGTATGGCGTTAATGTTATAATAGAGGATATTCAACCTCTAGTTGATTTGATCCTTTCTTGCATGACTTTGTTCATTAGTAAGTGCATTTTGTTTTTTCCTCTGATTGCCACTGAAGAGATGTTTGCCTTTTGCACTGTCTAGGGTGTGTAGTAAGACTTGGAGAGTCTTTTACCCACTTCCAGCTAAACTGAAGTGGGATGTTTGGCTCAAAGTGCATGCCCTTTGGCCTTTGCCTTTTCAGCGTCATGTAGTTAGGGTGGGGGAGAGCTCACTGGTGTATGAAGTAAGTGATGTCTCAAGATCAAAAAGGGAGGAAATTGTCATAGAAAACTATTGCAAAATATGTAAATGTAATCATGAATAATTGTATGAATGTATGATTGCTCCATGGTCATGTTTAGGTTCTTCCAGAGGCCTCGGAGTCTTTCAGTGTCTGCATGCAGGCATGTAGGGAGGTTCCAGGGTGTCTGAAGGTTAAGATACTATACTCCAAAGTTAGACACAGCTGTACGACATGTGAATTACTCTTTAGTGAATCATTATTCTGTTTCTTTAAGTTGTCG